>NC_138880.1:35965710-36529498 GCF_965194805.1 Balaenoptera borealis | reverse complement strand
ATTAAATGCATGGATTATATGCCACAAGATCAATAATGTAAAATCCATACGCTCATGGCCTCCATCAGGGAGGGAATAAGGGATGAACCTTTTGTTTTAAAGTAAAATGCATCTTATTAGAACTTTGATTTGGTAATTACCTTGAAAATTAGACTACAACCTAAAACCCTAAAAATGACACAGCGTGGCATTTCACAGTGATTGTGAAGCCTCTGATACCACATACATTAGCCTCTTAGACTCAAATGATAGAGTGGAAGACAACACAGTGAAAATTAATTGTATATGCCCAATGCCTATTCAACAGTGACTCTTCTGCAGAATGCCTGAATGTCTTTACATGAGGAAAATTTGCCAAGTTGATTATAAATGTGATATCTTAGCTCTTAATACATTTTACAGTTTGCCCATAATGGTTCCAAGGGAACTTGTAAACCATAGTAAATCATAAAATTCATTTTGCTTTGCATCAATTCATTCATCCATGATCCAACTAATCACCTCATTTCAAAATTCAATAAACCTAAATACCTGGATTTATGATGCTTTGTCAGAATTAGCAGGGGAATATCAACAATGTGGAATTAGAAGTCGATTGCAACTTAAAGACAAGCACCTAGTTGAAAACAATTAAAAAGACTCGGCAGCAATAATTATATCCACGGTGTTAGCAAATAAAATAAATTAAAACTGATTTAATTTCTGCTCTGGGAGATGGGGGGAAGCACAGAAAAGCCTTAATTTAGTCAGTTAAAACACTGAAGTCGTTTGAAGCAAAACTTTAAAGTGACTGTGAATTGGGCTTGTAGTATTAACAGTTCTTAATTGCAAAGAAAATGGACACGCAGGTGTATTTTTAAGGATGTATTGGTTGGTCACATTGTACAATGCTCACAGTAGTTCTTGAGACTTTCATTTTCCTTACAAGAATTTTGATGGTGAATACCTTATTACAGGATGTATTCATATAAACCCACTTCCTGTACTATCACAATATACAGGATAAGAAAACAAAACAACATCTTCTAGTCTAAGCAAATTAAAGTGCAATCCATGGAAAGGGGTCCCCTTTGCTAAAACTGCATTTTTATACACACTTTTAAAAGATGTTATTCACCGTCTATATGAAACACTATCTTCTGATTTATAGTTCTGTTAGAGAAAAATGTCTGTAATGCTGATAGGAAATGTATGGTCTTGTGTGTGGTGCGTATGCACACACACACAGAGCTCATATTCATTACTTTGAGTTGCGGAGCCAGAGAGAAAAAGTACAATTATCTTGGATTTCCAGTTCAAAAATAAAATCTGGAGACATCCAGATTAAGCAGCTGTTCATATTCATTGTCTCTCAGTGTATATTTAAATTAAAATAAATTTTCTGCTAATAACAAAAATGAATGCCTTTGCATTTTATTTTTAATGTTTTCTTAATAAATTTTTCTTGCAAGCCTAAAATGATATAAAGAAAAATAACATGTATGAAGATGCACGCACATTTAGTAAAGACAAAGCGAAAAAATAGTTATATATTTTCTTTAAAAAGACTTAAGAAGGTATCTGATTGTTAGTCACAAAAGGTCTATATGGTTCTGTTGCCCCTTTAATTAAATTCTTAGAAGTAATCAGATGCAAAATGACAAATGGCAAGAAAAGCACATACCACTGCTGAATAATTTTATCATTTATACCTATAACTGTCAATCCACGAAGGGCTATTTTTTATATGTCACCTAAATCATAAGAGCCGGTACCTTTTTCTGTGATTCATGTTAGCCCTGCTCCATGATTTACTGCTAAATTATTTCCCTTCTCTTTCAGGAAATTTTTTTATCTCCTTTCTGTGATTAATCTCTCTGGTTTGAATGAGCAAAGCTTTTTAGATGAGTGAGTGTCACAATTTCGTTGAGTATAAATTTTTTCAGCATGATTTTTTATACATATGTTTTTTTTTAATGTGCTCAGAAAAGACAATTATTTATTTAAAGGTTTGTATTTCCATTAGAAAAAATTCCTTGCCTACCTCAGTTATATGTTCCAGACTTTTCTCCCAGAAACAAATGGCCTTTGCTTTAACAAGACGTGGTGACAATGGTTATTTGCAGTGATACCACACACTCACAGAGCTTTTTTAGGACGTAGATGGCCCTGGTTTGAGTGATTTAAGACCACAGAACATCTTGATATCTACTTTCCTTGTGTGTGTGAGTACTAAATAATCGTGTGTGTGTTTGTGTGTATGCATGAGCTTTCCTGCTGGTTCTTAAGTGCTAACAGACCTGCCCTCTCTGTGAATAACTAACATACTAGTCCTTGAATTTTAGTCCTTTGAACAGGGAAAGCAGATGTTTCAAACTGCCTTAATGAGCCCCATCAACTAGACTCTGGTGCCATATTAGATACCCAGGAATCACATTTTATTTCGGATGGACACATCCAATGTGCACATGGAAATCTTTCTGAAGGCGACTGAAACTGCTCCCTTCCCACCCACCTTCCACAGACATCTTTTCTCCCTTCTTTTATGACAAACTTTACCTCAGCTTTTCACATTTATATACCTAGTGCTATGTTCACTATATAAGTAGTCAATTTGCCTTTGTGCTGTAGTATACCTAACCTACCTCAAGAAAAGCACATTTAGCCAACTTTTGTGTGCATGTGTGTGTTTGGTTGTTTAGTCCATTTAACCTTTACCATGAAAGCTGTTTATGGATTATAGTGTGAGTTTTATCCGCCTTCTCTTCCTTTGCCCTCTCTGAAAGAGGAATGACCTCAAGGAACTCAATTCTTAAATACAGTAGAGGAAGATCTACTGGCCTTAGTTTTGCCGAAAACTGGATTATCCACCACTGAGTAATCCTAGCTTGACCAGTGTCTACCTGCAACTCCTGGTCCTACTTCACCATAAGTACTGTCAAGAGAACCCTGGCCATAGGGAAAGTACCAGGGCGCTGAGCCCAGGTTCAATAAATGTTAATTCTTTTTCCTTTCTTTTCTTGTGCCTTTTGACCTGAAGATCCAGCAGGGAAATAATCTTCCCATGCACGGCTTCTCCAAGTTGGATAAAAATTCCAGTTGGGTTTCATACTTCTGCTATTTTTCAATCAATCCATCCATCCACCTATCCACCAATAAATAAAATATCAAATTTAGTTAGAAAAAAATCAAGCACTGTCAGATATCAGATTTTTGAAAATAGAGCCACGTGCTTTAATTTTCAGATGACGTTTCCTCAAAACGTATGGTGTCTATACAAAAATAGACGAGATACCTTTCCTGAGATTCTTTACCAAAAATTATTGAAAAGTGGAATTCTAAAAATAGGCGCAGGCCACCCATGCAGAGAATAATGCACGTGGGCAGCATTATCCCTGCACTGCTCATGTGTGCACGCCTTCATTCATTTCCGCCTCAGCCAGGCCTCCTATTCTACACATTGGGCTATACATGTGGATTTAAAGATAAATAAAATCTGTGTGTGCCGAGTAGAGGGGAAGAGCAAGCAGCAAAGTGAATGGTGAAGAGAGAATTTGATATATCTTCATTTCGAGGCAAAGAGTTAAGCTAGAGACTATGGGTAACCAGGGTGAAGGCAATCCTGTGAAAGGGAGAAGTGAATTGGAAACGGAAACGATAATCTGGCATTTTTCAGAAACTTTGTTGTCTTGTATCGCCTTCCTCACTAGTTGAAGACATGCACTTAAACCCACTGCATTTTATCCCATCTGTGCTACACTTACGAACATATACACATGCTCTGTCACAGGCCCCCTTTTCAGGAAAAAAGAACTGTTTTTCCATTGTCCATTTTACAACAGGAAACGTTGAAGTCAGACGCTCAGTGGACCACAGTGGCATTTATGGGTCAAGATGCACATTCAAACGCAAGTTGATTTTCACAGTAGGGGACATGAGACACAATAACACCGACCTGCAAAACCCTAAGGGCCAAATCTGAACAAGATCAAAAACAATTTTTTTAACAACAGCCTATAGCACATGAATTGGTTTCTATCTAGAGAAAAACTTAACTTTGTTGAGTTTGAAGACACGACTTGCACCCTAAGTATTGATTTCTCATTTTCCCCCAGGTAATTATTATCTATGTAAAAAAAAAATAAAAAATCACACATTTCCTTTGTGAAATAAGTACAACTGAGATGGACATTTTAAGAAAGGTTTAGAATTAGTGAAGAAACTTCATGAACAGATTTACAGTAATGTTTGACTTTGGGTTAATGAGTACCTTTACTCTGGTTATAAGACTATGACAGTTTTGCAAGATTCTTATGAAGGTGATAACAGTGATAATTACAATAGCCCCTCTGTGCTAGTGAATTTATTTGTCAAGAATTTAGGGGGTGCATTCATAATTTCTGAAGAACAGAGCATGCACAGAAGACAATTGTATTGCTGGGTTTTCTGAGTGTGAGTTAATCTATGTAAATCACTCACAACAGCCTCAGGACAGCACAGAGTAAGCATTCAGTGGCTGTTTGCTAGTATTAGTAATCATTCATAGAATATGTTCAATGTTTCTGTCACCGATTGAAAGGCTTTCACATTCACAGTATTACAAAAGTGTTCATTTAATTGGAATATACAGGGTCCTGCATTTAGGTGGGTCTTAGAACAGCTTAATTGCAAATACTTTCTTTGGAAGAGCCTCAGTTGACTGGCTGTCAGTGTTAACTCAGGAATCTAAGAGTGGAGGAAAGCCCCAGCTCCATCCTATAAAGGTGACGGCTTCATGGGACTTTCTAACATGAAATCACTGAGTCTGGGATGTCTCAGCACTGCTCTGAGCAAGATATGTGTCCCGAACTTCGCCCAGACTGGCAGTGTCTACGATGGCCTCCATAACAAGTGGCCAAAACACATCACCTGTGTCCAGAGATGGATGACTATCTCATGGCATGGACAAACAGCCGAAAACGAGCCTTCAGAGGCATTCTGCAATAGTTTATTGAAAATATTTTGGAAAATTATAGATAAGCCAGCTTTTAGAAAGAATATGCAGCTGTGAAGGGGAGAACAAAGGAAAACGACTACTTTTAGTTTCTATAAAAGTTTGTGTTATATTCACGGCAAAGCTAATTTTGATGAAATTGAAATCACTACATACCCCACAGGTTAGTCATTAGAGTGTGGGATTAAATAGTTTCATTACAATGCAAAAAAAAAAAAAAAGGAACAAAACCACTAAATAATAGTCATTTTCAGTAACAGCTGGCCTCATGTCTTTCTACTAACACATGTAATGGTCAGCCTTATTTAAATTGGTATTCTTCTTCCATTGTGTGACTATTAAATGGTTTAATAAAATTTTATTTTGCAGGTCTATAAAATCACTAATTTGGCGTGGCCGGGCATATTTCTAAAACTCATTCTACATTTAAACTCTGTGCTTCTCTCTTTTAATAAGAAGATCCAGAGTAGCAGCATATAAGTGGTTAGACAGTAAAGCAGAGATCACTTTTTCATAGAAAACAAAGATTCATTTAATAATGAACAGTGTAAAAAGAAAAACAAAGTCTAAAAGAGAGGAAGGGAAAAGAAATCTAGTTTGTTCTAGATGAGGAAGCATTTTCAGAAAAGTATATCGTGGGCTATACGTGATCAAAGAATATAGAAACTAACATCTGAAGTCTGTCTTTTTTTTTACTTTTTAAAAATTAGAGCAGTTTTTCAAATAAAAAGAGGACTTACTAAATGATTCCTATGAAAGAAAACAAATGAATCAAATGAACACAATTACTTAGAAAATGTAGTTGCATCAATTTTCCAAAATCATCTTGTTCTTTCTCTACATATATACATTGTATCCCCTGTGAAACTTTAAGACCAGGAGCCATGTCTTACTTATCTGTGAATTTCCATAGCATCTAGTAGAGAGCGTTTTATATAATTGTGCTCAATAAATGTTTACTGAAGAAGGAAAGAAGGCTATGGGAGAACTTTTGTCCTTTAAATTATGTCCAAAACAGACAGCCTGAAATATAAATTTCTATCCGAGGAAAAGCCATTTTAGTTTTTCTCACTGAGGGAACAGAAGAAAAATATTTCTGACTCAACGACAGGTAGCTAACACTGCTTAAACACAAACTAAAAAGATTTCTAAAGTATCCTTCTGAAATGAGGAATTATCTGAAGAAAAATGTTCAGCTAAGAAGTTGAGAAGGATCCTAAAGCATTTAATGGAAAAATCTCGTTCCCTGTTATTTATGCTGGTAGGAGGGTGGGGAGCACGTGTTGGTGTCTGAATCATGTAGTATCTGCAGCCGCTGACTCTGCACTGGAGCTGGTACAGTAGCTGTTTATTGTGCTTCGCCTACAAAGAAGAGTAAAACTAGTTTGCCAGAACTCAGCAAAGGGCATGGTGACTCAGAAGAATATGCATACTGATTCAACTGGCTTGATTTTCATTTGTCAGCCTGCATTTTGTTTCCCATACAAAAACACTTTCTATCGCTAAAATGTCAGAACAATACAGACAAGTAATACTAATACCCTGAGAACGGTATTTTCAAAGTTACAGTGAAACTTGTTTCCTAGTAACAGCCACTCCTGGATAAGAAAATGTGCAGGGATTCCACTGAGTGACATCGGCCATCTCTGAAAAACGTCTATACGTTTTAGGAAACAACTCAACTTATCATTAACTACGTGCTGCCTTCCTGGCAAGAGAGGTCACACGATCACCTTTGCAATGTCAGAAACTCATTCGTGAGCTGGGTGCGGGCAGGGTGAGAATTCACCCTCGGACATTATTTGGAATTTTAAATATTATTCCATTTGGATTAGTCTTGTATTTTTGGAGAGAAACTTCTCACCCGAGGCTCAACATGACCATGAATGTGAAAACTCCTCACCCGCTTGTGGAAGATGTCATTTCTAAAATATGTCTGAGAAATCTTTTTAAATGGTCACTTGTCTGGAATCATTGAAAATGGATTTAATCAAACATTAAAAATGCAATGAGGTTACTGAAATAATACCAACACTTTGTAATTTACGGTAACACCAACTAACATACAAAGGCATCTCACTGAATAAGTTGGGAGGATACATTGTGTTCTTGCGGACATGATTTCTAGTAGTGAATATCTGAAAACTTAAGTGTCACTTAAAACTTTGCCTCTAGAAATATAAAATGAATGAGATATTATTATGTAATGTTGGACCTAGATGACCAAAACATCTTGTTTAAACAGATAAAAATCTTCACCACATGAGGAATAATGAATTCTACCAAACATCTAAAACTGGAAGAAATTATTTTAGTCACGTTCCATACGCTGAATTGTCTCCTGGCATCTTTTTAGATGACTATGTTAGAAAAACAAGCATTCATTTATATCCTTGATTTCCAGAAAAGGGACAGGCGTTACATGCACCACTTTTTCTCCTCCTCGGTCTTAACCTTAAGACATCTCTGAAATCGGTTCTTACAGAATATCGGCTCCCCGTCAGCGTGGTTACCCGCGGTACAAACTAGCTCTTAACGCACCGTGTGTTTGTTACGGCATTTAGGGACTGCCTAAGAAATCCAATGCGTCGCTGACATCGTCACATTCATTCCCTTTAGAAACATTCCTCACATTTTCACACAAATAGATTCAGGTAAATGAATAAGACGTGAAAACATTAGATTAAAAGTCACAAGATTTCTTGTATGGCTGAGTCGCTTTGCCGTGCACCTGAGACCATCACAACACTGTTAATCGGCTGTACTCCAATATAAAATGAAAAGTTAAGGTAAATAAATCAATAAAAGTCACAGGATTCCTTTTCTTTATACATTTAGAAGGATGAGGGATGGGAGAGTAGGAAGGCAGCAAGAAGGAAGAGTTTCTCTAAATCGCTTTAAAAATACCCAACTTCTCTTTCTGTACAACGTTTGGTAAAAAGATTGGGCTCTGCCTCCGCGCCTGGCTTCAGCTCCTGCCGTCCCCCCTTCCCCTCCCACATGCACCCCTGCACAGGAACTGGGGTGAGAGGAACGGAATGCAGGACGGACAGAAACAAAAACCTCCAAGTATAAACCCGCGCGGGGCATTCCAGGAACGCCAAGCAAAGCGGCCTAGACGTTTAAGCCACAAACTGCCTGCAGTTTCCCCAGGTTCCTTGTCCCTCCTATAATAATAACTAATGTTTGCTAAATGCTTCACTGTGCTAGACATACGTACGGTCATTCCTCTATGGGTTTAACCCCTTTGCTTTTCACAAAAAAACCTCAGGAAGAGGGCGTGCAGGTCAACTGCAGCTTACACAGAAGGGAAGAACCGCTCAGGGGGTGGGTGCTCAGAGACCAGAAGGGCTGCAGAGGGCCCGCCCCCTTCAGGACCTCCAACCGCAGTACCTGTCCCAGCCAGCACGGAGTCTGTCGTCACGGAGACCCTGCTTCCGCCGCTGCTGCCCCAGGGCCGTCCGGCATCAGCGCTCCCAGACCACTGCCTCGGACGCCCATCGCGCTACTCCACCTGCCCACGGCTCAACGCCGGCTCAGTGGCCTCAGCTGTTGCCTGTTTTCTAGGGCAGAAGGTCTCCACCGGCATCACCTGGATACGGGTAGAAACTAAACTCCGGGGCCCAACCCCGGACCTACAGAAGAAACAGAAAATTCGGGAGTGGACCCAGCAACCTGCATTTTAGCAAGCCTTCCAGATGATTCCGATGCAGGCTGAAGTCTGACAGTCACGGAGCCCCTGGCGTAGAGTGAAATGGAAGGTCTTAAGCAAGACGTTTGAGGCTCGTTGTGATCTAGGAGTCTGTTTGAAACAGAGGTGAGAAGTGCTTGAGTTGCACCTTTGCTCCACCAACGGCTCTGACCCTGATGAGTCACAGCTGACATCGGTTTTCCTATCTGTAAAATGCATATGAATCATTTCACAGATTTTAGGGGAAGATTAACCACATTTCTATGCCTCCCATATATATATATATATACACATATATATATAATCAGTGCCCAATATATATTAGGGATTATTATGATTATTATGATTATTAATTCTCCAAACTTATTTCCTGTTACTCCTTACATCCATTATATTTTATTTTATTTATTTTTTTATATGGCAGGTTCTTATTAGTTACCTATTTTATACATATTAGTGTATATACATCAATCCCAATCTCCCAATTCATCCCACCACCCCCCTGCCACTTTCCCCCCTTGGTGTCCATACGTTTGTTCTCTACATCTGTGTCCCTATTTCTGCCCTGCAAACCGGTTCATCTGTAAAATTTTTCTAGATTCCACATATATGCATTAATATACAATATTCATTTTTCTCCTTCTGACTTACTTCACTCTGTATGACACTCTCTAGGTCCATCCACATCTCTACAAATGACCCAATTTCACTCCTTTTTATGGCTAAGTATTATTCCATTATATATATGTACCACATCTTCTTTATCTATTTGTCTGTCGATGGGCATTTAGGTTGCTTCCATAACCTGGCTATTGTAAATAGTGCGGCAATGAACATTGGGGTGCATGTGTCTTTTTGAATTATGGTTCTCTCTGGGTATATGCCCAGTAGTGGGATTGCTGGGTCATATGGTAGTTCTAGTTTTAGTTTTTTAAGGAACCTCCATACTGTTCTCCATAGTGGCTGCATCAATTTACATTCCCACCAACAGTGCAAGAGGGTTCCCTTTTCTCCACACCCTCTCCAGCATTTGTTGTTTGTAGATTTTCTGATGATGCCCATTCTAACCGGTGTGAGGTGATACCTCACTGTAGTTTTGATTTGCATTTCTCTAATAATTAGTGATGTTGAGCAGCTTTTCATGTGCTTCTTGGCCATCTGTATGTCTTCTTTGGAGAAATGTCTATTTAGGTCTTCTGCCCATTGTTTGGTTGGGTTGTTTGTTTTTTTAATATTGAGCTGCATGAGCTGTTTATATATTTCGGAGATTAATCCTTTGTCCGTTGATTTGTTTACAAATATTTTGTCCCATTCTGAGGGTTGTCTTTTCATCTTGTTTATAGTTTCCTTTGCTGTGCCAAAGCTTTGAAGTTTCATTAGGTCCCATTTGTTTATTTTTGTTTGTATTTCCATTACTCTAGGAGGTGGATCAAAAAAGATCGTGCTGTGATTTATGTCAAAGAGTGTTTTTCCTATGTTTTCCTCTAGACTTCTATAGTGTCCAGTCTTACATTTAGGTCTTTAATCCATGTTGAGATTATTTTGGTGTATGGTGTTAGGGAGTGTTCTAATTTCATTCTTTTACAAGTAGCTGTCCAGTTTTCCCAGCACTACTTATTGAAGAGACTGTCTTTTCTGCATTGTATATCTTTGCCTCCTTTGTCATAGAGTAGTTGACCATACGTGTGTGGGTTTATCTCTGGGCTTTCTATCCTGTTCCATTGATCTATATTTCTGTTTTTCTGCCAGTACCATATTGTCTTGATGACTGTAGCTTTGTAGTATAGTCTGAAGCCAGGGAGTCTGATTCCTCCAGCTGCATTTTTTTCCCTCAAGACTGCTTTGGCTATTCGGGGTCTTTTGTGTCTCCATACAAATTTTAAGACTATTTTGTTCTAGTTCCATAAAAAATGCCATTGGTAATTTGATAGGGATTGCATTGAATCTGTAGATTGCTTTAGGTAGTATAGTCATTTTCACAATATTGATTCTTCCAATCCAAGAACATGGTATATCTCTCCATCTGTTGGTATCATCTTTAATTTCTTTCATCAGTGTCTTATAGTTTTCTGCATACAGGTCTTTTGTCTCCCTAGGTCGGTTTATTCCTAGGTATTTTATTCTTTCTGTTGCAAAGGTAAATGGGAGTGTTTCCTTAATTTCTCTTTCAGATTTTTCATCACTAGTGTATAGGAATGCAAGAGATTTCTGTGCATTAATTTTGTATCCTGCAACTTTACCAAATTCATTGATTAGCTCTAGTAGTTTTCTGGTGGCATCTTTAGGATTCTCTATGTATAGTATCATGTCATCTGCAAACAGTGACAGTTTTACTTCTTCTTTTCCCATTTGTATTCCTTTTATTTCTTTTTCTTCTCTGATTGCCGAGGCTAGGACTTCCAAAACTATGTTGAATGATAGCGGTGAGAGTGGACATCCTTGTCTTGTTCCTGATCTTAGAGGAAATGCTTTCAGTTTTTCACAATTGAGAATGATGTTTCCTCTGGGTTTATCATATATGGCCTTTATTATGTTGAAGTAGGTTCCCTCTATGCCCACTTTCTGGAGAGTTTTTATCATAAATGGGTGTTGAATTTTGTCAAATGCTTTTTCTGCATCTATTGAGATGATCATATGGTTTTTCTTCCTCAATTTGTTAATATGGTGTATCACATTGATTGATGTGCATATATTGAAGAATCCTTGCATCCCTGGGATAAATCCCACTTGATCATGGCCTATGATCCTTTTAATGTGTTGTTGGATTCTGTTTGCTAGTATTTTGTTGAGGATTTTTGTGTCTATATTCATCAGTGATATTGGTCTGTAATTTTCTTTTTTTGTAGTATCTTTGTCTGGTTTTGGTATCAGGGTGATGGTGGCCTCATAGAATGAGTTTGGGAGTGTTCCTTCCTCTGCAATTTTTTGGAAGAGTCTGAGAAGGATGGGTGTTAGCTCTTCTCTAAATGTTTGATAGAATTCACCTGTGAAGTCATCTGGTCCTGGACTTTTGTTTGTTGGAAGATTGTTCATCACAGTTTCAATTTCATTACTTGTGATTGGTCTGTTCATATTTTCTATTTCTTCCTGGTTCAGTCTTGGAAGGGTATACCTTTCTAAGAATTTGTCCACTTCTTCCAGGTTGTCCATTTTATTGGCATAGAGTTGCTTGTAGTAGTCTCTTAGGATGCTTTGTATTTCTGTTGTAACTTCTCCTTTATCATTTCTAATTTTATTGATTTGAGTCCTCTCTCCCTTTTTTTTGATGAGTCTGGCTAATGGTTTATCAATTTTGTTTATCTTCTCAAAGAACCAGCTTTTAGTTTTATTGATCTTTGCTATTGTTTTCTTTGTTTCTATGTCATTTATTTCTGCTCTGATCTTTCTTTCTTTCTTTCTGCTAAATTTGGGTTTTGTTTGTTCTTCTTTCTCTAGTTCCTTTAGGTGTAAGGTTAGATTGTTTATTTGAGATTTTTCTTGTTTCTTGAGGTAGGCTTGTATAGCTATAAACTTCCCTCTTAGAACTGCTTTTGCTGCATCCCATAGGTTTTGGATTGTGTTTTCATTGTCATTTGTCTCTAGGTATTTTTTGATTTCCTCTTTGATTTCTTCAGTGATCTCTTGGTTATTTAGTAATGTATTGTTTAGCCTCCATGTGTTTGTGTTTTTTACGTTTTTTTCCCCTATAATTCATTTCTAATCTCATAGCAGTGTGGTCAGAAAAGATGCTTGATATGATTTCAATTTTCTTAAGTTTACTGAGGCTTGATTTGTGACCCAAGATGTGATCTATCCTGGAGAATGTTCCATGTGCACTTGAGAAGAAAGTGTAATCTGCTGTTTTTTGGATGGAATGTCCTATAAATATCAATTAAATCTATATGCTCTATTGTGTCATTTAAAGCTTCTGTTTCCTTATTTATTTTCATTTTGGATGATCTGTCCATTGGTGTAAGTGAGGTGTTGAAGTCCCCCACTATTATTGTGTTACTGTCGATTTCCTCTTTTACAGCTGTTAGCAGTTGCCTTACGTATTGAGGTGCTCCTATGTTGGGTGCATATATATTTATAATTGTTATATTTTTTTCTTGGATTGATCCCTTGATCATTATGTAGTGTCCTTCCTTGTCTCTTGTAACATTCTTATTTTAAAGTCTATTTTATCTGATATGAGTATTGCTACTCCAGCTTTCTTTTGATTTCCATTTGCATGGAATATCTTTTTCCATCCCCTCACTTTCAGTCTGTATGTGTCCCTATGTCTGAAGTCAGTCTCTTGTAGACAGCATATATATGGGTCTTGCTTTTGTATCCATTCAGCAAGCCTGTGTCTTTTGGTTGGAGCATTTAATCCATTCACGTTTAAGGTAATTATCGATATGTATGTTCCTGTGACCATTTTCTTAATTGTTTTGGGTTTGTTTTTGTAGTTCCTTTTCTTCTCTTGTGTTTCCCACTTAGAGAAGTTCCTTTAGCATTTGTTGTAGAGCTGGTTTGGTGGTGCTGAATCCTCTTAGCTTTTGCTTGTCTGTAAAGCTTTTGATTTCTCCATCAAATCTGAATGAGATCCTTGCCGGGTAGAGTAATCTTGGTTGTAGGTTCTTCCCTTTCATCACTTTAAGTATATCATGCCACTCCCTTCTGGCTTGTAGAGCTTCTGCTGAGAAATCAGCTGTTAACCTTATGGGAGTTCCCTTGTATGTTATTTGTCGTTTTTCCCTTGCTGCTTTCAATAATTTTTCTTTGTCTTTAATTTTTGCCACTTAAGCTCTCTGAACCTGGCTTGATCCATCTACAAAAAGGGGAAAAATGACTACATCTGTCCTGTCTACCTAAAGAGTAGTATGAGGTCAAGTAAAATAATAATGACAAAAACATAACAAAGTATAAAGCCTTAAAAATATAAGGGGCCTATTCTGTTCTGTAAAAAGCAGAGCTTTCCTCCCTCGTTCTGTTCTAGGAATCTCTGTAAGTCACCCTTGAGATCCCAGGATCCTCCACTGCCCTCCCAGCTGGGAGTCGTCAGGAGCAGTATGCTGCTGGGTCCACACTACCTCAGCCCCAATTCAATGAGTCCTTGAGGTTTACCCCCCTTAGCTCAGGATTTCATCATGTTTCGTTGGACTCTGTGCTCATTCTGCCTCTTCCGCACACTCCAAGTGAAGTGCTGTACATTTTCTTTCTTATTTAATTTCATTCTACTTACTTCTGACCACTCTTCCAATCTACCAAGGTCATTTAAACATCACATTGTATTACATGTGGTACAAGTCAATCTTATGTATGAGTGTATACACATATGTTTATATGTTTTTTCTCTTCCCACCTTGGCCATGTTGTTTTGAGTCAGACCCCAAAGCAAGTCCAATTGCTTCATTTTAAATAACAGAGGTCATGTCCAAGGTTCACATAAAGCGTCAGTGTCTACATGTAAAGAGGTCACGGGATCAACTGTTTTAACAATCAACCAGTCAATTTGATGAAACAACTACTTTTTCTCATTTTTCACTGAATTGACTGGTAAGCCACCCACAGATGCAAACTTAAAGGGAAAAACCAAGGGAAAATGTCTTGGCAAAAAACCCCGCTGTCACTGAACAGAAAAACTCCACAAAAAGGGATATTCAAAGTAAAGGCTCTAGCTGGTTTAATGAGGTTTCTAGCTCGATGATATAAACAGCCTCTGTGGCTGTGACCAAATACTCACAAGGACTTCTTGTTGGACTATTTATTGAATTCTCTTTTTGTTAATTGTTGCAGTGGGTTTGAATTTTATTATGTTCCATGTTAGGGCTTTCAGTACTGGTCATATTTATTTACATGGCTGATCATTCACATCTACTAGGTTTCAAGAACCCAGCAATATTGTTACAATATATTGTTCTTAAATTCAGCCAAAATGATGGTTGATCCTTTATCAATGACATGTCGTGTAAATAGCATCAAGGTTTCATTTCGGATGAGGTTATCTGAGTTAGAATACGATGCATTGGAGTTTCCTCTGAGTCACATCTCACATGTGCAAATAATTTTGGAAACACTGATTAGCATAGGGGTAGCGTTTCATTACATGATTGCCATATTTTAAATGAATTCTTTAAGACATTTACAAATATTTAGAAAATTTACCTTCTTTACATTGTGGTTTATCTCTACTGGAAAAATAGCTGTGTCTGCCTAAAGCCAACTTGTGTATTTGTATTTCTTTCTCAGAGAAGTAGAAAGTATTTACTTGATGTATAGTCATGAGTTAGTAACTCCTTGAATCATTATCATCCTGAAGTTGAAGTAATATTTTTGGTAAAGTGAAGAAAGGTTTTAGACCAGGCAGAGTAAGCATTGGCTAACTTTATTGTAAATTTACTCATACAGAAAGGATATTGTGTCTAGACAATGAAGAAAAATACCTTCTAGTTATGGATAGTGAAAACAGTATTCATACAATAATGGCCAACTGGAACCCTAAGGCTTTTCAGAACTGAGCAATTTTAGTGATAAATGCCTTTAGGACAAGGGGGGAAAAAGTCTCTTCTGTTCTTTGCACTTGCCTCTGACCACCGAAGTGGTTTCTTTCAGAGAGAAGAAAATATCAAGGTCCAGTTAAATGTTAGCAATTTCTACTTTTTTTAACTGAAATGCAATAATCTCTTCATTTATTTCCAATCGCGCTACTTCTCAACTTTGGCAAATTACAGGATTTGACTTGCAAAGAATTTGTCAAAAGGATTTGTCTCTCATCAACTGTGTTCTGTCTGGCTTGCAAATTTTACACATGGACCGTTTCCATTTCCCAAGAATACGCTTATCTTGGGCATAGTCTATGCTAGTTCTCCTATAAACTAAAAGAATGTATTAATATACTTATAATAACATTTAGTATACCTCCGCTATACAATTTCCCATGAGAAACAAATAAAAAGAACAGAAAGATAACAGCCAGTGTATCTTCTAGTTCCCATTTTAGCTTTTAAGATGCCCTGATTTTTTTAGATCTTCTACACATGATTCAGTATTTCTCTTCATGGACAATTTACATAACTGTTTGAATAATTAAGGTAGAAACCCCTTTCTGGGAAACATAAAATCAATGGGAAATTTTGAATGTTGGGATTAAGGATGCATCTGTGAAACTTGCAATTTAGATTGACTTGAATAATAGCAATATCTTATATCTGTCTAGCACTTTACAGCTTACAGAGCACCTTGGTTCCTCATGACAACACAACACTTTGTAGTGAGAAAACACTAGAATAACTTATGGTATCTTTCAAATCTAGAATGATTCTGTTTTTATGACTCCCTGACTGGTTATTTGAACTATAAAGTAGAACACATCATTTTAAGATCTCAAAGATAGATACAAGAGAGAGAAAAAGACAATTTGATTAAAAACACACAAACAAAAATATACAACAATTTTATAGGGTTTTAGGCGGCAATAATACTCAGTTCTATCTTTTTTTTTGGTCATCATTTCAAAAGCTTTGTAATTGTTCTTTATAAAAAAAGTTCTCATCAAAATATCCTGATGAGTTGTCAATGGATGACTTCTGGTCAAATTCACAAACCTGAATAGTAGTTATTAGTAATTTATGTGCCATCTGAATTATCATTAATGCTCTTTCAAAAAAAAGTCACTACAAGCCTTTGAATACTTGAGGCCACACCGTGTGTTTTATTTTGGAAAACACTGTCATGGGCAAACCATCAAATACCACAGATCTCTTGTAGCTAAGGGCTGTGACCAACATGGGTCTACCAGGTTGCTTTGGCAAGCACATCCTTAATAAAGATTTTCTTCTGTCTATTAACTGTAGTTTGACTGGTTTGTTTGAACATATTTACAGAGCCCGTTAAATTTCAGCTTAGAAAATGTTTATGACACATTTAAAGTGATTAAAAGTATCATTTTTTTAGAAAGATGAGTAAAATATTGGATATTCTTTGGGACAATTTTTATAAAAACAAAGCAGAAAATACCACAGGGATTATTGTATTGACAGTATGTATTATTTATAGCCTACATATTAATACTTTAGAGACAGTGTGTATGTGTGTGTATGGTAATTAGTTTACAGATCTACGAGTTCAAATATATTTCTGGAGGATATTAGCTCAGAAATAAGATTTTAGGAGGAAACAGGTTTAATTTCACAGATATAAAACAGAATGTTTAAATTTATGATATAGTGTGGCAGTAAGCTGTAGGTAGGTGTAGCTGAGATCTACTCCTGGCACTTTTTATAGAGATAGGTGGTTACAACGAGATACAATTTTGAAAAGGAAATTGATTAGACACAATCATGATATGAGCAATTTGCCAGGTAAAACTCTGTCTTCTGAGTCAAGCCAGCTGGGATATTCAGACAATGATTTGTGTATCAAGTCTCTTCCCGCCTGAACCCTACTTTGAACCAGCTACATAAATAATGCAGAAGCGAATGTTTAAATTATCTAGACAACCTCCCACTTTATTTTAAACATAGAGACTTAGTCTATATATTATTTATACTACTATAACATATATGCTGTTTAGTATAATTCAGTCCCAATAATATATTTGATCAAATGTTTTAATTTGTCACACTCTATAAATATATACCAGTTTGAAAGTGAATTAAATCAGTATCTTATATATATTTCCTCAGGAGGAAGGTGAGTTGTTTGCAGAATGATTTAGCTTAGATAAAAACAGCTTGAAAAACTATCAGTTTAATTGAATCTCCATCCAGCACAGTGAATCAAATCATGGAAATATTTCAAATGCTGTAAAACATATATGTGCTCCTTTGCATTCATCTTATTTTGGAAATTTGCTTGTTTTAAGGAACTTTATGTAAGAGTGAACATAAATTTTGTTTTAAACTGATTGTGTTAAGAGGATGGTTTATAACTTACTACTGAGAAGTATTCGGATACAAAAGAGATTATTTGTATTATCTTTGGATTGCTTTTATTTACAGCTTTTATTGGTAAACAGTGCTAATCCAAATTGTGCTTTCTCTTTTTTGTTCTATTTAAAAACTTCCTGGGAAGTTTTCCATTAAAATAGCATAAGATAGATGATATAGATAGATATAGACATAAGTACTATGAAGAAAAATTAAGCAGATAGATTCTTTAGTACAAGTATGTGTATAACAGTTTAACAAAGAATTTTTGCAAGCAACATTTTTCTTAATGTATTATTAAATGACTATTAAATGATACCTTTTTTTTGAAACTTGAATTATGTATTTTGTTTTAGGGACAAGTCATTTTGCAAAGTGAGTTCTATCTGTGTATCTACTGATATTTACTTTCAGTGACTATGTGCCTGTCAGTGAGTTTGGCACTAGAGTTTCAGTAGAGAACAAAGCAGAATTACTCTCTGCCTCTCAGGAGTAAAGGGGGACAGACACAAAAAGGCCTCCTTTAGGGTCTCAATGTACTTTTCTGCAAATTCTTTTCTGCCTGGAGATAGTCTCAGTACTCTTCCCTCTGCCACAAACGCTTTTTCCCTTTAATATGCATCCCCCCCCTTGGTCCCTCGTATTTTTCCATTTCAGCATTAAAACTACTTTCTCAGAAAAGTCTTTCCTGATTCCCTAAATCCCTCCTTCCCTTTCACTAAACTCTTTTCTTCAGAACAGTTATTACAATTCAAATTTTACATACATTATTGTGGTATATTTGTGTATTTTCTGTCTTTCCTGTTAGATTATTAGGGCACAGAACTGTCAGAGCACAGAATTTGTCTATTTTGCCCACCAATGTTTACTATCAGCTTACAGTGTGTCTAGCACCTAGTAGATGCTCAATAAACATTTGTCGATAGAGTGCACAAAATAATCCCTAAAAGAATATACCTATATGACTGAGATAAATTCTCTCAAAGAGATATAGTGCTCTAAGACCATATGAAAGGGGAAGTTGACCTAGGGGATGAGAGAATGTTGTCCAAAGGGGATTGGGAGAGGGGAGGAACACAGAAGAAACTACTTGAAATTTCTTATGTGGGAAGAAGTACAGCTTATTGAAGGAACTGAAATAAGAATAATGAGTCTGGAAATTAGAAAAAAGAGGAGGTTAGGAATGAGAAATGAGGCTCCAGGGCTAGGCAGGGCCCAGATCAGGAAAAGCCTCATTGATCATTTAAGGGTCTTCTTTATTCAAAGAAAAATGAAAAGGCTTTCAATGATTTTAAACAGGGGAGAATCATAACCCTGTTTGAACGTCTAAAGAAGCATTCCAACTACAGAATGGAAACTGCTAATTGGGGAAAGCATGAATAGAAGAACACAGAACAATTAGGAAGCTACGTTGTCATCTAGGTAAGGGAAAGGGGTACCTTTGACTGTGAGAGGCAATGGACAATGGTGACGAGAAGGTACATTTAAAGACAAGAGGACCTGTTAACAGACTGGATCACGTGAAGTGAGGGAGGAAACATTTCAGAGAAATGTCTCTCCTTCGCACAGTTGGGTGATGACTACACCATTCTCTGGAAGTTAATTCTGGAAGAGGATTAGGTTTGGAGAAGACCAACTCTTAAGAGTGTGGTTGAAACACGGTACGTTGTAGATGTGTATGAAGACATCCGAATAGAGATGGCAAACAGGTAGTTGTACACGAGTCAGAAAGCTGGAGGTCAGAACTGGAGATGACGTTTGTGAATCGTGGACATTAGGTGGTCAGAGAAGCAATGGACACATATGGGTTCTCTTAGGAAGGGAATATGGGGTAAGAAGGGCAGAATGTGAAGACCAAGTTGTGAGGGACTGCCGATAGTTAAGGGTCCAGCAGAGATCAATAAGTCCGTGAGAGAGACAGAAGGAGCAGCCCGGGGTAAAAACCAAGGTAAAAAACTATTTCAGGAAGAAAGGAGTGGTCATTAAGATTCGTCATACGTAATGGATGTTAAACCATGGCTCCCAGATGTAACGGTCTGAAAGGCAGCGGTCACTTTCGGGAGAGCTATCATGGGGGACTATTTTGGACCTACGTAAAGTATGTTGAGGAGCGTGTGGATTCCTTATTTGTGACTAATATGATATACTTCATACATGTAACTGCATTTAACAATATGTTTTAATTTTAACATATTTGTGATCTTCAACGTTGATGCAAGCTTCTGGCTTACACTTAGAAAGAGAGCCATTAAATTTTTGTGATGAAAGAGATGATTCGCTGATGCAGTACAATCCAAACCTTATTTTACAGATGAGGAAAACGAGATCAAGAAAGAGTCTGGGTACTTTTCCAAGCTTACAGTCATCCATAGACTTTGAAATAGAGCCCTGGTTTCCTAGCTTTTAGTCATTTCCCCCCTTTCCTACTGGTTATCTCCCATGCTATATATTGTTTGTGAATTTGCCTTTTTATAGATCCAATACCAACTGTAATCTAGGCCAGTGCACATTTCATTGCAATATGCTTTCGTTCAGATTGTAAGTCCAATTTATAACATATTTTGAGGCTCAAAACTATGCTGAAAAGATGGTGCCTGTCAAGGAAACTATAGAAAAAGAAAATCCCCCCCCTCTCCCCAAGCCTCACATAACACTTTAAAAGAGCTCACTAGTAACGGTTCTATTGGAAAATATATTGAAAATGGGTCAGTGGATGAGGAAGAAACTTGATTTATAATGGAACATTTTTCTTTTGTTTACGTTCTCTCTTCTAAGATATTTTTCTGCGTAAGACATTTCCATAATTTCCTAAGGGGTTTTATTATCAAACCTACCAATTTAACCCAATTCAAACTGGAGTAGTTAATATGGAATCTGAAATTATCGAATTAGAGAAGTCCAAACTATATTTTTCCACCAACTCTACCTTTGTTTTTCACGCCAAACAGAAGTATCCTCAGAGAAAAATATTTACCCCTTATGATGCAACTGCAAAGCAATGATGACAATTTTCATATGAAAATCAAGCTTGCTACTCTATGGCCACACATTAGAGAAATACTATCATGATGGAGAAGATTTCTGCAGTGCCCATCATAGTACCTGACACAGTGAGCCCTTAACACACATCTGTTAAAAAGTTAATAAAATGAATCGCCACACTGAAAATTCGATACATACTTGAATTCCATCTTGCCTTACATCTAATCAATGTTTACTTTACAATTTGTGACAGATAGGACTAATCATAATAAAAGTTTGTAAATCAGAGAAATGAAACAAATTTTAAGTATATTGCTAAGTTCTGAAACAATAGAGAAGGCCGTATAAAATATTCATATTTATTACTACCTAGAAGCCACAATCCTTCCAATATAAGTCATTTTCCAAACTGCAAAGAAATGGCTCGTATTATAAAATATGAATGATTACTTTAAAAAAGGCCCTGTCTTCCACATAAAGCACAAGTTTCATATCTTATATTTTCAAAAGGGCATTCTATCTGCTCTTTGATTTAATAACATTTATGGGAAATAACTTCGATTCAAATAAACCTAGATTCAGGTGGCAAGTGTATCAGGACAGACAGACCCAGTCTTGCTTTTTTAGCTGGTAGCCCACATGAGCCGTCTTCAAGGACCGTAAGTCACCATCAACAAATAGCTTCTATTTATGTACCTTTTGTGTCTACAACGCTGAACTCGGTGTTGGAGTGATTTATGGGGCAGTGTTAAAGATACAGAATCTGTTCCTAATTCAGCTTTTGAGTGAAAAAATATGTGATGGTAATTTGGGGAAATTTGATGACTAAGCAATACATGTAAAGAGCCCCTATTGTAAATGTCAGTATGATTTCTGGTAATCATATATTAACAAAAGCAAGAAACTTGGGAAACACAGAGTGCTCTTCGAAACGTGGTCCAAAGCACAAACAGAGTATGCATATTGACCCTCTGATTACCGTACTGTTTACTCAGAACCACTCTGGTCCAAGAAATTCATCAGTGGCCTCAACTGTCCCCTTTTCCACATCAGCATCTCTGCTTTGTTCTGGGGAACACTTAAGAGAAGCCCTGTGGGGGAAAAGTTACATATTCAGGTAAGTTTATAAAATTCTGAATACGTTCTTGGAATTTCACAAGGCCTCGAGGCTCAAGAAAGCTTCTGAGAAATCCTATACGAAAGGAACCTGCTTGACTTTGTCTAACTCAGCATTTCCCAAACTTAATTAAACAGGGAACAGGTTTTCTCCATAGACCATTTACTAACAACCCAATAAACTCTAGTTTGGAAAACCTCAGCTAGATACTTCGGTGGGATGATTACTGTAGTTGTGAAATCTCGATTTTGTGCTGGGTAGAAATTGCGCAGTACCCCAGTTGTAGTTGTTGGTTTACAAGCACGTAAGCACAGTCATATGTAATGTGTAGCACACACACACACACACACACACACACACACTTCTGTCTTTTCCAAGGTCGCCGTCCCCCCTTGGTGAAAATGTCCTGTGGAAAGCAGTGTCACCCAGGAGAACTTGATTTAAGAATGAACTTAATTTACAACAACTACACATGTTGAGAAACAGTAATACAAAGTAACAATACATATATTTTCTTCTTCTTCTTAGTTTTTCCATTTAAAAGGAATTGTTAGTAGTAAACTACTTCTTTGAAAGTAGTCCTTTGGATGTCCTTATTTTAAAATGAGACCATTGCTAGCTCTTCGTGGGCACTGACATCTTAGTATCTACTCTGTTCCTCTCCCTCTGAGTACTATGACATGTACACTGCAGATGTTCAATACATGATTACTACACTGATGAATTTGTATAAAATTTCCACCATAATTCTCGTCAACAACCATTAATATGTACTGAACTGCTTGTTTTTACATGATATTTTACTCCATATGTGAATAGACTTTATTTTCTAGAGCAGTCTTTAGGTTCACAGCAAAATTGAGCAGCAGGGACGATACCCCCTGCCCTAGCCGTGCACAGCCTCGTCCATGACCAAGCTCCTCCACCAGAGTGGTGCGTTTCCTATAATCCGTGAACCCACCGCGACACATCCGTATCACCCCAAGGCCATAGTCCACGTTAGGGTTCACTCTTCATGTTGTATTTACATTCCATGGGTTTGGACAAATGGCATGTATCCACCATTATAGTATCATACAGAGTAGTTTAACACTGTTGTAGAAATCTGCTGTGCTCTGCCTATTTATCCTTTCCTCCCCACTAGCCTCTGACAACCACTGATCATTTTACTGTCTCCACAGTTTTGCCTTTTCCAATGTCACATAATTGGAATCATACAGCACATAGCCTTTTTAGATTGGCTTCCTGCACTTAGTAATATGTATTTAACTGTCCTCTATGTCTTTTCATGGCTTGATAGCTCATTTCTTTTTAGCCCTGAGTAAAAGTCCATTGTCTGGATGGACCACAGTTGATTTATCCATTCACCCATTGAAGGGCATCTCAGTTGCTTAAGTGTTGGCAATTATGAATAAAGCTGCTATAAATATCTGTGTCCATGTTTTTGTGTAGACCCAAGTTTCACCTTCTTTGGGTAAATGCTAAGGAGCCCATTGCTGGAGGGCACGGTACGAGCCCGTTCAGTTTTGTGAGACACTCTGGCAAAATCCTCCAAAGTGGCTGCACCATGTTGCATTCCCACCAGCAGTGAACGAGCGTTCCCGTTGCTCCACATCCTCATCAGCATTTGGCGTCGTCAGTGTTCTGAATTTTGGCCACTCTAATAGGTGTGCAGTGGTATCTCATTGTTTGAATTCGTATTTCCCTGCTGACGTGGGATGTGGAGCAGGTATGTGGGTTTTCAAATCAAAAGCAGGCCTCATATAAAGCAGATGAAGCAGTCATTTTGGTTCAGATACAGCTAAATAGGAAAAAAGTCAATAGACTGAGAAACTATAGAAACATCTATAGCACACGGAAAAATCCCCATTCCCTATGGAGACACGTTTGGGGTATATTGAAAACAGATTTGGTCTTTTACAACGAGGTAATAGGAACACAGCTTAAGGAAGGGCATTCCATGAGCCTGTAAATATGCCAGGTTTCTGTAAGGTACATTTTAGCACTTACTATGTACTAACTAAGACGGTGCCCTGGGCTCTAGTCTTTGTTTTCCTACTACTTCAGGATATTTCCTTGAGTTTTGAGGTCCTTCTCTGTGACATGGAAACCACATCATCTGCCTCTTCGTTTTACTACATTACTCAAAACAAACTGACACAGCTACTTTAGATTAACAGAGGCAGCTAGAGAAAGAGTAGCCTTCAGAACTGAGAGAGAGATCCAGGCCACCAATTAGCCCCATGGCGAGGATAAAGTATTCAACTCTTTGAGCCTCAGTTTCTACTTCTGTAAAATGAGGCTCACACCCACGATGTAATTTATTTAGAAGGCTGATTATACTGTATGCAAAGTATATGTAGCACGGTTCCTGGCACATAAAAGAGGAAATTATTGCTAGGACCTATAGTGCAAGTGAAAGCACTCTCGTACATGGTTATGGAAATAAAATATAATTATCAATAATCTTTACGATAACACATCATACTAACTGCTAGAATGTTCTCCCCTTTAATTTGAGTAGACTTTTATACAGTAGGACAGGAGAGAAGAAAGTTGCACTCGGATCCTATTTGTTGCCTATTTGTCATATGACCTTAGTTAATTTCGCTAAGCACAGTTTCCTTGGATGACAAAGGAAGTTAACATCACTTCACTCGCAGAGCTGCTTGCAGGTTTAAATGAGTTAATATTTGAAAAATCCTTAGCATGGTGCTTGGCTGGCAGAAGGTACTCAAGAAATGTTCATTTTCTTCATTTCTGTCTCAGAAACGAGTGTTAGCACCATACATAGAAGTAACAAATAAAGCAAATCTTGCATTTTTAGAGTGTCTAACAGGTATTCGAACTCACTTAAAAATCACCGTGGATTTTGTATTACTCTCTACTTCACAGGAAAGGAAAGTAAGGTTTGGAGAGATTAAGATACATGCTCAAGAGAGGGGGCCTGGAATCTCGTGCAGTGGTTTTATCGTAGTACAACGTCCTCTGGACAGACTCTCACAGCATTCTTATTATAGCAGAAGTGCATATAACATTTGCAGTATATTCTGCGTATGCAAACATGACTACTGACTCTCTAGAGGGGGCAAATATTCCAAGGTACTATCAGAAGGACGTATTTTGGGATTCTGAAACTTAAGAAGTTCCGAGGGATATCATTTTATCAGGAAAAACAAAAGAGGGAAAAATCCCTATTCCATCTTCAGGTATGATTCTTTACATGTGCCAGAGATATGTCAGAACTGCTTCGACTGTCCCTGCCCCAGAAACCAGAGCACATCCGAAGAAGTCCAATTAATGTATGATTAATGTATAGATCAGAACTACCAGGTACCAGGCCTTTTGTTCCTTACAGGGAATGGAAAGATGGAAAAGTTTTTTTCCTATGAATAAACAACTTGCTGGGAAAAATAGACAAGCAGTTACTAAACTGCTATGTAGTAAGTATACTTCTTGGGTATAAAGGGCCAGAGCAAGAAATAAAATAGTTGAGCACCAGTCACTAAAGTGTTTTGCATAGTTTTCCGTATTTCATTCCTCTACTGACTCTGTGAGGCAGGTATTATTGTTCAGATGTGGAAACGGAAAGTCAGGAAGGTGAAAAAACTTGCCCCAAATCATAAACTAATAAGCAGTTAAACCAGGAGTTATGGAGGTCTGTTTGCTCCCAAGATCACACTGTACTGCAGGGCGATCTGGATGATCTTAAACCCGGGCATGTTTTCTCCACTATTCTGTGCTGGTTAAGTATAGCTTGGGTATGGCGGCCTCTGAAAGAGTAAACAGAATGGCATTCTCGTATTCCTTTATACGTACTTAATATACAGGTCCATTTATTCATGACAAACTTTAGTAATAATCACCCTCACATTTCTAACGGAAGGCAGGTTGATTATAGTTTTTGGAAAATACAAAATAACCTAAGAAGCCTAATTTACTCCACCTAAAATTAGGCAGCTCTTAGGGATCTTCATCACTTTCTAATTTGAACCATTTACTTTCATGGAGGACATTACCTACCCATGCTGGTAGATCGTTTTCTATAAATTATGTACAACGCAAGCAGCAGTGTATAATACCACTACTTAAATAAATATGTATTATTTATAGTGTCACAGGTGAAGTATTGAAGGAAATGATATAATTTGCCAAGAATCCTATTTTGAAAATAACTCGTCCAGAATGCTGAACTTGTGCAATACTGGCTTTTTTCTGCTGTTTAGATTTTTTTGTAATAAATGTGTGTTATAATAAAATATTTCAAATAAACACTGCATTATTAATGTACCTTGTACTTGCCCTAGGGCAGCAAAGGCATAAATGATTCATTTAAATCCAGGGCTCTTCCTGCAACGCACAGTCAGTACTTCTAAGAGTTCTGTATGTGAAGACTGTACCTTTACTGTTTCCATTTCGACATGAATGTCACATGCTGATGTGGGACCTACAGTGTTTCATGCTCTACAACCAAGTATAAATCTTTTCCCCTTACTTCCATGCCAGGGATCTGTGGCAAAACTAATATGACTATTTAGTATGGCCAGTATTTTCAAAAGAAAACATATACAGGTGAATTTCTTCTCTAGTTCTATCCGATTCCTTGTCTTTTATTTTTTTCTCCATCTTTCACTGGGTTCAAACAATCCATTTGAAATGGCGACAAAATGCATGTGTCTTAAATCGTGTTACAGATCATTTCAAGGCCAAGAGAATTAATATAGCAGAATCACTTCGTGCTTTGGTACATTAATAATCCAGAATTACCAGAGAAGGAAACACGATAACAAACTGGTCACTCCCGGCAATTACTTTTTACCACAATGGGACCAAGGGACAGAACACTTTTACTTGCCCATTTTTCATATTCATATATATTACATTAGTTGGTTTCCATTAAATATTACCTAGTGGTTAATTAAAAATTATGAAATGGTATTCACTCCAAAGTATTAATCAATACTTGCAATTCATTCACCTTGAGTGTAGAGATCAATTTCTAGAAGTAGTATTGTAAGCTGCTTATCTTCTACATTTTTCTCAGCTAAGTATACTTTTGGATTATCTGTGAAAAGCAAATTTCATATCTAAAATTGGAAATTGTAAACTGCCTTTTAACACAATAATCATAAAATGATTCTTATTAATAGCTTTCTAATAAAGCCATCTTTTACATTCCCTCTATGAAAGATTTTCAACTTGTTGCTGCTGCGTTGAAATATCCCAGCAGGCAGATACAGACTCAAATTCTCTCAAGAGGGGGTATCAAACAAGCATCTCAACACAGTCATCACATTCTTGAAGAGAGTGGGCTTTATCTGTGGGCTCCAAAGTCAGGGTTAGACTAATCCATGGAACAGGTATCCAGGTGTGCCAGGCATTGGACAGGTAATTCTCCACGTTTGCAAATCAGAAAGGGAGCAGAAACAATTAGTCCCCTTAGAGAACTCCCCCACGTGCTGATAGCTGGGGGTTGCCTGGCTGGCTTAAGCGATTCACGAGTCTGAATCGGGAGACATTGGGAAAACGTGGAGGAGAGAAGAGCAGATGAGAGAGACCTGGGAAAAATGGGTAAGAAAAGTCTATTTACTGAAAATCCTAACCCCACTTCTTTATGATGCCTGATACGGCTTTATTCAAAAATTACCCCTTAAATGGTGTAAGATTTAGGGACTTCTTTAAAAAAATCTCCTTAAAAATCAAGGAATTTAGAATAGTGCTGGTCTCTGAAGCCAAAGAGCCTTGGTACAACTCCCAAGAAATCACTTAAGTAGTGTAAGACCTTGAACAACTTATTTAACGTCTCTGGAAATCCCTTCATCAAACAAATGTGGATGATAATTGTATTATCTCTTAGGGTTGCAGTAAAGATTAAATGCATTAGTATGTAAAGAGTTTAGAGCAGTGTCCAGCATTTGATGGATCTTCGATAAATCTTAGCTATTACTACTAGGAAATATTCTTAGCAATTTGAGGAATTTGAGCCTTTGTTGCCTAAATGGTGCTACATTTTAACTGGCAAAATGTTTCTCAGGTAGCCTTTTCATTCCTGACAATGCTGTGAATTGTGAGGGAGCCACAGTTACTCATTTCTTTGCTATTATTGGTGGCATTTTAAAGCAGAGTGCTTCACCAGACAATAGGGAATGCGTTTTTTCCCTCTCCCTTCTTTCCTCCCTCCCTCTCTCCCTCCTTGCTTCCATTTCTATATATCTATCCTATGGTTATGTTCTCAAGGACCTCGCTATCAAGGAGAAGAGACAAAATGAAAAAACACCGAACTATTAAAGTGTGAGTCAAGTTTAACTCTTTGATCTTACAGGAGTTGAAGTCCTTGAGAGAGAGTCAAATATTTAGAGGGCAAACGAGGCATTCCCGTCCAGGGAGAAGGAACGGCAAGAGCAGTGGCAGAGAGTAGGAATCCTTATGGGTTGAATTGTGTGCTCCCCAAAATCCGTATGTTGACTTTCTAACCCCCAGTGCCTCAGAATGTAACCTGATAGGTAAATAGGGTTGCGGCAGATATAATTAGTTAAGATGAGGTCATACTGGTGTAGGGTGAGCCCTTAATCCAATATGACTGGTGTGCTTATAAAAAGGGGAAATCTGGACACAGACACATTGTCATCGGAAGACTGGAATTATGCCACCACAAGCCAAGGAATGACCAGAAGCTAAAAGTGAGGCCTGGAACAGATCTTTCCATCCTCCTTCAGTGGGAGCTTGACCCTGCTGATACCTTGATCGTGAACTTCTGCCCTACAGAACTGTGAGATGATACATTTCTGTTGGTTAATCCACTCAATTTGTGATACTTCGCTATGGCAGCTCTAGCAACTACTACAGTAATAAAGACGGAGCTTGTAGAGGACTGATCTGGTTTCAGATTAGTAGAACCAGTGGAGGGTAAACCTTGTTAAGCCCAGATAAGGTAGAAATAACTGCAGATACAAAAGTCAGGCAGAGAAATGTGGGTGTGTGTGTTAGATGTATATGTATGTGTGTGTGTGTGTGTGTATATATATATATATATATATAATATATACATTATATTAATTTTATGAATAATTTCACGAATAGTATTAATATTTTAATTCTATCCAAGACATATCTGAGCATCTACTATATGCCAGGCACTGCTGTAGACCCTTGGGATACATTGGATCCAAAACAAAAGTATCAGACATATAAAAATTCCTGTCTTTGTGGCACTTATGTTCTAGTGGACACACACACACACACACACACACACACACACATACATACTTCTCAGTAGAAATATTTCTTCATATGAAATATTACATGGAATATATAAAACTATATACAAATATATAAGAAATATAAGACCAACAAAAGTAAATTGCTGTGGTAGAAGAGGTAAGCGGTGAGTGTGGACAGAGGAGTGGTTACTATTTAACCTGCCTGTCTCACACCGCGGTGCCCCAGGGACAGGTCCTCAGCCTCTTTCTGAATTTACAGAGCTTTCTCTGAAGAGGACAGTTTGTGAGCCATTGTCATAAACCAATGGCAGTGGTCATAGATTCTGGAACAGAGGAGTAACATGATGAAAAGATATTTTAGAAGAATCGTTTGGTGGTGATACATAGGATGGAGTAGGATGAAAAGAGATTAAGGAAAGAACAAAACTGAGAGGCTGAACGTCGGAATTAATGGGTGGATACAAGAGCAGTGATGTCCTGAGGCGGGCACAGTGATGTCCAATGAGGGGCATTTGGGGACCATATTTAATGGAGAAGAATATGGAATCTAGGAAGGAGCAAAATTCCAAGAATTTATCCTACAGATACAGTCTGTGCAAAGATGCATGTGTAACAACATACATTTCAGCACTCTTTGTATGAATAAAAATTTTAGCATTTATCAAAATACGATGGTATGGCTACCTCTATAGAGGGGGATATTATGCAGTCATAAAAAAGAATGAGGTAGACCTTTATGTGCTGAAATGGAAAGTCTCTATATTGTCTCACGAAATGAGACTAGCGTGGGAGCTGTGGAGGTCCTGGGGGCAGAGAGAGGGGAGCGCGTCTACCCTGGGTGCCGGCCATAAGGGGACACATTTTCTGTCCAGTATTTTAAAATGGTACGAAACTGACTCTATCTGGTATGCTTTTTATTATCATTGTGCGCCAGCATTTCCCAAATGTCAGTGATAAAATACTTCTCCCTGAAAAATATTTTATTGGTCTAAGTTTGAAACAATTGCGGCAGTTACAGTATATATGGAAACTTCAAATTAGTACATTTTTATAACTTACCCCTTAATAAGCCTTGTGTTCTATCTAGAGGTTAATTCAGAGAACTTCCAGTTAGAGAGTTGGTCCCTGACTCAGCAACGCATGTTCATTCTGAGAGTAAAACCTCAAGTTCTGTTTCTTAGTTTTTTCAGTCACTGTGCTATCATTGTTAACTTTGAATCTACTCTTTAAATGTAGGAAGTAGGGGCATAAACTGCTTTCAAAGAAAGCTTGAAAAATTCTGAACTATTCTGAATGTTGGAAGTTCTTACAAAAATGTAATAGAAATTCATAATGAACTTTCTGGTGAATATATTTTAGTGGAAAAATTTTGAGTGCATACATATTTAAAAGCTGCTAAAATCTATCCCAAAAAAGACATGGAAAATGTTATAATTGCTAGAATTTTGTTGTGAAATGGGATTTTATAAATATCTGCCAGACTTTTCCTTATGTTTAAGACTTTCCTTAATTTGTGTAGGTATTGCCTTATGTGAAGGAAATCTTTCAAGATTAAAACTAATAAAAAGCTAACAAAAACATACATGGAGCTTACTAAACATTTTCACATCTTGTATTTCTTTCTTGAACATTATTTTAAATTTTATGATGTTACCAAAAATAAAGGAGAATGTTTAAAAATTATATCCAGCATCAAATGTGCTAGTTTTCCATGTCTCTGTGCACAAAAATGTGTGTGTATATATATATATAGTTCCACCCATTAACAAATAAAATGTAATATACACATTCATGTTATCTATATAAATGCACACATAATGTTTGTATTAGTACTTGAATATGTATAGAGCATTTTGGAAGGATGCACTAGAATGTTTCTCTTAGGAAATGGGAAACGGGATTAGGAGAAAAAGAGAAGAAACCACTTATTTCTTGTTTTATATCTTCTGTTCTTTCTCCACAATGTTTATATGCTATTTTGGTAATACTTTAAAAACTAGTTTCATTTTTCAAGAGAAAATGACCTAACATTTAACACCTATAATATTCCAGCTACTTGTTTAGAAGTTTACAAAAGAGAAGATGTTGTAGTGCCTAAGAGTGTAGGTTCTGGACTGTCTCCAGCTGAGTCTGGAACCTGACGTGACCACTGCAATGTGAGTTTCGGATGCTGCCTCATCCATCTGAACCTCACTTTCTACTTCAGTGAAATAGGAATAAGAGTAGCACCAATATGGGAATGTAAGTTTGTGCAGCCACTATGGAAAACAGTATGGAGGTTCCTCAAAAAACTAAAAATAGAATTGCCATATAATCCAGCAATCCCATTCCTAGGCATATATCCAGACAAAGCAATAACTCAAAAAGATACGTGCACCCTTATGTTCATAGCAGCACTTTTCACAATAGCCAAGACATGGAAACAACCTAAATATCCACCAACAGATGAATGGATAAAGAAGATGTGGCACACACACACACACATATACAATAGAATACCACTCAGCCATAAGAAAGAATGAAATAATGCCATGTGCAGCAACATGGATGGACTTAGAGCTTATCATACTAAGTGAAGTAAATTAGAAAGAGAAAGACAAGTACCATATGATATCACTTATATGTGGAATCTACAATACAACACAAATGAACATATCTAGGAAACAGACACAGACTCATAGACATAGAGAACAGACTTGTGGTTGCCAAGGGGGAGGGGGGGCAGAGGAGGGATGGATTGGGGGTCTGAGGTTAGCAGATGTAAACTATTATATATAGAATGGATAAACAGCAAGGTCCTATTGTATAGCACAGGGATCTATAGTCAATATCCTGTGATAAACCATAATGAAAAAGAATTTTATAAAGAATATATATATGTGTGTATTACTGCATCACTTTGCTGTACAGCAGAAATTAACACAACATTGTAAATCAACTATAACTCAATTAAAATAAAAGAATAACATCAATAAAATTGACAGGAGTATCAAATGAGTTAATCACTGTCACATACTTGGAACAGTACTGGCACTCTTAATGTTACCTACTAGTAAGATTATTATCTCACCTACAAAAAGAAAAAAAAAATAACTAAGTTCCCTGGGAAAACATAAGAATTACAGGAGTTGACACACAGCACAGAGGGCAAACAGCATTCATCACCTACAGGATTCTTCCTATTTCTCTAGCAGAAGTGAGAGGGCTGAGAGCAAAAGTGGAGAAAGCAGGTGGTAAAGGTGCAGGCAGCATGGTGAAAGGAAGAGCCCCAGACAGAGGGCACCATCGACATGACAGGCAGCTAAGTCTTGCAAGGAGGCTGGGAATGAGGGGGACACACTGTAGTTCAGATCTTTGGCTGCTGAAGCACTGTCCCGACAAGGTGTGGCCAAGTACGGAAGTTGAGTAGTGAACTTGAAGGTGTGTAGACACATCATTTATGATGCTAATGGTAATAGCTAATAAGATGTATTAGGTTATCATTGTAAGTACTTTTAATACGTTTATTCATTTAAGCCTCACAACAAGAGTCTTCTGTATTAGGTACTATTATTAGCTCTATTAAAAGATGAGGAAACCGAGTTACTGAAAAGGTAGGAAACTTGCCCAGGTGGTCGAGCTCCACAGATCAGTCTCTTTACCATGACACTAAATTATCTCTCTGAGTAATAACAAAGAATTATGTCTTCAAAGAGTCTAAAATGCCATCTACCTGACAACTGAAGTCATCAAGGATAATGGTGGAAGAAAATGATAATAAGAAAACACTGGAATCCTCTGGAAAGATGAAAATAGCTGCTAGGGGAATCAGAAGATGGCAGCACTGATAACTGAAATGGGATTGCAAGGGAATCAAATACCAGAAGCTGAGGTAGGCCTGTCAGTCAACGACTGGGAAAGCGGTAAATAATGAGGACCAGGGGAGAGGAGACTCTCCCTCAAATGTTTCTTTGCGTCCCTCTTCCCCTGCCCCCCATGGTGGATGCTAGAGTCACAACTCACTGCAAATATATTCCCTTAATTTTAAGGGTGTTCTCCCCATCTTTGCTTGGTGAAATCGTACAGCACTTCAAGGCTAAGAGAAGACATTATGTTTCCTAAAATTTTTCCCAGTTCTCCCATTTGGAATTAGTTTTTCCCAACTTTGGGTTCCTCAAACTCTATTTAATAATATTTTCCCCCTAAAACTGTAAGCCCATTAATGAGAACAGACATAAGGGACATGAGGAGTCTGGCAGAGTCAAGGATGGAGAAGTGGAGAAAAGGGAGGAGAAACTGATTTGGAAAACAAGACTGTATAATCTTCAATGATTGACGGTATAATTCTGATGAACTTTTCATATCATTACATTAGAATGCACAATTGCCCAGATCCGTGTGCATTTGGAGGAACTCAAGCAGTTGCTGCTGTGTTAAGGGAATACACCGAACCCAGGACAGAGCGAACCTCTGTCTACCAACCAATGGCCCGTGGAGACAGCATAACTAGGAAAAAAACCAAAGGACCCAAAGACACTTCAGGGGCTGGGAAGTGAAGCCTTCCTCATGGAATATTGTCCAATTCCCCTGGAAAATGTCCATGAAGCAGAACACTTGTTTGATCATCAATAACCAGCAATAACTTTTTCAGATCCAGTTGAAAAACATTTTTCATAATTTTACTAAGTAGAAATTGGTTCTGTATAACATAAAAATGGAAAATGAGAAAACAAATTGTTCAGAAGCCCTGCCGGCCAGATTATCAGTAGTATGTGGGTTCTAGGTTCAGGATAGAGTCGATCTTCAAGACTACTGTAGTTTTTAATCTTTACCTTTTATCTTGAATTGGTCTATTTACTACCAAGACTGGCAGCCATTGGAGCATTTTATCCTCTTTTTCTACCCTATCTGTGTTAATAGAAAATAGGAGAGGGTAAAAGAGTAATTCTAAAGGGGCAAAAAGGCCTCTTAGAATAAATTGGGCAGAATCAATGTGTAAAACCCTTCAAGGGGAAAAATATAAAGCACTTACTTGTTTATTGTTCTGTGACTTACTTCAGCCCTTTCATTATGTGGCTCACATGAGACACATATGGTCCAATTGTTTTGTGTCTCCGTAATACTAAAATTATTCAGTAGAAAGCATACATTACAATCGTGACACGATGCCCTAATGAGAGAGTGGAGTCTTGGGTCTATGCCCAGGCCAAGGTCAGGAAGAAAGTCCCACGCTTGGATTCCTGGGATGTCAATATCCAAGAGAGGAGAGACAGGGGATGTTGGTTCAAAAGTTGTACGGAGAAGTAACAAAATAGTACAATGACTGTAGAACACATATTGTACTAATTAAAATAATAACACAATCCACAGAAACAAACTACATACATTAAAGTACAAATGCTCATGGATTTTTGCAGGTTTTCAAAAAATCAAATGACAATAACTCTGTCGTTTTAGCCCATCATGCAAACTCAGCATTGCATATAAATACTGGAAAAAAAGGACTTTATTTAGTTTTGCTTCTGTATCTAAAGTAAACTAATTCAGCACATATAAGCCACTTCATTTGAATTTTGAAATAAATATATTATTCTATCAAGAATAAATTTAAGCTAACAAACATAGCAAAGGAAGAAGAACTGCAATTTTGTGACATCCTTTGTTTTTCTGGCTACTATCGGAACACCTAGAAAACTTTCGGAGAATGTCTCTTTAAAAAGAAGTGATGTCACTATAAAAACATTTTGAAACAATTAGAGTCTGTTATCTCAAACATTATCAATTTGATAAGGCCAAGTCCAAGAATGGAAAAGTAGAATGAGTGTTTTTACAAATTGCCACTCCTTACGTGACCTCCAAATGTACACCTTTTGGACTTTGAAAAAGACCCTTCAGGGAGAAGAAAATGGCAGAAGAAAGAGGGAAAAATCTACTTAATGTTTTATGGACTTATTAAAAGAAAGTCTCTCCTTTTATTAACTGTGGAAAAAAAAAAAAAAAACGTCCATTAATATAGAAGCTACAGCTACCAACTGGAGAAGACTGTGGTAACTGCACCTCCCAAGATAACAATATCAGCATATCAGTAATCGGTTTTCTGAATTTTAATGATGGTTTTCAAACAGGGCTCATGATTCAGTAGGGGCCAGTAAAACTTTACACTCTCTGTTTAAGAATTTCTTTCTCTTTTGGTACACATTTTTGATCAGAGCTTTGCTCTAGATATTAGTCCAAAGACTCTGAATCATGCTGAAGTTGTAGCTAAGCAGCCTTTAAGAACCAAAGGGAAAAGGGAGTACTGTGATGAAATTAAAATGAGATTTTTTTTTTTGGTCAGGTTTCGTCGTCTTAAATAATTTCTCAACTTAGTACAGGAAGATTATGTGAAAAGACAATTTTCCAAACATGGTCATCCCGAAAGTTTGCTTTTCTGAGAGCTACTTGGATCATGAAATAAGAAGAATAAATTGTGGATTTTATTTTTACTCATTCTAAATAGCTAGCCTATGAGAATGTGCTGATTTTAAAGTGTAAAGTAAGATCAAGGAATAAATGGTCACCATGAATATTAAAATTAATTTTTAGGTCATTAAGTATCTTCATCACTATACAATTGATTGAGCATTTTGCTTGTAAAATTTTAAAATTAGTCATCTTCAAATATTTTGAAATATTTACCATGTATATACCTAAGTTTGGGGTCCATACGTAATTTCTTATTTCTAATGAGTAGACAGTACGTCTGTGGTGCTTTCAGAAGCTGGTTGCCCTCTGACTTAATGAAAAAAGAAATCATTTGTGTCAGTGTTTGAATGCAAAGTAAGATGAATAAAATTTAATCCTCAGAAATAGACTTTTAATATATTCGACATCATAAAAATATGCTGAATATTAGCTTTTATATTAGTTGCTATAAATTAATCCATCTATAATGCCTCAACAGGTACAAAACATATTGAATGAGGGATTTTTCCTGTAATGTAAGAGGCATCGAGCAGATGTGCTTTGTACCGAACGATTTCATATTTCAATGTGACAAAATAGATGAGCCACATAAAGCCTAATTTCAGTTGCAAATTGCAAGCTGGAATAAGTTCCAGAATAGTAAACAATTAGCTGCTTTATTTTCTTTTTAATAAGACTAAATTACCAGATAGTATCTACTGGCATCAACTTGGCTAATAAAAATCTGTTTAATAGGATTTGCCATTTTTCCAATTGCTATCATGATCAGCTTTGCATTTTGATTATCTCTAAACTTTGCCTCAATTTTCTCATAGAAAAGCTCTCAGTGGTAATTGCCTTAACATTTATTCCAGGTCAAGTGGTTAAGTATGAATAATGATCTGTCAAAAATGTACGGTAATGCCGTCAATAGAGCAATTACCATTTAGCTGGAGAGTATTATGGCAAAAGAGCACATTAACCGGGCACAATAAACAGAACAACAGAGGAAAAGGGGCAAAGGGACGGACTGTTTGCAAAACCTGTACGTGCTGTATGTGTTCCTGACAGATATTAATTGTCTTTCAAGACCAATTAACCACACCTTCACAATGGTCTTCCCCATCTAGAATGAATTAGGAGTTTTTCATTACTGGTAAAAGGAAAACAAGTGTTTATACAGCTTACATTTAATATTCCCAGAAAGGTTGTCTTGCTCTATTTTCTTGCCATGGTGTTTATTTCTGCTGCTTCTCTCTTCTCCTAGGATGGCCCACCACAGCGCGGGATTAGTTGTCTACGGTAGTGAATCACCGATTAAATTCATGTTAATGGGAGGTGACAACACCTGCTTTTGTTGTCAATATTACTACAAAGGCCCAATTTTTCAAAGTGTCTTTCTGTAGAAGAAGCAATGAATAAGGCTGTAACTCAATACGTACAGCACTACTTGGGGGAAAAACGGTGATAAAAAGGAAATATGATGTTTACCCAGTCGACACACAGCATTGTTTAGTTGTAACTCCCTTAATATCTGGGGCTAAGGGAAAACCTTGCAACCAATATTCAAGAGCGGATGAAAAATGGCTCTTTGCTTACAGGTAATTCTGTAGGTAGTAACTCTGCAGCTAGCTAAACACTTCAGCACCCTTACTGAAAAACTTGCATGGAATTTGGGAACAGGCTGCTGTCAGATTTACCTTACACTTCCACTGACTGATGTTTAGTTAGAAGAAATATGCTCAGATTTTAATTTTAAGGGAAATGCACCCAGAAAAGTGGCCACAGGTTACCAAACACTATCTATGTTTACACACTCACTCAGAAAATGATTCTTTGAGTTTACTCTGTATAGAATGATGGGTATGCGTACACACTTGGGGGTCACATAGATTTGGGATTTAGCCTCTCAGTTTTCTCATCTGCAAGGTGGGGTAATTATATAGCTTACTTGTTATACGGCCACAATGACGTAGTGAATGAGGTGTGTCAGGCAGAGTACCAGGCACCTGGCACACGTGTCATAAATATCCTCCCGGTCGTCGTGCTATGGGTGTTAGAGCGTCAATATAATGAAACTCTGCCTTCGGAGAGCCTCAGCTAGGATTTGTATGCAGCACGCAGAATAAGGCGCTCTATGGGATGACCGCCACTAGCAGTGGTGGCCATGGGACACACAGATGTGCTAGAGGATTCCAGCCAAACTTCCCCTCCTGGTTGAGAGGCTAAGAGAAGGTCGAGGTTGCCCCAGTACACTGGAGCTACCGCTCACCCTCTGTGCTTCCTCCAATTCTCAAACGTTTCAAGGTTTATTCTCCAGTTTTCACCACTTTACCACTTACTCACTGGCTCCACCCATATCCTGAAGTATTTCTCAACATGTGATTTCTGATTTTAATAGGTAGTATGAGAGGAAGCGGTTCCATGATCAAACAAATTAGGAAGACACCAGGTCAAACAATGTTCATTTTTTTTTTTCTACTGAAAATGTCATGTATTTCTTAAACTAGTCTGTGTTCTAAATTCCCAGGGAAGGGAAGGGGTTGGTATGTGGTTTTTCCCACACTCATTTGACGACAGAATGTTTTTTTCCTGGTGTACCTAGTGCTGTGAGGGGCACACCTAAGGCGACACGGGTCTTCTAAACAGTTCTCATCATGGCCACAAAAATCTCTTTGTAGCCAAGTCCAACGATTTCTTCCCCCTCTTTGTTTTGTTTTGTTTTGTTTTGTACTGAAAGCACAGGCTGTGGGGCTGGGCTCCCGGCACTGAATCCTGCGCACCGTGGGCGGCTGGGCAATCCAGTCTCCTGATGAGCCAGGTTCCTCCACTTACAAAACAGAGGCTGTACGAGAACATCCCTGCACTGTGCTGTTATAAGGCGAACAATGCCTGGCACATGCTAAACTCTACATACATTTTAGTTCTTGTCAGCTTCCTCTCCTCCTTCCTTCCTGAAACTCTCTCTTTCCTTGGCTTCTCTGAGCTATTCCTCTGTTGGCATCACTTTGGGTCAGTTTTCCATGACATCCTTCCCCCGCCCCGCCTGCCCCCCTTCCATGTTCAGGTCATGGTTCTACTCCTTCACTTTTTACATTTTCCCTGCAGGTACAACAACGCAGAAAGCATCAAGTATCAGCTATTCCTGGTGGTCTCCTAAATATCCACCCTCGCCTTTCGCTCTATGTTTAAAACTGCTTGATGGATCTTTTTGAAACTGAACTCAGAGCCTCCCCGCTCCCCTGCCGGGCCCCTCCACACCCCATCTCCTCCCGTGTCCTGAACGTGGGTGATGACGCCGCTCTCCATTCAGGAGTCAGTTTTCCACCCAGAAGCGTGGGAAGCATGCCTGACCCCTTCCGTTCTCCAGCAGCTCCACATAACTGATCAACAGCCGAGTCGCTCAGTACGGCCACTCTTCTCCATCCCTTCTGCAGCTCCTTCATCCCAACCAGCCTCCCTGCCTCAAGGTCGCTAAGATCAAATCCTTTCATTACAGTTCTCTCTAGAAATCTCTTCAGGCTACACTCTGGCTCAAATCCATCCAGTTGCTGTAGGATATGGTTTAAACTCCTTACTATTGTTTCCGAGATCCTCGGCTGGCTGGCTTCTGCTGTCGGCTGCTGTGTTATTCTCTAGATCCTGCCCTTTCCACAGGTGGGCTGTCACCTGGGCATGGAACTCTGGTCCCTAGCTTCCCTGCGGTGAGGCTCTTGTCCACGGGCTGACAGAAGTGGTGTGTTCTGCTTCCAAGGTTTGTCATTAAAATGATTGGGTCTGGGATCACTGGTCCACTTCTCGCACGCTTCTGGCAGGAGGTGACAGCAACTGAATCATCTGCTTGAACCCCGAGAGGAAACCGACATGTCAAGGAGGACAGGAGCTCCTCCCACACAGGATCACCTCTGGCCAGTCACCTCTGGATCACGCAGGATCACCTCTGGCCAGTCACCTCTGGATCATTACACTAGAAAGAAAGAAGCTCCTATCATCTTGAACTACTTTGTTTTGCTGTCTTTTTATTATTGAAGAGTGGACACTACCCTAACTAATCTGTCCCCTAAGAGCTGCTACCTCATTCCTTCGCTTCAGCTCGAATAAACTGCTTTCCGTTCCTCAAAGGTACCACGTACTTTATCCCTACTGGACTTTGCACACATTGTTTTTTCTTTTTGGCCTCTCTTTCCTCTTTTCCTTCTCCTTTTCCTTAAAACTCTAGTATATCCTTTAGGTCTTGATGGAATAACACTTCCTCTGGGAAGTCCTCAAGGACTGTCCTCCTCCATCCCAGTCTACGACCTGGGCAGCTGCACTTCACCAGGCATGGCAGGGACCCGCCATGATTTCAGTCATTGGTTCAATTATCTCCGGTGTTGGGTCCTGGGCTTCATGAACACAGGAACCCACCGTCCTCCTTACTGGTTCCCCTCACAGCTTTGCATGATGTCTGGCACATAATAGGTCCTCCATACATCTTTGTTGCATCCAACTCAATTCAAACTCAGCAGGACCAAAACCAACTAAATGATCATCTCTCCTGAGCCCCTGGCCATTTTCTTGACTGTGATTTATGTCTTAGTTAATGACAATTCCCGCCCTCTCGATACCCCAAATAGAAAATATAACGTGTCACCCTTATTCCTCCCTTTCCTCACTTTTCACTCTAATTGGACACCAAGTTATTTTTAAGGTACCTCTGCAATGCCTCCTAAGTAATCTTGGTGTTGGATTCCACTGTCACCTTTCTTCCCTTACCTGGATGACTCCAGGACTTGTTCCCCATCAGCTGCCCCCAAGCCTGCTCTTCCTGTGTCCAGCACTTCCTTCCAGAATGAATACAGCTGATTTCATTCGTATCCTTAAAAGTCTCTAACTACCCTCTCTTGCAAACACCTGAAAATGGCTAGCTGGTTAACTGTCTATCTTTAAACCCGGTTTCACTTTATATGCCTGTATTCACCTTTTCCCTGATCTTGATCTAGGGCAGTGATGGTCTCACTTTGAGTTGAAGTTAAAAACAAAGATGCTTAATTTTCAATCACTCGAAGTCGGGGGATCACAGCCAGCCTAGGCATCTGCATTTGTAACAAACACCAGTGAATGATCTGAGGACCACTGAGAAACATTGGCTTGGCTAAAATGAACTTCTTCATGTAACCCAAATAAATATATCATGCCATTTCACACCCGTGGGCACACATCATTTTCCTTTCCTGGAAATATTCTTTTCTTCCAATCAAGCTCAAATGTCTCAAAACTACGGAGTTTTACTTATTCCATCAGAGTTCTTACTGAGGCCAGATCCCTGAAGCCTGAAATGTCTGGGTCATGAGTTTGGATGTGGGGGCCAGTTCCCTGACCAGGGATCGAACCCGGGCCCCCTGTGTTGGGAGCGCGGAGAGTTAACCACTGCGCCACCAGGGAAGTCCCTGTCTTTCTTTTGTTGACGCCACCAAAATCCCAACCGGTCAGGCTGGAAAACAGAAAGGCATCCTTTACTCCTATTTATAATCTCTCTTACTTTCTCACTGCCACCCTCTTTTTTGTGCTTAAATATTTGGCATTTTGGAGTAACTTCCATAATTGTTCCTTAATATTTTCATGAAGAGTGCCAAGCAAAAGTCTCTGAAATCTCCCTGCAACCAAGATTAAATTTTAAAAAATATAGAAATAAAAATAATGTTGCAACCCAGTGTGCGTGTGTGTGTGTGTGTGTGTGTGTATGTGTGTGTGTGTGTATGTGTGTGTGTATGTATGTGTGTGTATGTGTGTGTGTGTATGTATGTGTATGTGTGTGTATGTGTGTATGTGTGTGTGTATGTGTGTGTGTATGTGTGTATGTGTGTGTATGTGTGTATGTGTGTGTGTATGTGTGTGTGTATGTGTGTGTATGTGTGTGTGTGTGTGTGTTTTAAGAGTTGGGAGATTTACAATATGCTTCTAAGCCAAGGGGACAGGGCCAACACCATGCACATCACAGGACACACGGAAGATGGATGAGAAAGAAGAGGTAACTCCTCAAACAATGCTGGATGGTGGTGGTCCAACCTGGGAGCCATGCTGTTCAGGTAACATGGAATGTCTTCTATATGGCCAAGCATTGTGCTAGAAAATGGGGATGAAAATATAAAGAAGATGCAGGGAAATTTTGAGGTGGGAATGACGAAAGATGGCATCAGTCATATCACTTGGCCTTTGTCTTAATAAGGAGGAGACAAGTTGTTGTTTGTAAAGAGAGTATAGGGGATGAGGAACAGAGTATGGGGATGAAAGGAGTCAAAATGTTTAGAGCAGCCTGTGTATCTTAGTGTGGGCCCACTGACTTCTGCAAAGAGCAACACGGTTATTGGTCCAATAATGATGACTTTGGAAACCTTTCCCTTTGAAGAAATGTCAGAATGAATTATGGGCTTCCTTCAACCATGTCCCATAGAAGACCACAGCAACCTGAGGTTTTGTTTGTTTTGTTTTTTCCCCAAAGGGTTTGCAGTTTGCCAAAAGAGAAATAAAAATGGGATTGAAAGAAGAGAAACAATTTGATTCTATGCCAACAGGAAAACCACATGCGTGCTAAATAATGATTTTATATTATATCATGTAAACTATGTGACAAACAAGTATTATATTCATCTTAACAAGGAAAATTGAAAGCTAATCCCTATATAATATAAAAGTTACCAAAAGATTTGAAGTAAAAATGTTCATCAAATGACCTGCTTCCTTTTTGCACAAGAATCTTTTTTTTTTTTGTCAATTAAAGTGCAATATAGGCAAATCAGTCTGATTTGAATGGAAGTTTTATTTGAAATAAATACTAGGCTGATTCTGGAATCTGCTACTGCAGAACAAACCCAGATAACACATTAGACACAACACTATCTTAATCACATTATTTCTGAAAATTCTTAAAGTTCAAAGTTCCATGGTGTCAGCTGTGATGTCAGTTTATCCTTTCTGTCTACTCAGGATACTAACAGAGCTCTCCAGGTCTAGTATGAGTTACAAAAATGCTGACATCAGGTTAGAGTTATACACTGATGCTTTTTATTACGTCGGCTATGATTTAAAATGCTGTCCTTATTTAGGTTAGTTTTGGAAAACAATTCACATTATTTTTCTTTGAAGTTCTGATATCCATATTATTTTATAATCTTTAAATGAACACCATCGATAGAAATGGCAAATTTTAGGCTGTACTCGGTAACCACAGATTAACATTTTCTTTCTCTTTGATCTTTTTTATTCCCCCAGTTTCAGTAACCTTTTCAGCATTACAGACAAGAAGACACACATCATCCTCATTGGAAGGCCGGAAGAAATCCCCCATGTGTTAAGAAACTGCAAGTGGGAACAAAGAATTGAAGAGTGACTCTTACACAGTTATTTATTAGACAGTACATTGCCCTACTGTATGCTTGCAAAATATATGTTTTAATTAAAATACAAATCAAAGTAAAGATAAGACTACCACTGTTGTTTCTCCTTCCAAATACGATATGACATTTTGATTTAAAAATAGGAGTTTGACATTTGCCCCTTGAACACCATTAAATGTACTCATCATTATAGAAAGTTCTAGATTTCGGTATTCAGTTAATAGTATGACATCCAGGGTTTGCCAACTTTCCCTAGTCACTATATATTTTCCTATACACGTTAAGCCAGAAGGATCTATTACAACTACTACTAATCGGGAGCTGTGGTATTACAGGTGATAAAGACGCAATGTGATTGCAGCCATGACAGCTGAGACAGGAAGGAAGAAAATGGATGCTGAAGACCCAGTTTTCACACGAGAAGGTTGAGGGTAAAGACTGTTACAAAGTAGAAGTTTCTAGGCAAGCCGAAAAGGTTTAACAATCCCTACATCACTCCTGAGTAATAAGCAAGTGTAATAGATGGCAGCATACATGGTTTGAGCCAGTGCTCTGGTTTCCTAACATGCTTTTTATTGTTTTCTTCTTTAATTTGAGTTCTGAACACCTCAGCTGAAGCAGAATCCTAAGAGGGTCTAATGGGTGAAATTACAAAGGAGAATTTCTTGACTCATGCAGGCTTCAGATTTAACTTTTAGTAAACCTGTTTTAGGAAATGCAGTATCTTGGGAATTTAAAACAGAGTAATATGCCCTTTTGAGGCTATCATGCATAATCTTTGAGTGACAGGTATTCCTTTCCTACTATCAAACCTGCTCAGATTTTTATAATCAGAAGCCCACATGCTCTGAAAAAGTCTACCTGACTTGTTTAATGAGTGACTTTCCCCGAAGTTTGTCTCTGCTGTCAAAATCCCTCAAACGATGGTAATCACTCCCACCAGAACTCCATCAATTTCAGCTATTCTTTCCTCCCAGATACAACTTTTTAAGGACCCAAAACCCACTCCACATCTAAGTTGATTGAGATGACACATTATCTCTGTACCACAAGAGCTCTGCTTACCAGGGACCGTAGATAATGATATTATTATAAAATATCACCCATTTTCTGTGCTGTCAAACATTATCCCCAGGGGATCAAAAATGAATGAAATTTACCAACTGGTACTGAAATACAGTTTTCATGTTTAACTAAACTTGTGCTAGTATAAACCAAACACACTACTCTTAGATCTTTTTTCCCCCCTTTTTAACCCGCCAAAACATATCCAGCCCTGCCAACTGGCTCCCCAAAATGGTACCCAACTTTGCCCTTGCTCAGCAGTTGCCTAAAGATACGTTTGGCTTCTTTTAGCCAAGGGTCCACACAATATGAATACAGATACAAATCTGTCAACCGAAAAGGCCACATGCTATGTGACACTGCCAGTCTGGACCAACATAGAAATAACCATTTAGAAGTAACTCACAGAAAACAAAAAGACGCCCCCATCAAATGTGACTTACTGCCTCTTCCCACCTGATCCCGTTTATAGTCCTCACGCCGTTATTGACGGACACGTCAGGGAGAGTGGCCGTAGGCTTGCCATTAGTCACTGTAATCACCAGCCTCAGTAACTGACAGGAAAGAGGCTCAGCTCTGCCAATAAGGAGCCAGCGAAAATTGTTTTCACGCAGCGGTTAACCATTTATTCAAATACTCAGCCTGATGCATTTTCAAAGACTGAAAAATTCCTTCTCTGCTAGAAATGGAGGTGGAGACGGGTAAAAATGATACTTAAATGCAAAGGCCTCGAATTGCTTGCTCGCAGTAACCATCAGATTCCTAGCCAAAAAAAAAGTTGAAAAGTTGCAATGCACCGGATACGGAAGAAAGGTTGACAGGTGAGTGATGAAGCGTTTTGAGGGGTGTTGCTACAGCTTCCCAGCTGTTTAGAATCACTGTATCTCACTAGCGATGGCCTCAGCTGGCCCACGTTTACGTACGAACTCCTCCGAAGCGTGAGATGCTGCAGTGTCTGGATTTCTATTGCTGGGTGATCCTCACCCAGGCATCTTTGCTGATAACACACCCAGCTGTTGTGCAGAATGGCCACCACTCACTCCTATTACTGTTAGAAGGACAGAGGTTTAGAAATAGTTCCCTTAGGTGGACAGTGCAGAATTAATAGCCCGATGTGTCCAGTCAGAGAGAAAGAGAACTAAGGAAAGCATAGCCAGTTTCTTTAGCTCCGCCCATGGTAAATCGGAATCCTTTTGTAACTTGGAACAAGAGTGCCCCAAGTGCAAAATGAAATTAGGGGGCTCGCTGGAGGAAACTGACATGAGGATTTTAGTAGCGAGTTTCAATTGTACAAAAGCCAGTCGAGGGGGATTTGTTTGTTTGGTTTTGTGTGTTTGTTTTCTTTCTGGCAACCACTTTGTATTCGGTTTGTCAGTCAAAGGATTTTGCTAAGGTGGTAGCCAGCCTTGGAGGAGGGCTGGTGGCTCAGAGGAGGAGCTGGGGACCCAGCAGGCAATCTTACCCCAGGGCAGGGGAAGCCCTTTTTAGGAAACCCTATGAATTTCCTCTACAATCTGTGCGAACTCGGTAGCAGGGGTGGGATTAGAGCCATATCTCCGTTCTAGCTTAGCAGCCCTCTTGTGAATTGGAGACTTGTAAAACCTGAAAGAGCGGCGTGCGGACCATCATAATCACCACACCAGAACAGACCAATGAGGCTGGGAATCTGGTACCTTCTCTCCAACACAGCCAATGCTGCACGTTCCCGAAGATGTAAAACCCCCCGTAATACACCTAACTGTGCATCACGGGACCACCGGGGGCCGTTCCCATTCCTCCCAGCCCCCAGCTGGTGATCAGCAGTGTGTGTGCCCTGAAGCAGTGGAATTGAGCATCCTTGTAATTTTATCCTCGACAATAAACTGCCCGGGCTGTTCTCACTCGTGGCAATGCAGAATCCCTTTTGCAAACCTCCCCCCAAAGTTTGAATCCAGTGGAAACCCAACAAGCCCCTCCGTGGAATTGCGGACGATGTGTTGAGAATCTGTTTCCCTTTCTCCCCTTAGATTTGCTGCTGTCTGGCTTCTCTCACTGCCTGGCTGGTTTCTTTGCTACTGAGAAAAGAAGAGTATCAGCGCGTTTTCCTAACATCATTCCTTATTCCCCATAGCACATCCCGCTACCGTGGCCTCTTGCTTGCCCCCGTTTCTATATTCATGGATTTGATTTTTCTTCTTGCAGGAGTTACTCCCCACTCACAGCTCTTGCAAATCTCATGACACATTTCTGGACTGTTGTGTTGTTATTTTCTCTTGCTGCTGTTTCATTTGTGAAATGAGGGGCAAAAGTACACATAGACTCAAAGTGTGAGCACACAACAGACTCAGAAAACTGCACATGTGACTATTAGGCACATTGTGCCATTTTGGTGTACTTAACTAACATGGTCTAATATTAATTTACATATTGTGTATACACACTTTTTTCTTCGACAGCTGCTACACATGAAATAGATATTCTTAGTTCTCAAAACTGATACCTCTGTCTTTGTCTTGAGAGGTTTAGAGATAATTTGGAATTGATCATGGATAAAGGATTGTTAATGTTCCATCACACAAAATACACGTATGTGTGTACGTACATTTATTCATTGTATATGTTGCCTGGCACTTGTCTGTACCAAATTTAATTTACCTGCCAAGTTGATGCTTGGTCTTAGGTTGTCATTTCATGTTCTTTGGAGACCTTCATCATTGTTTTCTCTTCCTAACTTACCCTAAAAATGTATCCTCAGCGAATATCAATACTTAACGTTTCCCTTGTCTTCTGAGTCATCAATACAGGCAATGTATAGACTACACTTAGTCTACATTCTTGGGTCATTTCATACTTGATTTTTCCTTGGTGAAAACTTGCCATTTAAAATAATGAGGTTTTTTATTTTTTTCCCCGTCCGTTTAATCCACAACAGAATTTCTGATTGCACTCTGTGACTCTGCTGCCTTGACAGATTCTACCGAGAGAATGTATCATAAGACATTTCAGTGTTTAAATAAATTAGGTTCAGGGAGTTCTACTTTTTCACTGCTGCTATAGCTCTTAGAAAGTTTGCCAAGTGTCATACAAACCGTCATTCTGCTCAGTAGGTACTCGGGAGAGGTAGTTTGATGTAGGGCAAAGGACAGGAGCCCCTCTGGGAGGAATCCCAGCTGCTGCCGGTCATGATCTTGAGCTAGTCACTCTGAGACTCCAACTCCCTCATCTATGAAACAGAGAGGATGCCCTTCCTCTCAGGGTCTTTAGGAGAATGAACGGGACAACAGTTGATGTTCAACAAGTATGAATCCTCTGCCCTTCGTAGATCTGGGCCTGAGGAAAACCAACAACAGTGAGGTAAGGGGGAATGCTCTTTCCTCCTGATTCTAGAATTCACTTTGACGGTTTCCACCTCCCTCTTTTCACATAACACAGTTAAACAGTCTTCCTTCCATCTCACCATCTGCCCCCTCAGATCACCACGCCCTGGGAGGCAGCAATTGTCTCTAGATCCCTGTAACACGTGGCCCAGACAACACCGTATTTCATCCTTAAGATAAAATGTCCTTGTTCTCCATGCAGGATGCAAGAAGGAAGTGTTAGTAATGGCAGAAATGAGATGTAAGGAAAAGAAAAGGAGGGCAGGCAGGGGCAAACCTCCACAGTTGCTCAGGTGTCTTCTGTTTGTGTGCATGATTCACAACAATGGCAATAACACATCAGTGACACCAAACACCTTTCAATGTCACCTTTGTGTCAGGCCACACCACACTGTACCCTAGACTTTACATGCACTGACCTATTTAATTCACAACAAAGTGTGCCCACTGGGTGTCTACACCTGTGGGGATTGGGAGTCTTTTGGATGTGTGCATGGAAGTTTATGCTATGAGAGACAACAAGGGTGGTGAAAAGGCAGATTTTCTAGACCTAATGACAATTTTGTAGCCCAAGTGGTATTTATACACTATGTGCAAGGCTATAGGGGAAATCATGTTAATTGTAAAGACATTTTTCTTAGCATCAATATGAAACCCACAGACGTATAATTTCTGAGATCACCTCTAGTCCTATTAAAAAGATGGGTATCACCTTGGCAGTCTTCCAGCCTTCTAGTTGAGCAGCTGTTTTAAATGATAAATTACATATTTTTGTTAGTAGCACAGCCACTTCATTCTATAGTTCCTTCATGTTGCTTGGACGAGTTCCATCTAGCTGATGATTTATTACAATGCAATTTTTTTTTTTGAGCCGTCCCATCGCTCCTCCACCCTTACATGTTTAAGCATCTCACCTTCAAAAACAGTAAAGGATAACCCAAGCTCAGCAATAATTTTAAGAGTAAATGGGAAATTGGACTATTGTCCTACCAAAAGGGTAGGCTGACCCAGGACCAAAGGTCCCCCAACAGCAAACGCCTGAGAGGGTGGCAAGTGGAGCTCCCAGCCCAGCTCCCCGACCCTGAGCCCACAGACCACCTGCCCAAGGTCTCGCAGCATGGACCACTCTCCTGGAATCCTGGGCAAAATGCTAAGAGCTGGTGATGAGGAGAGGCTGGGTCAAGGTGGAAGAATCAGGCTAAAAATCATAATCATGCAAAGAGGTTTTCCAAAAGCTTCTCAAGGTCTTTTCCTCCTGAAAATTCTAGACTCAAGAAATATTTTTCACCCTAGAAAAATCTGATCATCTGTGAGTGTTCAGCTTTGAGCAGATCCCTGGTCATCTTGACGTTATTAACCACTTCTAGGAAAACAGTTCATTCTGCAAAATTGTCCTAGTCTAGGGAGGTGCCTAGGCTATTAATTACTTGAAAGACTGTTTTGTTTTGTTTTGTTTTCCTCAACATATATTGTCTGGGGCAACGTCCGTTAAAACTTCTGAGTCTCCCCAGCCTTTTTCTTCTCTCCCAATCTTTCTACAAAGGGGACATTTTATTTGTCTGTTCAAAGACTCCTCTCAGTGGTCCTCTAAGTAGATATCTCCTTTCCTTTTAGCCACATTCCAGGGCTTGAAAAATCAGAGGGCAGGTAGAGAGAGGCTGCACTAGAAGAAGGCTTTCTTGCTGAGTCACAAGGCCATGGGTTGGCTGTCCTCCATCGAAAGTCACCGCTCTGTTCTCTTAGCCCTTTCCCCCAGCTGCATTTCTTGCTGGATTTTTTCACCAATTTTTACTCTTGCACCTTCTAATTATGTCCAGCTCCAGAATGCTTCCTCATCCTTTACTGCAGTTCTGGGACTTCAGCATGCATTCAAATCACGTGGAGAGCTTGTTAACACATAGATTGTTGGGTTCCATCCCCAGAGTTTCAGACTAACCAGGCCTGGAGGAGGGACTGAGAATTTGCATTGCTAACAAGTTCCCAGGTGATATTGATGTTGTTGGGCTAAGGACCTCCCGATAAGCACGGACACCTTATTGGTGTCTCTTAACCCTGCCCACCTGTTCTCTCTTCTGCCCACTCTCTTCTGCTACCACTTTTGATGTGTTCCGTCTGTGCGCTACCAGGGCCTGACTGACACAGTCAGCTGCCTTTCCCCAGTTACTGTGGGAAAAAAATGTATCCACTGCAATACAAAACAAATGGCAAAGAGACACAGCATTGTAAACCACACAACCCACTGCACTCATACAACCCATGATGACACACTCAGTGGCTGGACCACCTTAAGCCTCCCTGGCGGGAATTCTGTCCATCATGGTGGCGCTCGCTGACTGAGAGGCAGGACCAAAAGCAGGAGTGGGTAGCATCACAGTAGTCAGGGGAAGGGTAGCACTCCGGGCATGGGAAAGATATGAACAGGACATTGCCAGGGGACGATGACATCATGCCATGGAGGACGGAGCGAAATCTGGTTTGCTGCTCTTGGATGGTCACCGTCAGACTGGCCATTTGTATAACTAACTTGGGTTCCAAGAGCCCAGTTTATCCTTATTAAAAAATTCTCAGTGAATAAATTAAATACGTCTCAATGCAATATGTTCCGGTGATGTTTACCATTTCTTTTGGATTATTATGCATGGTTCCCCTCTTGCTGGGCCTATTTGGTTTTTCTGTGCATCATTTTCCATTGTTTATTGCTCCCAATATCTAGGAATCCAAAAGAATTTTCAACTATGTCAGATTTATGGACTGCTACAAAGACATGTGATGACAGGAAAATACTTGAAGTATTTTCAAGCAACCAGAAAAATGCAAAACAAAATAAATCCTAAACGACTCTTTGATTTAACGATTTGGACAGTTAGATCATATGTGAATCTAACAGGTACAATGCGATTACAGTAAGTCCTGCAGTTTTATGCAAGAACAGAATCTTTCCCAACGACCTTCGGGCAACTACGAAATGTCAGTGACGAATACCTAGATGTGTTAATTCAGGAGGTAATTGCCCTCTTTTCCTGTAGGAGACCAAAATATGCAGGTGCATCTCTGCTGATATCAAGGCACTCTGGAATATATATCTTTGCATTTTTTAACACCTGGTGATTTTCAGTAAAGCAACATTAAAAAATACACCATCTCAAACTATGAGGGTAATTACAATTGATTTATCAATATTATGTTTTGCACACAAGTTTTCAATTTTAACCACAGGGAAAATGGAACATAATAGCAAAGATGAGCAAATCTCCTTATTCCCAGGCTGAATTTTTAAGGTTCTAAAACAGTGAAAAGATGCAAATAGACAAACGATCTTTGAACTTCAGGATATCAACCTCTGACTTGGATTTGTTCTGCAAATGGAATATGGCAGAGAGGTGACAGCAGGGACACGGAAAAGACGACGTTAATGATTTTTATAATCCTAAAGGAAATACTTAGTGATCCCCAAACACAGGGAGACATTAAGTATTGTGTATAACTGCATCTTCCAAACATTAACACCCTTCTTGGTATGTAATTGTTGAAGAATAAATGAGTCCCAGTGTGCTTATGCTGAAGGAAATCTAACCTGATGCCTATTTATTCAGATTTTCCTGACTCTTTCCACCACTGTCTACTGCAGGTCTCTCAGTTGAGGCGCTCTGCCAGGCGGCCTGGGACGAGTGGATTCTGCGACCAGCAAACAGCCCGACTAGTATGGTGCTCACGCCCTAGATTTGAGTAAACCAGCTTTTTACAAGTTACATAATAATACAACTCAGTGACTAGATAAAGGGAACAGGATAAAGTCAACAAGCATACCTCTGCTCCTCAGACTGTCTTTCACCTAATTTCTACCTTTGCTACTAAAAATGCCTGCTTGTGGTCCAAACCCCTCACACCGATCCAACTACAGCTGGAGCAGGCAAAGGGGACTGACAAGGAACAGCCAGAGAGGTGGGACAGAAGCCACGGAGCAAGGTATCCTGGAAGCCGAGGGAGGAAGCCTTTTAAGGAGAAGGGGTTGGTCATGCTGGAGGTCAAGTAAGGACTGAGGACTGAGCATCCAAAATCGGATTGAGGTCCTTCGTGTCTAACAAAAGCATTCGCGACTGGAATGATGGAGGCGAAGTCTCGATGTGAGTGAGTTCAAGAGGGAACAGGAGGAGAACTGGAGAAAAGCAAGTACTGACAGTTCTTTCTGAAGAGTTTTGCTTTCAGAGAAATGAGGGAATAGGGGTGGAAGGTGGTGGAAGAAAGAGTGGCCAGTCGATGTGCTGATGGTAAGAGAAAGAAGGGCAAATTCACGACGCAGGAGAGACGAGAGCATCAGTGGAGCGCTGCCCTTGGGTGGGGAGAGGAGACGCTGAGCGGTGGTGCAGGGGTGGTCTTGTGATGGGAGAGCTAGGTGACAGGCAAGTCGGGTACAGGTACGGGCAGGCGCTATCAGTAGATGCCATGGTGGGCGCTGGTGGAAATCCTCTTCTGGTCGTGTCACAAATGGCCACACCTCGCCAACCTCTCTGTCCCCAGACCCTCTTCCTCCTCCTCTCCCTATGCTCCTTTCTCTTCTCTTTTCTCTTCTGGCCTCTCTACACACTTTTTTTTTCTGATAATTTTACCCACATCCATTGCTTCCACTACCATCGCTATGGGTGGACTCCCAAGTTTGATTCTCGTTTCTGAATTCTCTCCTCTGCTCCAATCCAGGCACCTCCTACTTCAAACTCACATCTCAAAATAAATGTCATGGTATCTGCCCCCTCAGTGCTTCTCACCCCCGCCTCCCCCATGATCACTCACACACACACACACACACACACACACACATGCGCGCGCGCACACACACACACACACACACTCACACACACACACACACACAGACGTTCCTTCTTCTGCCTCCCCTTTTCTGAAACCGAGCTCACTAACTTCAGAACCTCAGAACCAGTATTTATAAGTGAAATCGCCCACCCCACAGTAGGGGAATAAATATAAACAAAACTGGTAAAAAACACTGATGATTTTTAAAGTTGTGATGCATATGTACAGGTTCATTATGGCAGTTTCTCTACTTTAATAGATGCACGAAACTTCTGTACTGAAGTTAGAGCAAACAAGCTCAGAACTCTTCTGACTCCTTCCAATCCTGTCCCTACCATCCAATGAGACCCTGGGTCCTGTAAATCCCTCCTGCACAATTGTTTTTTCCGATGTGTCCTGCTGTCCAGGGAGTTCAGTTGAATTGGGGTTGTCAGGGTTTTTTTGGTTTTTTTTTAAGTCAAAGTTGGTTATTGAACTGAGGATTTGATACCTAATTCCTTGAATGTGAGCTGTAGATGTATCACCCAGGAATGATGGAAAGTGGTGGGAAAAAAATACCTGGATGAGATCAGAGATGAAGACTCTAAATGTAACTCCCATTTACCGTGGTGTTTCTGTGCCTAAAGAAACCACTTCATCTCTTTATACTTTACTTACTTGTTGGAAAATAGGAAAGGAGGTGGTTGAACAAATTAGTATGAACTTGAGTCCTGTACTCTGAATCTAGCCGAAGCCATTTCCCACAATTATCTTTTTATTAGTTGGCAACATTAAAAAGTGAGAAACTTTTACAGGAGCATTTGGATTTTTAGCGCCTTTTTAATCCTAACATCCAACATCCGGCAATGCTGTGCCGTGTTCCCACGTGGTGAGGGCCAGTGGCATCCTTAGAATGGGTGTATGCTTTCCGTGGTTCCTTAGCTTTTACCTATCCCAATGCGTGGCAACTTTTTGTTTGGGACTCCTGTCTGCCTCATGATCTCTAAGACTGTTTTTTAGATTGAAATCTGAACAAATGACTTTGGCCAGAATGCTACAGGTACCAGGAAACTCGAACACTTGTGTGTCTTTGCAGGCCCTATCCTAGCCCTCAGCAAACTCTTCCATGCATTTTTCCCTCAGCTGTTGAAAGGAAGACGCCTGTGCCCACATCTAGTTAGGCCAAGTTCAGAACAGTACAGGCCACGCCAAGGGGTGTCCCTACTAACCCCACAGTGGAGATCACCTCACCTGACAAATTTGTGTCGCCTACACAACACAAGATGATTGGAGACAGAACCAAGACTGGAACCGAGCACTTCTGAGCTCCAGTTTCCCTGGTCCTTCAACTGGACACACTCCTTTATATCTCCCGGGATCTAACCAGTCTCTCTGTCTTTGTAATCCTCTACACACCCTTCTGTTCATTTCTACCAGCGCTCGAAATATGTACTCTTTCATTTGTTTGCTGTTTACCTGCTCATTGTTTGTCTTCCTGTGAGGCTGGGGACCTTGTCTGTCTGGTTCTTTTATGTAAGTCCAGTGTTTAGCACAGACCCTAGACCATACTAAGGGTCCAACAGTATGCACTGTTCTATTTTTTGCTGTCTGTCTCTCTCTCTCTCTGCGTGTGTGTGTATCTCTGTGTGATTACATGCATATGAATGTGTGATTTTTATATATACGTTTATACTCTCTACACATTTATATATATATTCATATATAGACACACATATAGAAAAAATATATATATAATCACACACACACATATATACACCTATTAATACATATATACACACGTATGTGTGTGTGTGGTTATTCTGCATATACGTATCTACATGTTGTCAGGGAGGAGAGAGCACATAACGAGATTTACTCCCAATTCCCACAGATGGTCCTGCCTGTTTTTTCCTGACTGTGACCTTTCTCTTATGATTGTCTCTCTGAGGATGCCTTGACTCCACCCAGACGCCTGTGTGATTACAGTGCTTTGCAATAGTTCTTTTGAAAGCTCTTGAGTCCATCCTTGACAGGAAATCCTGCAAAGAAGACTAATATATAAAACAGCTAAGACAGAACTGCTGTTCCAGCTTAAAGGCAGAAGGGGGGTCAGCCTGGGTCCAGTCTGCCTCCACCCCCTGCATGCCTGCAGCTCCCAGAACCTTCCAAGTGTGGGTGCCCCCACTGCTGATGAAGAGGAGACCGCTGGTCCCCTAAGGCCGTCTCGGCTGAAGAGCTTGGAATCATTCATTTCCACCTCAATACCAGTATGTACTGAGCTATCCTCTTCCATTCAACTTGGCCATTTGATGCAAATGAGTCCTGTGTCCCTCATGAAGACTGATTAATTTTTCAACCCCACGTTTAGATATAACTAGTAAATCAGTGTTCATTTTCACTATGGAGTAAACATATACTAGATAGTTATATCCATAACTAGCTGAACTCATACTAAGGTGCAGTATTAATTATGTAACAATTGCAATAAAACATTTAGGTCCGAGACATTCATTTTTCAACTTTCTCCTTTGGCTCTGCCCACATACATCCCTTCTGCTGATGCAGCGAAAACTTTGACTGCTAAATCCCATCAGAATTAATGTGACTTACTCTTGTACATCTCGTGGGCACAAATAAGAAATAAACAACCTTATTTTTCGAGATGGCTCTCACAATATTTATATGTCTGTTAGTAGCTTACATATCTTTTTCTCTTTTCCATCTTATGAAATCCGATAGAAGATGAAAACAGGGTGATGGATAATAGAATATATTTCTCACAAAAGGGTGCAGGGAATATATTGATTTTAAAGGAATACATGTCATTTATTAATTAAAACTCAAACGGAAAATACTCTGGACACTCAGATTTTATGCTAAACAAAAAATTGTAAACAGCTATGACTGGATTGCTTGATGAAAATCAGAGAAGATTAGTAACAAGATTCATTAAAGAAATGGCCGTATTAATTTAAAGTGATTGAAATTTTGATGTAAATTACAGATCATCTATTAGAGGTGAGCAGAGGCTTTCCACACATTAATCATGAAGAGTAATAGAGGGCTATCTTATTTTCTACAAGAGGGACTTCAAATATGTGTATCTTGAGCTTCCTCACAACAGTAAGATCAATCACTTGAGGCATATGGTACTAGCGATACAAAATACATAGGAAAACAGATAACATATGGGTTGCATTTGCAAGGTATGCTTGTTGGAAAAAAAAAAAGTATTTCACGCCTTTCCCCTCAATTATAAATGGCTATAAAGGAAATAAGGACTCTTGCCAAAAAATGGATTTAAAAAAAAAAAAAGAATCAAACAGACATGTATATTGAAAATGGTCCCTTTGGAGAGACCGTGTTTTTTTCAAAGGGACTGAAGAAACAAGGTCACATTTGTTACTTCAATATTCCTTAGCCAAGGTGAACTTTCACAGAGCAAATGGCAAATGTTTACAGCCGCATAAGGCCAACAACAGTAAAAGGGAAATTTACAGTTGGCAAAGGCAAGTATGTAAATAAGGTTTATTGCTCCTCCAAACATCAGGCTTTCTAAATTGCGACAAGATAGAATACCTGTTAACAGAATGTGATCATTGCCAAATGCTACCTACCATCGACGTGTTAGACTGAGGCTATCAATGCGGCCGAACTAGGAAAGGAAGTCCCATTTTTTCCCTTAAGAACAAATCATAAATATGGAAGAAAGTAAAAAAGAAGATATTCCTCACTTTCCCTGGGAAAATGGCAGCACGACCTTAAATATAAACTAGCACGTTGCTTAAAAGAATTGATACAGAACACGGGTTCGGTGCCCCGTAGAGGCCGGTATGAGCCAACTTAGTCCCCCACAGTGTATGATGGGATGGTTTGCGGAACCTGCTTGTGGGTCGGAACAGTCTCCTGAACCAAATTTATGGTCCATACATTAAAGCACCCATGGTGTAAATTTCCAAAGCCCATTCCAGACCATCTGCAAGAAAATGGAGATATTAGTAGCGCCTTCAGATACTGGTTCTGAGTCTACAGAATCCCCTCTTCATCCCCCCAAATCTCCAAACAGTTGTAAGCTCAGACCCTGGACCAAATCAGGTGGAGAAACGTATTTGGATTAGCCCTGGACTAGATAATTTCATAATTATTATTTAGAGTTTAGGCTCGTTCAGTTTATCCCCTGGTTTTCTTCAGATAATACGTCCTTGAATTTTTTTTAATATCCATCAGTAAATCAACAAAATTTGCTGTGAGCCCATGATCGCAAGTTGGCTGATGAGGGGATTCATAGAGAGACAACTGCCCCGTCTTTGTCCTCAACAGCCATACGAGATTAATCACCATACAGCGTAAACGGATTGAGTTTACTTTGAGGTCCCCTCGGGAAGACGAGCTGGGCTAGCTCTTGACGGGTAACAAAGTCTCAGGAATCTCAGGGCACTTTTTGCCATGGACAGAACCCTCAGCTGAAGTTGTTATCTAGCACCCTAGTTATCTTTCGTCAGGGAAAGAGAACAAACCAAAGGTGACACTTATTCTCAGCACTTGTAGGAATGTTACTGAAGATTTATTTTATTGAAGTTGTTTGGTTCAGTTTAAGATTCTCACCCCCAAAGAGAGCCCACTGTGTCACTCTGCAGTCACAGCCTGAATTGCCTCCTTTTAAATGGAGGTGACCTCAGTGAGGCAGCCTTCAGGAAATGAGGCAGTTCAAGTCCAAGAAGGAGACAAGCCAAGGATGTTATACGACCCAAGATAAATATCAGTTACAGTAGAGATCATGCATGATTTATATTGGGGCACAATCTTATACGCCACGGAGAAAGTCAATTAAAAATCATGATACCCATGTATAATTTTAAGAAAGATTCTGACTTTCCATGGTGATATAGATCTCATCCCATTCCCTCATATTTCTGTATACCCAAATCAGAGTGTTGAAAAATATTTTACTTAATAGTTCAAAGGTCATTTGGATGCTTCAGGAAGTTGTTGTAGAATGCAACAGTCTATATTTATGATGTAAAATATACCCAGACCTCACATCCAGTAAGTGGTGGCCACCTGAATTTGTGTAATAGTGAGAAGTTTCATTTATTCTATGAAATTCTGTTCTTTGTACTCTATTTTAGAATTTGCTTTTCTCCTCAACTCCTACCTGATCATACAGGCAGGCTCTTAAAAAGTTACAAAGTTTATATGGGAGAACAGTGAATGTTACACTTTTTTGATACTGCACCTGTGGTAGGTAGAATTTGGAAATGGACACCAAGATTCCTGCCCCCTGGTGTACTGATCCTGTATAATTCCATACCTGGGACCTGGTGAGAGTGTGAATATAATGATTAGATTACATTATATAGCAAAGGTGAAGGGATTTTGCAGATGTGATTAGGATACCAGTGTAGGTGAGTTTGAATTAATCAAAACTGAGACTGCCCTGGGTGGGCCAGACCTAATCAGGTCTTCAAAAGGAACTGGACCCTTCCTGAAGGAAGAGATTGTGCATAGGAGAAAGTCTACGGGGAAGCTCAGTAAACATCTGAGATCAAACTCCAGGAGCTGAAAATGGGCTCAGGCCTTCAGCCAGGTGGGCAAAGGACTGAAGTCTCCCAGTCACAAGGACATGGACGCAGCCAACAACCTGAGGGGGCTTGGGAGTGGATCCGTCCTGAGCTAAGACTCTAGCTGAGGACACAGCAGGCCCACTCCTTGATTTCAGGTCATTGAGGCCCTAATCAGACAATCCACCTAACCTGGGCCCGGACTTCTGACATATAGAAATGTGAGCTGATAAACAGATACTGCTTTAAGCTGTTATGTTTGTGCAATTTTTTTTAATGCAACAACAGAAAATTAATACGGTACCCCATCAATAAAAAACTGTGAGCACGCATTTCTGTTAGTATTTAGAGCACATTACTATCCACCTCAATATCAAATATTAAAAGATCTTATTTTCTTATATTTCCAGTCAAATGCTATGAATAATAGTTCTAATATTTACTTCTGCATCCCAGTATATTAAGCACCCCTGGGGTGAAGACACCCCAATTTGCAAACCTTTTACTATCTTGGAAGATAAGGAAATTGGACTCTCTTTAGGAAATTCCTTGCTTAACCCTCCTTAACTGCCCAGTAAAGTCACGTATCTCCCTGTTCTTCCCGTGGGGGGTCATCTCGACACCACCTCTTGCTCTCACCCCACAGTCACCTTGTCATGAAGTCCTATCACTTCTTTCAGTTATCTGGACCAGGCACCAGCATCTCTCCCTTGGACTCTGGACCACAGCCTTGCTCTGCTTCCATCTTGCCCTGGTCAAGCCTGGGTTTTGCACAACGCTTACAGTAATCTTTAAATGCATAGCTGACTATGTCTCTTTCTAGTTCAACGCTTTTCTGGATAACGTCTCAGGGTAAAATCCGGAACCTGTTTAAAAGGTCCTTTTCCACCTTGCTGTTCTCAGCTCCTGTGGCTTCTCCTGGCTCCATGTCCCCCGGCCACACCGGCCTTCTCCAGGTCTGGGCCTGGGCGGCGCTGCTTCCTAACCCAGCACCTTCAGGCCCGCTGGCCCCCGACCGCTGCCCTCTGCGTCCCACCCCTGGCTCCACCCTCCTCGTCCTTCTTCAGGTTTCTGCTTTTCTGTCACTTCCTCAGAACACACCTCAGATGCCCAACCCCCGAACTTACGGAGGTGTCCGTGTCGACACCTCTCATTCTCACTCATTATGTTTTATTCAGAGAACTTTCTATAATTCATCACCACGTACTTATTTTCACCGGTTACGTATCCCATGGATGAGAAGCTCAGAGGACAGAAGCTCTCTGTTTGGTGCAACCACTGCGGTACCAGCGCCCAGGAGGCGCCCAGCCATGTAAGGAATTTTCAACCAACACTTGCCAAGTGAATAAGGGAAACTCTTTTATTAATTAATTGGTTACTAATTCAATATGGGATAACTGCAGTTTCCACAGCTGAAAAGAAAGTCACATAAAAGGGTTAAGTTTACCCAGTTATGGCTGAACCAGGTGCGATCAGAAGATTGAATGAGCCCAGTTGGCAAAGGTGTGCAAAGACTGCTTTGGCTTCCTGTTTCTCTATCACGTGAAATCACAGAAAAACTGATGGGTTTGTTTTTCACATCTCTGCAGCTCATGTAGACATTAGAAAATAAATGTCCATCATAAAAATCCTTGAAATAGATGACATCGGGCACTTCACTGGTGTCGAGGATCTTATTCACACGTTACTTTTACAAGATTTTGAGGTGGTTTTACCATAGGAAATAAACACAGTATCATTGCAGAAGGAAAACAGAATCAGGAATGGCAAAGGGCACATTACTCAGGTGCTAGCAAAGAAGGCAGATAGCACTGCCGCGACGGAGCAGCCCTCAGACCGGCAGGTTGTAGAAAACCATCAAGTGAAAAGCGCCTCACTTCCCACAAATGGAGACTGCACGTTTTCAGTTCTTTCCCAAGCTGCAGCCCATTTGTAACAGAAACAAACCTGTCAAGAAATCCCTGGAAAACCATGGTATCCTCTCTGATATGGCTGAATGTACATTCTTTTTTTTTTAATTAATTAATTCATTCATTTATTTAATTTTTGGCTGCATTGGGTCTTCATCGTTGCTGCGCGCGGGCTTTCTCTAGTTGCGGCGAGCGGGGGCTACTCTTCGTCGCGGTGTGCGGGCTTCTCATTGCAGTGGCTTCTCTTTGTTGCGGAGCACGGGCTCTAGGCACGCGGGCTTCAGTACTTGTGGCATGCAGGCTCAGTCGTTGTGGCTCTTGGGCTCTAGAGCACAGGCTCAGTAGTTGTGGCGCACGGGCTTAGTTGCACGTGGGATCTTTCCGGACCAGGGATCGAACCCGTGTCCCCGGCACTGGCAGGCGGATTCTTCGCCACTGCGCCCCCAGGGAAGCCCCTGAATGTACATTCTTGGGACAGCCCATAAAGCCACTGGCCGTGCCCATGCTCTGCAGTGTGCAGACTGTTTGCCAAGTTGGCGGCAACAATCCCTCCACTCCCGGCTCGTGCCCCTTTACCACGTGGCGTGCTCCCCCCACCCAGCGTCTATCTCCCCGACCCCACCCCAGAGGGGCCGGCCCTGTAATGCTGCCTGGTGAACAGAGCACAGGGAAAGTGATGTCCTTGTAGGGCTTCTCACCTTCTCCTCAAGACGGCTTTCGGCTTTCACTCTCGCCCTCTTGCTGCTCTGAGATGACCACAGAATGAGTCCTGGACTAGACTCCTCGAGTAAGAAAAGATCCTGGAGAAAGAGGTTCAGCCGTCAGCCAAGATCATCGCCAGAAAAGTGAGTGAGGCTGTCTTGGGCCTTCCAGACGTTGCTGCTGCCGTGTGACTGAATGAGACCAACAGAAGAATCACTGGCTGAGCCTGGCCCAAACTGCAGCGTCGTGAGCAAATCAGTGGTGCTTTTTGTGATGACCAAGTTTTGAGGTGGTTTATTTTGCAGTCATAAAGGCACATGCGAATATCATCCAATACGACCCTGACTTGGAAACTTTGAACCGTGAATGCGGCATTCCTCTTCATTTCACAGAATCAGTTTATATGGTGTCCTCTGCTTCTTTCATAATGCAAATGTTGGCTATATTAAATGTCTTCTGGCCCAATCAGAGAAAATGCGCTCACAGACAAAGCACACAGAATGAAAAAAGAAGAGATCAGTTACTGTTGTAGTCACGAGGCTGTTCTCTAATTTTTTCCAGTTCTTTCTCTTTCAGGACATGGTAAAACGTCCCTTCCCTCCTTCTTCAAACTTAGGTGTGGCCACGGGACTTTACTTTGGCCGTTGAAATTTGAGTGAAAGCCTTAAGAGCCCTTGTGTGGTTAGACCACATCACCACCCTCTTTTCATACAGCACAGTGAGCGGCCATGCTCTAGACAGTGGCTGTTCCATCAGCCTGAATTCTGTCGTGAGGATAAGTCAAGCAGAGCCTCTAGCTGATAGGAGAGGAAATGTAACCAGGGAGTTGGAGATCTGTCAGTGCAGAGTAAAGTCACCCATCCTGCCAGATATACATGCTCACGTAGAAGATCCGAGGCTAGTTATGTGGTGGATATTTACTTTGCTAAAAGTGTTGCCCACCTCCCCCCCTAAAAGAGTCGCTTGGAATATCTAAGAGGCAAATTCATTCCTCTTTGAATGCTTATTCTCAAAAAGGAACAAGGGCAATCCCTTTGTTGAAAAGAATAAAAGAACAACACTGAATTACAAGGATTTCATCAGTATGTCCTATAAAATAGTGTATAAATATTGACTGTAGGCATTTCTCTGTGCATCACATTTCACTTTTCAGCTAACTTTACATCTCAAATATAAAATTGCTTAACATCGAAATGAAGACTTCTGTATCCTGGAGTCATCAAAATTGCTGCTTGTACATGAAATCTTCTTGCTGGTAACTTCGTATTTTAATCTCCGAGGGATGTACCAAATAACTGTTTACAAAGCATAAGCAAGCCCATAGCACTGAATAATGTTTGCAATGGCTCCTGTACAGGAAAGTTGGTGACTTTAAACTATGATTGTGCAGATTGTTAAGAATGATTTTCACATCAGGTGTCTTAATGAAGAGGTTGAGTTTCATGGTTCATTACCCTGATGGGCCCCGTGAACCACTGCCTATTTTAGAAATTGATAACAGTTTTCTCAAACAGGAGAAAGGATAAATACTTGGTTGTCACATAGGCAAAAAGTTAGTCTAACCCTCGTCCTTGCTCCTTTAGCTTCTGAACCTCCTCCAGTCAGAGAACGGCTTACACTGTTCCATGAAATAAATCTGTTCCTCCATTTGGTTGTAGGACCTTTCCAGGGTATAAACAGAACCTTTACGCTGCTAAGAGCTTTATATGTAACAACTCACAATCTCGTCGTGAACCTGAGGTAGGTATTATTACTTTCCACATCTTACCATTGAAGCACAGAGAGGTTAAGTAATTTGTATAACGTCACACAGCTTATACAGAGCAGAACTCATATTCAAAACCAAATCTGGTAGAATCCAGAGCCTGGATTTTTCACTAACCTGGTATGATTTAAGTGGCATCAAAAAAGTTTTCTTTTCATCCCAACATATATCCACGATGATTTATGTACCACAGTGCCTAAAATATGACTATTAGAAATAAATTCACTAGGGTTTATCATTTTTCTCTCTATAATGTCTTTTTAAAGAATGTAATGCTGTTGGAAGAAGTAACATGTTGAGTTACTTATGTGTAGAAAATTATTAAAATTATTAAGGTGTACTAAGTTGTGGATTAATTCTGCGAGAGTTAGAGGCAGAATGAGGTCACAAGTCACCTAAAAGGCAGAGACTCAACAAAGATGGGAAACTTCCAGAGAATGGGAGTGAGGGAGGGTGAACCCAAAAGGCAAACCTAATTGATACGAGCATTTTCTCAGAGCTTGTTCTGTATTTAAAGAAAACACCTCTTCCCACATCCTGCAAAGGCCATGTTATATCTACAGTATTTATTATAAATAGAAGGATTCAAGGAACAGGTGTTGAGACTTGATATTTTATTGACTGACTGATTGCTAATGTTTTATTTGGCAAGTGCAACGCAAGGGCAGCAAAAGTGAGGGTAAGAGAAATGAGGCAGGAAGCAGGGGAACTGTGCATGCGTATCGGTGCACATACCCTGCTGGCCACGACTTCACAGCTGGTCTCTGCACAGCCACTTGACCGCATGGGCATCTCCGGACGGGCTAATACGAAGAAACTGCCATCTTGGAAAAGCCCATTGGAAGCAAGAATGGAGAGACAATTAATCCCAGGTCTGACGGTGATCAAACTTCACCTCAGAGAAGATGTAATTCCCAACACGTGATCCTTTTAATCTGGCTAATTGCAGCGCTGTTTATATTTTACTGTGAATTCATGTCTTCATATGCTAGATGAATTAACTGAGAAGGTATCACATGTTCGACTTGAAATGTCAGACAGAGGGGAGAATCCACTTGGTTTTCAGGGCTGCCTCACAGCTGCTTGAGCTTTATAACCATGACCCATAGACCCTCTTACCTCTGACTCTTTAGTTTAGTGCAAACTTAGGAGTTGGTGGAATGTACAGCTCCTCGCTTGGGCAATGAGAGTTCATTTTACTGTTGTTGGATTGATTCCATTCTTGACTTTGTGAGTCTATCTTTAATATCCAGTTATAAATGATATGATCCTGACTTTTGAGAGTATTGGAGGAATGAGACAACACCCATAATACATTAAATGATTTTTTTTGTGAGACCCTGGAGAGAAATTGTAGCACGAGTGATAGACCTTGAGAGGCTCTCGGCGTCAGGAGGCTATTCATAAAAGCACACTGCTTACAATAGTAGGTACCTGAGGAGGTGAGATCGAGGGTAATTAAAGTGAATTGATATGTTATTGTTCTCTGTGTCATAGCATTAAAATATAGAGAAAAAAATTGAGTGTTAACTTGTCAAATTGCTCTTCGATGTAACAAAACAGAAAAAAAAAAAAAAAAGACATAGCCATGAAGAAGGTATTCATGAATATTTTCCTGGACCTTGACCTTAGTCTCCTCCCCAAACAGTAAGGTGAGGCATAAAGAAAATTGTTCATTCATTTAATATGCACTTTGAAGGATGCAAATTTACCTGAAATGGTGGTTTCTGATTACGAAAGAAGTCACTAAATTAAAAAGACGTTTGAGTCATTTTATCTATATTAAGTTTTGACCAAAGATCCTTAACTACCATACAATTTGACCTCTTTGATTATTGTAAACTGGGTTCATTTTTTTCTTCTCTCCTGTTTCTTCCACCTCCTCAACATGCACACACAGAAATAAAATCTAGTTGAAGGTCTGTCTATGCCAAAAGAATTAACTAACTTCAGAAGTCAAGAGGAGAGTTGAATTCTATTTATTCTATAGGTAACATACCCACACAGAAATAAAATCTAGTTGAAGGTCTGTCTATGCCAAAAGAATTAACTAACTTCAGAAGTCAAGAGGATAGTTGAATTCTATTTATTCTATAGGTAACACACCCACCGTAAGTTACTAAGGCATCCCCAAATATTTTCTGCCTTCCTGTAAATGGTAATATAAAAATTTCCATTTGTGAAATCAGTAAAATAATTAGGATAACAATGACAACTAACAGTTCCTGAAATATATGTGTCCCAGGCACACATTACTTATCGTTAATTCTTACAATTTTCTGAGTTAGGTGCTATCATTATTCCTACTTAAATAAAGAAATTGACCGCTAGATGCTATAAACTGTTTCCTTTCTCCTCATGTAGGCATTACCTGTTTGATGCCAGGAATCTATTCCTGAAAAACAAATTTTCTGCATGGAAACATTGAGCCCCTTTCCGTCTATTTTAAATGATAAAAATTATGATGCATTACGTGTCAAGCCAAAACCTTGACTCAGGTTCCTAAAAGGTAACGAGAACAAGTAAAACACATACAGGTAAGAAACAGCTGGTTTAGGATATCAAAGTCCTAAAGCTTTACTTCTTGAGAGACACAATGAATGCAGCTGTCGACAGTGATTTAGAATGAGCAGCATGGCTATTAGTGCCAGCAACCTCCAAGGTGGGCATGCCCCAGGCTGGCACGCCTCTCCCTTTCCAAAGGACTCTGGCCGTCTACCAATTGTGTTTGTCATGCAGCTTGAGGCTGACATGCACACGGATTTGTTTAAAATGAGTATTTAGTTTTGAGACCTTGAATATAAATGTTTTTCTTTGTAAAAATTAGCCATAGATTATTTTGGTCAGAATTACCTATAGAAACAAGAAATGCAAATAGATAACACGAGGTGATTGAAGAGTTTATAAAAGGACTGTTTGTTAAGGTATAAGCAAGACTAAGAGAAACCATCCGTAGGCCTGAAAACTTGTGTTTAAGTTGACACCTAGAGAGAGTAAGAAAGTAGCCACAGTATAAGAGAGATCACCCAGAGGAAGCTGTGGCCTTAGCAGAGGGACAGGGCCACCCCATAGCTCACTTGGGAGATGCCTGGGGAATAATTATCCTAACCCAACTCTCCTTCTTCCCTCTGACCTTTGGCTGGTTCCCCGTTGGCCAGGCCCTAATGGAAGCCAGAGATCAAAAGAGCCTGCTGACGGAGTCCATAAAAGTCAGCTTTCCAGGGCACCAAGTAGGGTGTAGGAAGGTGGGGAGTGGATCTGAGGGGGGCACATTGAAAATATCCATCACAACAAGTATTGAATAGTTGTGTTTTGCTTTGGATTCTCTGGTTTGACTCTCTTTGTTGAGCTGCTATCCATAAGTGGTATCAGTTCTCTTGTCCTTTACCCTATCTTCCAGAAACAAAACATTGAAGTGAAAACTTCGTCCAACCCAAAACTCCTAACCAATTTCTTATTGCAGAGATACTTCAAGTAAAACCTGCATCCACAAACACTAGTCAGACCAATGAACAACATATGACATGCTCCAGACAAGACAACTCCAAGAGAAAGATGTTTTAGGTCTTCCCTTTGCAATGAAAATATTTGTAGGATGAGTTCTATCTATAGAATGTTATTCAGTTCAAATCCCTTGAATTTTCCCAATTGGCTTAGAAGCCTGAGGAATTTCAAAACTACAATTGGCTCCAAAATCTTTGGGCAAAAATAGACTCCTCCTGTAACACAGCAGATGCAGACATCAGCAACTTGTAGGAAGTTAAAACTGACACCGTCTGAGACCTAAACCACCCTCTGGTCAACAGCTGATGGGCTAACACCCCCTAACACCCTTTCTGAGCAGCAATCAAACAGTGGGGTGGTTATATCTGCTGGTAAGTTCCATCTCACGGAACTCCTTCAGTCTGGGACAGTTTCTTCTGCGTTACCTGAATGAAGCGTTCTGAGAGGACACAGTTAAAAGCTTTGCTGGCTGTGTGAATCCGCCAAAGACCCGCGATACAACCGGAAGAGAAATATGTTGAGAAACTGGCTCCCAACTCGCCCTACACCGCTGGATCCCAACTCGCCCTACACCGCCTGCAGGAACTCACAACGCCGAGGCCCGTCGCGAGTGTAGATGCCTTAGACACGCCGCCTGCTGCCCTCCCAGGAAGCAAGCCAGTGACTGCAAGCTCCGCATTGCTGCACTTCGCTTTCAAGGGTGGCACCACGGCTGGCGACTGTGCCGTGGGTGTGCAGGGAAGCTGGAGACTCCGACGCCGGACTTCAGGCTCAGTCACTTCGGCTGCGCTCGTAAAGGCTGCCCTCAGTCTGTGGCCGCTGCCACTGTGTACAGAACCACGGGCCGCTCACTCCCCAGCCCACCAGCTGAGCTATCACTTGCTGTTGTGCATGTCTCTACCGGAATCCTCTTCAGTGGCGATACTGGCTTTACTAACGGAAGTTTGTACAGTATCTGGTTTACTCTGGACGGTTCCACAGGCCCACAGAGAAGCTTCAGGGTCTACAGAGAGAATCTTCTTTAGAGTATTTGCTACGATGGTCATTGGTGTTCCCTATTTCTAATCACCGTTCACTAGCTCATTGACAATCATGTCACTCCCAGCTTAAAGCTTCCAAAGCTTTCCTACTGTAAAAAGAATAAATCACCAACTCATAACCATGGCAGACGAAGTCCATGCCTGTGTCTCTGACAGCTCTGACTCTGTCTGCCCTCCAGCCATAGATCTTTTTCTCTTTGGCCCTTGGTGCTGACGTTTGTACTGCAGGAAAACTTCCCCTGACTCATCCTCGACGGTCCTGCCTCTGCTGAAGTGCTACCGCTTCGGAGCTAAGCCAGAATCATTCCCTGCTCCGGCCCAGTCATTTCTATTACACTGCCTTATACAGTTGCTTCATAACACTGACTAAAATTAAAATAAACCTAAAACATTTTGATCTGTTAATGACTACCACTTCTGGTCCCTATAGAATCCCCAGGTCCTAGAAGAATTCTCAACAGATAGTAAGTACTGAATAAATATTTGTTGTATGCATTTCTTTAAATCTAAATTCCACTGGACCATCCATAATCTGTCAATCAGCTTGCAATCATTATTTGAAAAATTTTGTGAAGACAAGCATGTTGGTGTGTGATGGTGGGCACATAGGTAGTGGGATGATGGGAATATAGAAAAAGTGAAAGATACACGTCCTTGTTTGCAGAAAGGAGGGCGAGGTTACCACCTTCTCAGGTTTGAGAAGCGTTAGCATATGGAAAATACTGATTCCCCCTGAAGCATGTGTATGTATTCATTTTAATATAAATTCACCTCATAGTAGGAATTACCTAAGGGGTTAAAGCAAGTTGGAAAATAATTATTACTGCGGTTATTTCTTATTCATGTTGTTATTCACATTTAATTGCCAAAGGAAGATGGAAAAACAAGTCCTTACTCTCTTATTGTCTCTCAGCCAAAATCAAGAAGACCTGCTCTAATCACCACGAAACTAACACAGAAAATAGGACTCTTTAGTTACCATTGGTTATTAAAAAAACGACTTAGAATTTTCCTGCCTCAATTTTCTCAAACTTCCCTCTTTATGTGGGTAATAAAATGACTTTCTCAAAGTTAGATCCATTACTCCTTAGAAGATAGTAAAATGTCTCATCTGTAGGCAGATTTCTCAAAGGTTTCACATTATGTCTTTCTCATTGCCACGATCACTATGAGCACAATCATCTAATGTATTTTGTTAATGATGCACCCTCTGACCTCGTAGAATTAATGCTATATTTTAAACTAGGGGAAAAAATTCTCTAAGTCTTAGTGGGAGCACGGCTGGTATATAAAGCCCTTATAATGCATTTTGAGCTGCTGGGAGTTACTGATATTGGATGTTTGATGTACCCGTTCTGTTTTGCTTTCCTCTGAAACAATTCATTTGCCTTCTAAATGGAATCACAACAATACTTAATAAAAATGGTAATGCACCCAAGGGCTCATGGTTATAGCCGAAGGATTGATGTGGAGAAAATTCTAGCAAGTGAAGGTGAAGGGCGTACGTGGAGGCTGAAGAAGGCTTTGGGGTATTCATTAAGTGACAGGGGGCTTCATGACATTTTTCGTTTGAAAGATAGTACGTTGTGGTCAGGATTCTTTTTGTAAATTTTAGCTGTGGGTTAGTGTGCCTTTCTCTGGAGGATCTTTCACAACCAGTCACAAGTGAGAGTATGGCAGAAAACTGCTCTGTGGAAAATTAGACTGTAGAACAGTTTTGAAGGCATCAACTCTCACATCCCAGTTCTGGTAAGTCTTGAAGGCATAAGCATCACAGATGAACCTCTCTGATCATAAAGAAGTGATTTAAAGAAGATGAATAGAAATTTCCACAAATGATCGTAAACCTGGGAACCTAAAATTCAGCAGCAAGCTTTGGATTCCATGTCCTCTTCCCCTTGCCCTCCATCTCCGAAAGATAAACAAAAGTCCGATGGTGAGAAAATCAGCAAGTTAGTTTCTAAAACTGCATTTCTCACTGTCAGAATGGCCCTCATCAAAAAATCTACAAACAATAAATGCTGGAGAGGGTGTGGAGAAAAGGGAACCCTCTTGCACTGTTGGTGGGAATGTAAATTGATACAGCCACTATGGAGAACAGTATGGAGGTTCCTTAAAAAACTGAAAATAGAACTACCATATGACCCAGCAATCCCACTACAGGGCACATACCCTGAGAAAACCATAATTCAAAAAGACACATGCACACCAGTGTTCATTGCAGCACTATTTACAATAGCCAGGACATGGAAGCAACCTAAATGTCCATCAACAGAGGAATGGATAAAGAAGATGTGGTACATATATACAATGGAGTATCACTCAGCCATAAAAAGGAATGAAATTGGGTCATTTGCAGAGATGTGGATGGACCTAGAGACTGTCATACAGAGTGAAGTAAGTCAGAAAGAGAAAAACAAATATTGTATATTAATGCATATATGTGGAATCTGGAAAAATGGTACAGATGAACCGGTTTGCGGGGCAGAAATAGAGACACAGATGTAGAGAACAAACGTATGGACACCAAGGGGGGAAAGTGGGGTGGTGGTGATGGGATGAATTGGGAGATTGGGATTGACATGTATACACTGATATGTATAAAATAGATAACTAATAAGAACATGCTGTATAAAAAATAAAATAAAATAAAATTCAAAAAAAAAATAAAGAAATTTTAAAGACTCCAAAGCGTTTATGAGGATTATATCTATCAATATTTATACTGGAGATAGAAAATGAGAAATTGAAAAATATGTATTTATGAAATCATTTAAAATAACAGTAATAGACCTATTATATGTTAACAAAAAAACCACATGTATTAATAAAAAGTAACTCTATTTTCCAAACTAAAACTACAGTGAGAAGAGTGGCATCATTCCATATTTTTGCAAGTCTCCACTGCCTAGCTTAACAGAAAACAGCTGGAGTCTCCTACCTGCTTCCGCATTCAATTTGTTGCAAAATTCCAGGTCCTGTGACTCCTGAACACTCTTAGACCACTCATGAGAGAATAAGAGTTGGAAAAGTCAAATAACACCTTAGCATCATTATGAAAATAATTCAGCCTAACTGACCCATGGAGAGGATCCTGAGAACCCTCCCAGAGTTTGCCCTGCTGTCCACGACCACAGTTTGAGGACAGGTGGATTATATTAACGGGCCAACACGATTCTGAGCTCTTTATTATCATTCAACACTCACAGCAACCCTGTGAAGGACACACCATTATCTTTATCCCTATTTTATAGGTGGGGAAACTGAGGCCGAGAGAGACTAAATAAAGTCAGTGGCAGAGCTGGACTTACACCCAGCAGTCAAATTCTAGCACCCTAGACCTTGACCCTGATGCTATACTGCCTGCAGGTTTAGAAAGCTGTGGGCAGGCATATTCCCAGGACATTGGAAGTAAGAGTTTAGGCAACTGGCAAGGGCTTGCCAAAAGACGGTACTGGGACTGAACTGAACTCCCAAACACACCTTACCCCCTCCAGATTCCCCCAGCCCGTGGCTCTGGGCTCCCACTGGACCGGCTTTGCTAGTGTGGCTTCAGTTCCAGGTGAAGGAATCCTTTGGCAGAAGGCATGGCACGAAAACTTGCGGTGCTGAGTTGCAAATCTGGGAACAAGGAGACAGGGAGAGGTCCCTCCTTTATGTGTCACCTGGCCTGGAGTCACGAGTGTTTTCCACATGTAATGTCTCTCTTCTCAATACCGATCCTTCTTAGAGAAGCAAAGCCTTGCAGCCCGACCAGCACGCACACACACATGAGTTCTTTCAGGGTTTTTCAAGCTATCAAACAGCACAACGAAAATCAGAATAACTCTACCTTTATAAAAGTAAACTCTCACAAACTTTTGAAAGTTGATGTGTAGTGAAACTTAAGATCTATTAAAAATTAATAAAAATAGATGGCTGTCATAGTTTTACACATAAATATTTTCTCGATGTTGGCAAAATACCATTTAACATCTCTGAAATGGGTGTCTCACAGCATTGTGTCTTTTTTATTCAACCAAGCGTTGTGTCTCTCATCACACAATATTTTAGAACACTTCATCTTTAGGTTATCTAGGCCTAAAATGAAGTCATATTATGTCCTTCCCTTATGGAAAAATCAACTAGTATGTTAGGCCTTTGGGCAAGGTCTTCTCGTCTTGCTACCCAGTATTTTAACAGACTTCTTACTCTATCAAATAAAAAGAGGAAAAGAAAAAGAAAACGCACACACAGACACGCCTTCTTAAAGTTTGGAAAAACACGTTGAGGTACAGCCTGGCCATTGGTGATAAAGACCCCATCGGCACGGAAGAAGTTAAATACTGTCTCATCTCTCCTCCTCTCTCTCTCTCACATCTTAACCAAAGAATCGTTTCGATCTCCGAGCTGTTTCTAATTAGGTGTTAATGACCTCAGAGTTGTGTGGGTTTACCATGTTCTGTACCTCATTTGATTTCCCCCTCCTCCCGGGCTAGAACAATACCAAGAGGACTGAAATGAAGATAAAATACACCTCTATGGTCCCAGTGGTTATTGGATCAGAGATATATAAATACAGAGAAGTCCAGAGGGAAAGATTATTATTAACACTAGTTCCATGACCTATGCTAACCAAGAAATGAAAGTAATTATAGCGCTTTCATGTGCTGGGCAAGGGGTCCTCAGACTTGGAAATCATGAATGAAACGAGGACACGGAGTACCACTGATGCTTCGGAAGCTGGAAGTTTGGGGACCGAGGGCCCCTGGGTACAGAAGGAACGACACACAGTCCCTGGGAAGTGTCAGAAAGAAAATGATTTTTCCTGAAGTAAAACAGCCACACGTATTAACCTGCAAAACAAGAACTAAGTAAATGGGAAAATAATCGAATAAGAGAAAAAAAAGATGTATTATATATGGTGCCTGATAGCAAAATGCCACACTCCCTAGAGGCTTCCAGAACGATGTTATGCAGACCTTACAGTGAATTCCAAAGGACCAAATGTGTCTTCTAATTGGTGAATTAAATGATTATATGCATATATGCCTGTGCTCTCTATACCCCAGCTTCCTATTTGTGAATGAATGAGGTTGAAGTAAATATTTAGTCTCCAATAATCCTTGGTGCAACGTTTTATTTATTTATATTTTTTAAATTGCACACATTATGACTACAATTGGCAGTGCCTCTTACTAAGGACTCATTCAGTTGTTTAAAAAAAAAAAATTCTCAACAGATTTTAGCCAAGGATTCAGAGGAAAAAGAGTTACCAACCAAAACCTCAAATGTTATAAAACAAGACGAATCATCTTGAAGTGCTGTTAAATACATAAATCTTGAACAGTCTCAAAAATATGCCTGAAAATAAAGTGACCTGGGTATCATTTAAAGAGGAGAAATGGAACAAAAAAAAAAAGGAGGAGGTGGAAATAAAAGCAATATGCCATTACAGCATATTGACTGAGCTGGTAAAGTCACCACGATTAAAATGAAGTAATTCACTTTGAACTAACTCTAGTTGACTTGGCTAACGTGCCTGAGGACTGTCTGTGGCCAGCCAGAGGAAGCCTTTTGGGCTTCTCTTAGCAATAAAGCTTGGAAATCCTTACTCTTTCAAGGATGAACACAGATAACAGAGGGAACCAGAAATGCCTGGGCTCTTGTATTATACTTTCAGCCTGCAAGTCGTCTAGCTGCGCTGCTTCAACAGGGGTGAGGTTTTCAGACGTGGACCACTTTAAACCTCGTAAAGCCTTCTGCACATACAAACTCCATCAGTCACCCAATTTAGCCTATTAACATGGCAAAACACATTGTTCAAGATGTGTCCGAAATAGAAGAGAAAATTGAATCCATGGTGAAAAAGGTAGCTCTGACTCATGAAACCTACAAAGTTAGCTAAGATTTCTATTATTAACCAAACACAAGATCAGTTGTTCTTTGGTCTTTTCAGGTGGGCTGTCCGCGTGGCTGTATATCCCATTTCATTTTGTTTTGCAGAAAAACCGAACAATCTGTTAGGAACAGATGTTTTGTGATCTTTGGGCGGGAGAACAGTGGTAGGATTAAGAAGCCCTTCTGATTCTTGTACTTCTTGCTCTGCTCTGATAAACACGCAACTTCCATTCCAGGAGGGCTGCTCGATGTCTGCATATCTGAGTACCTACGGTGTATTACCCACCAACAAAACAAAACAAAACAAAACAAAACAAAACAAAACACAATCTGCTAAACACCCTGCTTTCCCTTCCCCAGCAGTTATTTACGAGTCAATTTTACAACGTATTTTTACAGGTTAGCCAGTGTCACCTCACTCACTTCTGCAGTTTTAGATGCAGAAATGAATTGTCTCCCTGTTCTTCAGTGGGATAAATGCCACCTTTTTGATGCTTTGATGCCACTGGGTAAAAGACAGCGAAGTGAGGTACGTGAAACTAGGTTAAAAAGCTTCATGTAACTATACTAGGTTGACAAAGCTCTGGATTAAAAATCAGTCACGCGTGCAAAAAGTGTAATAAATGAATGAAAATGTATGTTATGGTCATTGCTGCTTTAATAGCACCTTTGTGCTATGGAATCCAAATAGCAACAGCCATCTTATCCACGCCTCACAAATGAAATGACATTAGGTTCCTAGGCACCTAATGACACACAGCTAGCACAGAATGAGGCTCCTGCCCACGGATTTATTTCATGCAAACGCCGAGGGCATGCAGAGACAACTTATCAGTTCGAGATAGGACTCCATTTAAAGCTGCTGCAGCACTGATGCTTTGGTTCATCTCCATTTTTCAGCTAAATAGAGGTTTTCTTTTTCACTTCATATAAAGTCTTCAACCAGCTCGATCCTTCTAATAAATTGCAAACTCTGTAACAATATATCTTCTATTATGCCCCTTGTTACTTCACTAAGACAGGAAATTAAAGCAATAAAACACTTTCAAAATGGTAGGGCACACTCAGGCACTTATTTTTCTTAGGTCCCGTGTTATTCTTCAAAAGACCTTTTATGATACTCACATTAAATTCTAATATTAAATTCTTTGAAGTCTGAAGAATCTGTTGAAAGTGTTGAATTTCTAAGATACAGAGCCCAAACACTGCTTCTACTCATGCATTTATTAAATTGGAATATGTGGTTGAACATTTTAAAACACAAAATACAGTACGGTTAAATAATATATGACCAGATACATTTCAAGTCCACATTAGAGAATCCATTGTGTGGAAATTTGATTGAAGGCTCAGGAAAATCTATTTTGCTTTTTCTCACCTGGTGCGACCAAATGCACAACATATGTGGTCGTTCATATAAAAGGCTGGTAACTGCAAAACCAAGTGCTGAGAACCAGACAAATACCGTAATGGCCACTTATGCAGCAGGATCATATAAAAGAAATTGAATCGGGCTTATGAGGCTGTTCATTCTTTATTAACCTCCTGGAAAAAGGTCAACTGTTCTTTTAATGCTAAGAGTACTATGTGAAAATGGCTAAAAGAGAAATGCAAAACACTGCAACGAATCCTAGGCAGTATATTAGGTAATTGTATTAAACAGCTTAGAGAGATGTGGGGAAAAGCCCTCTTCATTGACTACTATGGAAAAAAAAATCGTCTTATTTTCGTTTTAGCAATATTCATTTCCATCCAACCTTACGGAAAAAGAAGTAGAAAAAAAAGAAACGGATAAAAGGAAAACCACTGAAAGTGAAAATTTAGGAGATGTGAGAGCTCATAAAACAGGTCTCTTCCCTCATTCACACCCACCTTCCAGGCCCTCCTCCCTCCTTTCTTCCTTCCTCCCTTCTTTTTGCAAAGGTTTGCAAAAATGCAGGCTGAAGGATGATGAACGTTCTTTTCCTCAAGACTACACAGAACTCCAACTTCGCATTAGGTGAAATCGCAATGTCGCCTCAGCTGTGCAGGGATTTTTCCCTTCTTTGGAAACCCCCAAAACAGTTGATCTCTTTCTCAACGTGTCACTTGAAACAACAGCTATTTAGCAGGTGTGAATGTTCCAATTAAATAGCAAGTGCTTTTTGGAGGTGATCGTAAGAGCCTTTGCAGTGTCAGGCTCTATCTCCATCCACTGCCTCTCCTCGCTAGGCTGATTAGGGTCAGCACTTTAAAATTAGAAAACGAAGCCCTTGAACCCCTCGTCACCACTATAGGCATACTTGCTAACATTAAAGGATCTTCCGTACACCAAAGGGAAGTCAAACTGGCCTGCCTGCTGCTAATTTACTCCAGCCCTTTACCAACTCCTCTCCCTGTCTCAGAAATATCTTTTTGATATTTTTTGAAACACTGTGCTAAATTCCCAGTGATAAAATTAGCTGGTCCAATCTGAGGCATTAGTCCTCAATAACTTATGTTTCCCTTCTCATCTGCCACCATTCCTCTCTGCTGGAATTCCAAAGCAATCAACTACCTGGGGATACTTTTCCCCAGAGACCTTTTTTAGCACACTATATCAATTAACACAAAAGCAATTTTGGACCCCCTCCAATACCCAGCACTACCATCTGGTGTCCCTGGAACCTCATGGAGGGGGGCAGATTTCAATTTGTCAAGACAATGTAAATTCCCCAAATTATTTTCAAATTATGTGTGTTTAATGTCGTGCCCATTCATCTCTTAAAAGGTGTTTTGCAAATTCTTCTAAATTGACTCTCCAGCTTGCATGCTTGCTCTCTCTCTCAGGCAAGGAGAAATTAGGGTTATAAACGTTGAAGTTTAACTCAAAAGATATAAAAGTTTGTAAAATCTAAATAGCTTACTAACTAAGGACAGTAAGAAATTATTAGATGCGTTCACACTCTACAAGCCCACTTGCCAGTCTCCCCCTGATTACTGTGGGGATATGATTTTTAGGCAACAAAATGTGATAGTATGTGAGAGATAGATACCAAGAAGGCTCTCGCATCAAAGGAAAATGTTCCAAATGTCACCGTTTGTCACTTTCCCTTTAAGGCTTTGCAAATTCCTGCTAGAATATAAGCAATTAATTTGAAAGTATTAATAAATGAAGTCATTTCTAAACTCATTTTAATTGGTTTGGCAGATGAATTTGGCTGTTAACTTGAAAAGATCTGACGTGAAGACAAGTGGCAGGCAATCTCATCTTTTTTTTGGCTGTGTTGGGTCTTCCTTGCGGCGCGGTGGCTTTCTCTAGTTGCGGCGAGCGGGGGCCACTCTTCATTGCGGTGCGCGGGCTTCTCATTGCGGTGGCTTCTCTTGTTGCGGAGCACGGGCTCTAGGTGCGCAGGCTTCAGTAGTTGTGGCTCGCGGGCTCAGTAGTTGTGGCTCGCGGGCTCTAGAGCGCAGGCCCAGTAGTTGTGGCTCACGGGCCTAGTTGTTCCGTGGCATGTGGGATCTTCCTGGACCAGGGCTCGAACCCGTGCCCCTGCATTAGCAGGCAGATATAACCACTGAGCCACCGGGGAAGCCCCAGTGGCAGGCAATCTCTAGATCAATGCTAGCCAACACAGTAGCCATTGGCCACCGGTGGCTATTTAATTTTAAATGTGAACTAGTTAAAACCAAATACACTTTTAGAAACTCAGCTCCTCAGCCATCCCAGCCACATTTTAAGTGCTCAGTAACCATATGTGACTGGTGACCGCCATGCTGGATAACACACAAATCCCCCCCATCACCGAAGCCGGTGCCAATGGACCACACTGATGTCTAAGAACATGGGATGTGCCACATGAAGGGTAGCCGGCAGTATGCACACACAATTCTTCTTGATGTAAAAGATGGAGATGGCCCCCAAAGCAGGCAGGACATGTGCAAAAAAACAAATTGCAGAGTATTGAGTAGGGTTCCCTGTGCTATACAGTAGGTCCTTATTAGTTATCTATTTTATATATGGTAGTGTGTATGTGTCAATCCCAATCTCCCAATTTATCCCTCCCCCCCTTAACCCCCTGGTAACCATAAGTTTCTTTTCTACACCTGTAACTCTATTTCTGTTTTGTAGGTAAGTTCATTTGTACCCTTTTTTTTAGATTCCACATATAAGCGATATCATATGTTTTCCTCTATATGGGAAAAGAACCTGAAAAAGAGTGGATATATGTATATGTATAACAGAGTCACTTTGCTGTACACCTGAAACTAACACAAAATTGTAAATCAACTATACTCCAATAAAAATTAAAAACAAACAAACAAAAAACAAATTGCAACTTGTCTGACTTTTGCTGAGACTGAAACAGCAGGACTATACTATGGTCCTTCCTCCCAGCCCCATGTCTCCGCTTGCCTTTTGTCTGTAGCAAAACTTTAGCCAAAGAATAAGTTTACTCAGAGAAGTGAGAAAATGCAGGAACAAAGGAAAACAGTCCAACAAACTAAATAATGATAGTTCAGTCATAAAGCAAAGTCAAGGACCTTTAGGTCCTCCTCAAGGGCTACAGATCATATTCTGAGCCGTGTCCTGTGAGCTGTCTTGTAGATACTCAACCCCACCAGGTGGAAGAAGTTAACACATGATGACCAGGCTGTAGCCATGACGGAAGCTGCCACAGTTCCGAGAACTAGCCTCAAGGAGATAGGAACAAACCGACCCAGGAACTGAAGACTCACTGTACTTGAAACAATCAAGATGGCGCTGGTCAGACCACCGCAGGACCAATGTCAAGATGACGGTCAGAGCTGACCGTGCTGTTTCTGCAGGAAGGCCCTCCCCCTCTGCCTGTAAGAGCTCTTGCCCCTGATTGTCAGGGTGGGAGTCGGCCTTTGGACGGGAGTTCGCCGCCCCGCCCTCCCTGCTGCCAGCATCTGAGATAAATCAAACTTTCCTTTCCACCAACCTTGCCTTTTTATTGGCTTTTGAGCAACGCGCAGGCAGATCCCCGCTTTCGGTAACAAGAGTGGGCCCTTTCCGTTAGCATGAAGCGTAAGTGAAAGATGAGGACATCTTGGTGTGCTTGGTTGTACAGAACTGAACAGGTTTAGCTCATCTCACGCGTGCTTCTGGCTGGTGACTCTTGCCTCCGCGGATAACAACCGTCCTTCCACTGTGCTCGGCCAGGTGCTCCAAGCGGAGCCGATTCTAACCCCGGCTCTGGGAAGAGGCCCTGGGCGGGCCGACTCGAGTCCTGCAACTCTCTCGTTAGAGAAACAAACGAAAACTGCTCAGCGCATGAAGCCGAGCTGATCACGTCCCAGTAGAGCTGCTCCCGGCCTCCGGCCCGAGCGGCCGGGTGGGGGTGCTCCTCCTCTCCTGCTGGAGCTGCTCAGAGGAGACGCAGCGGACTAGCAACGATCCTACCCCATAGAAGGAGGGGGGCCCCCGACTGATGGCTACGAGAGGACAGCAGAGGCAGAGCAGGTAAGAGACCAGGTCCTGGGGGCTGCATGTCAGGCGCTGGGTCCGTTCGCGCTCAAAGCCCGTTCTCCCCGGACTGGTACAGTTCTCTCCACTTCCCTGTGGAACACCAACTTCTCTCGCATCAGTGGGTATATGTCCACACACACACACAGGCACACAGCTTATAACAGACCTTCAAGTTGTATGGAACAGATGAAAGAGCGTTCCTGGCAGAGAGGAGAACATCTGCGAAGGTCCTAGGGCGGGAAAGAGCCTGAGAAGTTGAAGGAAGGAAAGCAGGGCGGCGTGGCCAGGAGGCACAAGCTAGGCTGGCAGGACTGGCACCGCAAGAGGCAGACATGTGGTGTGCAGACTGGGGCTTGTTTCACAAACAGGGAGGAAAACATGAGATGACCCCGTTCACATGAGTGACAGCCCTTTGGCTGCTCGGGCACACTGAAGAGAAACCAGGCCAGAAACATAGCGTCAGTTAGGAAAGTCAGGTGGGACACCGTGGTGGATTGGACCAGGATGCTGGTAGGAGCACGGAGAAAAGCAGGTGGAGGTGGGATGCAGTTTGAGGAGAGAATCGAAAGGACTCGAAATCAAGACTTTTGGCTGGCGCGCCTGGGTGGGTGGTGACAGCATTTACCAAGATGAGGGACCGAGGAAGGAGGAGAATAGAGTGAAACTCACAGTGGTACCCTGTCATTTGATGAAAAGGATAACGTGGAGTGTCCAATTAAATCCAAACTTACAAATGAATTCTCCACTCTTAGAGTTGGAAATTGCCCTGAGGAAACGATGAGTCAAAAATTCAACTTAGGCTTAAATCCCACAGGCCCAATACTATCAAAAGATTTTAACTGCTAACTTGTTTTTGGACAATTAGGGTACCGATTAGATTATAATAATGTTCCAAAAATACCATTTCTAAGATGAGAGTTTGATGCTATTCTAGTACTCTTCTAGTGCTCTTGCTTTATATTCTTTCTCTGGTGCTTAAGAAGAAGAGTGGACTGTACTATAACTGTCTTCTATTGTACTGGTGTACTTGTTTTCTTATTTATTCATTTGTGCATTTCTTTGCTTACCGTATGACCTAGTAGGTTCATATACCATTGTACACTAGTCCTGTATTTTTGATCTCAAGTGATCCAAGCCACCTGGCGAGTCCAAAATTACATGACTGTATTATACCATAGCAATAAGAGCCATCACTTAATAAACACTTTGTACAGTAACATGTATTCAATCAACCTCCATGACAACAATACGAGGTAGTCTCATTGCTCCATTTTACAGATGAAGAACTGAGGTGCAGAAGGTTAAGTAACTTCCCAAGGACACAGAGCTGAAACGTGCCCCAGACTGTTTGTATCCAGAAGCCACAGTCTAATTCTGTGCTACCTCCTGGGTCGTGCGACTAGATTCAGTTCACACCACTGGGGCCGGTATCTTGATTCAAATGCAGGGAAATGAAATGCTCTGCATAAATCATCCTTACCTTTCTATCTGAAAAAAATATTACCATAGCAGAATTTCAAATCCTACGATAAAATCATAATACGCCATAGACTATGATACATTGGTTAGAAAATTCTTAAAGAAAAATTTCCTGTTAACACCTTTGGCCGGGCTCAGGGTAGGGGTGCAAGGCGTTCTGTCATTTCATGCTACGTTTAGTCTGGGGGTAGGGCAGCTGAGAAGGCAGTGGCCCTGCTCAGGGTGACCGCACACTGCTGGGACACTCAGGAGCGGGGTACTCTTTGGACTTGGCACTGCACGTGGTCTCCGAGAAAATCCCAGGTGGGGCTCAAAGCAGGAAAAGTATCATCTGATCTGAGAGGGCAGGAAGTACTGAGGTGCCATCCTGAGGAATAGTAAGGAGATAATTTATATTTTGAAGGATATCATAATGCTTCCTAATTTTTTTCTCTCTCTACAGTGAAAACTCTGATGAAGCATCTTTTTGAATTCTTGTTTAACAGAGGAGTCAGTGTATTTGATGAAAAGAGCATTTAGATATCTAAGTGGACCTTCCCAGTTTTTAATGAAGACTTTTATTTTATTTTATTTTTAAAATTTTATTTATTTATTTACTTATGGCTGTGTTGGATCTTCGTTTCTGTGCGAGGGCTTTCTCTAGTTGTGGCAAGCGGGGGCCACTCTTCATCGCGGTGCGCGGGCCTCTCACTATCGCGGCCTCTCTTGTTGCGGAGCACAGGCTCCAGACGCGCAGGCTCAGTAGTTGTGGCTCACGGACCCAGTCGCTCCGCGGCATGTGGGATCTTCCCAGACCAGGGCTCGAACCCGTGTCCCCTGCATTAGCAGGCAGATTCTCAACCACTGAGCCACCAGGGAAGCCCAAGACTTTTATTTTATTGCAGCCCTGATAGGACCAGGCAACTCAAAGCTTTAACCGCAACAGAAATTTCTTTAGGCAAGTTGAAGTCATCTTTATTTCTAGTCTTTTTCTTAATGCAATTTATTAGTGATGGCAGATTCTCTTCTGAAGCTACTACTGAAAGAACATTTTCTCCATGATTTTATTTCCAGTGGGTTTTAAGATTTTTGAAGGCAAGGATTATATTTTTATGCTCCTTTATACTCATCAAAGCAGCTTCTAGCATTCCTTGCGTGCAATAGGTGCTCGTTGGATGGTAAAAAGCACTATTTCTGTGATATTTCATGTCATTCTTATTGAAACTTTAGAGGAGACATTTAGGGACAAATTCTCCCTACCCAGTGCATAGTTTCTTTCCTTCTTGAACCTAAATATTTCACAGGCTTTTGAGGCACTGGAATCTTCTGACGGTTATTGCTGATTTTATTCTTCTTCTTACATAAGTGTTGATTTCTTTGGTGCCAGCAAACCAGTCCTAATGGAAGTGGCTGATAATTACAACACAAAGCATTTAAATAATACTTTAAGATCTACAATTCTGGACTTCCCTGGCAGTCCAGTGGTTAAGACTCCATGCTTCCAGCGCAGGGGACATGGGTTTGATCCCTGGTCCAGGAACTAGGATCCCACATGCCATGAGGCACAACCAAAAAAAAAAAAAATTTTCCTATCCATCCCTTCACTTCCATGGACCCTCCCACAATATAATTATCGATGTATTAGGATCTTCGATTGGAATTTTCTGCTCTTAAGTATCACACCATGATAGATGCAAGATCAGCTGATTGTCTCAACTGCATTTCAAAAAGTTTTTCCTGCTTCGTATAGAGTCAGTAAATGAATATGGCCGTAATTTCAACCACTGTGGCATTCTGTCGTTAAGAGCCTCTTCATGTCCTCGGAGTTTCATGTTGAGTCATCCCGCTAGTCTGGTTACATCCCTAATAAACACTGAGAGAGGAGCAGGAAATCGCCGTTTCAGCAGGTGGCACCTCACGTATCTGCAGTTTCTGTCCCTCCTTTAGGAACATAGTTAAAGGCTGCGTGATGAATGAGTAACCACTGATTGGTCCTATTGTGTATTTGTGATTCTTCTTTTTTTATGTCGCATTTTAGTATGCAGAAGATACTGTGGAGGGCCAAAACCAGATATGCGATACACGCGCCAAGCACAAATATAACAATGTCATGTGGTCAGAGGATTTTTTCTTCGGGCTATCTTGGGCTGAGAGCAAGCTCTTACGGTGTTGGCCGTGTGTCAGAAGTTGCCTAGAGATGTTGAAATTTAGTCCTTAAAAACTGAAACTCCTTACCTCCTCCACCTCTTTTTTTCTTTTTCTTTTTTAAACTTTGGGAGGAACAATTTCTTGAGAATGGATGACTTGCCTAGCCTCACACAAGACAGATTTGGGCAGATGTTAAGGATATTTCAATTGCCGATGATGGAGAATTTTCATTTCAAGTTTAGACTTCATGTAAAACTTGTCACTAATGACAAAAAAGATCTTGGCAGAAATCTCATACAAATGATCATGTGCAGTACCTACTACTAACTACAATGAAGGAAAAACTCTTCAAAAGCAGTCACCTCAGTAGGTCTCAGAAAAATGCAAATCAAGGCAAAAATAAAATGCCATTTACCTCCATTTGACTGGCAAAATTACGCAGTGAGGAATACTCCTTAATGAGAGATGGGATGGGGATTGACAGAGTCTCTTTTCTATGGCTGTGGGAGTATAAATTGGTAAATCCACTTTGCAAAATACTTTATCTTATAAAGTTGAGCATTTATATGTCTTCCTACCCACCAATTCCATTTTAAAAGTATTGCTTAATTTTAGTTGTTTCTCACCTTATAAAAAGGGTATTATAGTGAATTGTATTGCGGCACCCAAAAGATAGGTCCACCAGGAGCCTAAAATATGTAACCTTATTTGGGAAAAGGGTCTTTGTAGATGTAATTCAGACTCTAAGGATGAGATCATCCTGGATTAGGGTGTGCCCTCCATCCAAGGACAAGTGTCCTTTTAAGAGAAGTCACACAGAAGAGAAGGGGATGTGAGGACAAGGCAATTGGAATGATGTGCCTACAAGCCAAGAAACGCCAATCATTATGGACTGAGTTGTGTTCCCCCAGCACCTCAGAATGTGGGTGTATTTGGAAATAGCGCCTTTAGAGAGGTAATTACGTTAAAAGGAGGCCTTTAGGATGGGCCTTAATGCAATCTAAGTGGCGTCCTTCTAAGAAGAGGGGATGAGAACACAGAAAGACACGAGGGGGACGCCCGCATGCACAGAGGGACCGCCGTGTGAAGGGGCAGCAGGCGGCTGCACTTCTGCCAGCAAAGGGAAAGGACCCAGAAGACCCAACCCTGACACTGCCTTGACCTTGACCTTGACCTTGGCCTTCCACCCTCCAGGACTGTGGGAAAAGACATTTCTGTTGTTCAAGTCACCCAACCCGTGGTGCTTTGTTATGGCAGCCTGAGCAAACTGTACGCCAAGGATTTCCAGTGACCCCCAGAAGCTAGGAGAGAGGTATGGGAAGAATCCCCCTTAGAGCCTCCAGAAGGAGTGAGGTTCTGCCAGCACCTGGATTGCAGACATCTGGCCTCCCAAGCTGTGAGAGAGTAAACGTCTGCTGTTTTGAGTCACCCAGTGCGTGATAATTTGTTCTAGCAGCCTTAGGAAACCGATGGAGGCATCACACCCAAGAGAAACTGTTGCCCCGGAGCACCAGTCGTCCTGCTCCTAGACCACAGCAAGTGGAACCCACACCTGGAGTCTCCTACAAATCACAAACGTGGAACCACAAAGCCTTTCCCCACCCACCCCCCTTTTTGGTAACATAAGAAATTTGCTTGAAAATTTGATAACCGACCCATCAACCCATTGGGGCTCCCTCCCCATGTCAAGGATGCACGTCTGAGGGTGAGGGTGAGGGTGTGGGTGTGTGTATGTGGTGGGAGGATCACAGCCACAGCCCTGAGAGACCAGAGAAAGAATGGCTCCCTCCCCAGATCCCCAGTGCCAGGGTCCAGGCAGATCAGGCTCCCCAGCCCCTGGCACACAGCCTCCCTCCTGTTTGGATGGCATGGTTTGGGGAGGTGGCTAGAATTACCAGGAAACCTCAAGTCTCAAAAGCCGGGAGCTGGGGAGAGGACTTGCCTGCCAGGGAAGCTTCACTTTGTCCCATTGTGGGTTCAGGCAGGTCTCATCACCTCCCAGGAATAGCTGGCCCGAGTCTACCTTCTGCCTACTCTGCCCCTTCAGGTCACATAGGCATGGTGGCTCCTTTAGCCTCTGGATTAGAGGTCCATTCCGGAGAAATGGACTCTGGGTCCTTGGGTGGGAACATGAGTCAGGCTGTGGGTGCAGCTGAATTTATCACATTTACTATTTTGTGATATGGTGTGTGAGCTTCGATTTATACTGTGACTTAAATTCTCCAGGGGAAGCTGTTTCAACAAGAATATTCATAACAGCTTTATGTGCAAGAGCAAAAACCTGGCAACAATCTAAATGCCCATAGGAGAAGAATGGATGAATTCACTGAGGGTATATTTACAAAACAGAATATTACACAGCAGTCAAAATGATTGAATCATGGCAACAAGGAACAAAGTGGTTAGCCTTAGCAATAAAATACTCAGTGAAAAAAGTACGTCATGGGAGATTACATATGACATAACTATGAAATACATGTAAAAACAACCAAAACTAAAAATATCTGATTTTTAACGACACACTTATCTAGGTTAGAGGAAAGAGAATGATGAGTACAAGATTTGGTGGGGGGGGTGGGGGGGCGGTGTCCCCTGGTCCAGGGACAGAGGACTCAAGATGGGGAGGGAACTCTTGGGAAGATACGTTACTCTGAATGATCTAGATCTGGGGTTGTGAGGTGTGTTCATGAGAGTTAATACATTTTTGCAATAAATGAGTAAATAATTAAAGAAACAAATAACAAAAGAAAATCATAGCTAGATAAATGACAGGGAGGTATAACGAAGCAATGATTGTCTAATTATTTGCACATCTGGTCAAAGAATTAAAATTAAAAGAGCAACCACCTTTTCTCAGAGGTGTTTTTAACTCATCAATACGATCCTGTTTTTATGCAGATAACTGCTTATCGCACCTGATGAAGAACCTCGTCTAAACAGAACGAATACTGAGGTAAAACACAGGGAGCTACGTGAGTTACCTAATGCTGGGCTAAGTTATGAAACAAGCAAACCAATCTTCTTGGTTATGTATACAATTTTAGTTGTGGAGGAAATACGACTATCTCAATGGTAGGAGGATGTGTGCAAATTAATCTGCTTTTGATAAGTTGGGTCTCAGCACCAGTCTTGTTTGCCTAATAATTTGTCTGGGACAAAGCACTGGATCTGCAATTTGTTGTGGCCTTTGAGCAAGTTTCTCTGTGTGTCCTCCTTAACCACGAGGTTACAGCGCCCGCTGTTGCTTTTGTCCCGATTTTGAATGTGGGACTTATAATGATAGTGTGAATCACTGGAACCTTCTCTGTGCTATATCCCTGGTCTTGGTCATAATGAAGGGATAATGGTGCTGTCCTCCAATTGGGACGCCCAGAGATAATGAGGCTTGTCAATAAGATATCTCTACTCAACGTGATTCCTCCATTCTCTTTCAACTTGCTTAGACATATTCTGCCTATGTGCTTATTAGTATTTGGGGATAACTGGATATGTTTGCCCTTGCCTGGATGTTTACACGACCTTTCACTTTGTCAGTTTCAACTACGGTTGCTGAGAAAACAGAGCTGAATGGAAAAACTTCAGATACTTAAATTGCCCACCGGTTAACGGGTTCTTTAAAAATGTAATGCATGTAAAAGAAGAGAGAAAAATTTGTTTCCATTTAAATTTGCATCCCAGGTATAATGAGATTACTATATATATATATATATTTGAAAAACCCAAATGGTTAAAAACAGCGGCCTATAATATTTTCATAATACTTGAAAAATGGCAAATTGTTCCTTGAATTAATAAGCAAATGATCACTTTCTTCATAGTCATCTTTTCATTCTGGTCAGAATTTCATGGCTGTGTTATTACAAGATAGAATCTTTTACTTTGATGGCCTTCTTATTTTTCTTCTTTACATTGGATTGGCCAAAAAGTTCGTTCGGGGTTTTCTATAAGATGTTACAAAAACCCAAACGAACTTTTTGGCCAACCCAATATTTCTTTAGTAATAAAATTAAGATATGTTAAATACTGGTCTTTTGATAATGGGATAAACATAACTTAGACAATACCTAAAATTTTTTACCTAAATTTCAGATGTTCACTTTTGTCAAAATATCTTTTCATTGTGTCCTATAAGGTAATCAAATATATATCCTTTTATTTTTTATTTTTATTTTTTTTTTATTTCTGCAAATTTATTCTAAGGAAATGATTACCCCTGTGTGCACAGATTTAGCTATCACAGTCTTCTTTATAATAACAAGGAATTAGAAGTATACTAAGGGTCCAATAGGGAATTGATTTGATAAATTATGGTATAGCCCTATGATGTAATACTACATGGCCATTTAGAATGAAATTGTAGAAAAATAGTTAATAACATGAGAAAATGCTTACATATACTCAAGTGAAAATGACTAACATTCACAAAGAGGGCTGGGTGGTTGGATATATCCTTTTAAAAGTAACTTTAAAAAATCTTTGAAAAGAAGTAACATTAGCATTTCTTCTACATAATGAAGTAACATTAGCATTTCTTCCTTCTAGAGGAGGAAACTTCACCAGCACCTTAGCTAAACATTTTGGTGGTACCCACTATATCCTATGTCTCCCAGAAGCCTGCAGAAAAGAGCCCTTAGTGGGGGGACAAAGGACAGGAAAAAATCAAAATCACCCCTTGGGCCTGATCGCTAGACATTATCAATATCATTCTTAAGGAAATGCACATTGGAAACAGGCTAGCCAAAATATAACCTTCCAGAACAGCTATTTGGTGTTGGAAAAGCAAAAGAATTTTCCTGGAACCTTCTATGGCAACTCTGGAGCTGAATTATTGATTACTGGAAATATTCAAAACTGAGAAACGTTTTGGACTTCTCTATGTTCATCAAAACTACAGCTTCCACTCTTCCCAGTGTGTTTCAACACAACAGGAGCACTGCTTTATTGAGGGAACCGATGGTAAGCTACTTTACAACGCTCTTTCTCCAGGGAGACTCAGTGGTATATCAATTAGGCAATATGTGACATATACTAAAATATTTTATCGACAACTGTTAAGGAATATTTAAACAGGAGTGAGATATAGCCCTAGATATGCTAATACTTAAAAGAGAAGAAAAAGAAAACTGTTTCCTCAACAGGCAGAAATTTAATAAAAGATAATATATAGATATGTTAGCAGATAAAAGATAATGAGAAACATTGCGTGAAAAGAAGCACGTCTGCTTCTACTCCTAAAGGTAGAAGCCCTGAGTGGTCAGATGTTCTTGAGATTAAATATAGCCTCATCCTTACACCCTGTTGCAAAAACAGTTTAGGAAATGTTTAACATGGCTAAACTTGATCAGTTAACTGATTTCAGTCACTAAATAGTAAGGCTGAATTTAGTTTTTCCCTAAAGAAATGAATACTGATTGTTTAAGAACTTACCATTCTTGTGCAGAAAGATCAATGTGGGTTTATTCTTAGGCAGACAACCTATGTAATAATATTTAAACAAAAGTTTCATAGGACAGTGTTACTGTGATGGTTGGATTTGTGTGGCTCTGATTTTTTAAAGGTACAAATGAAAATGAAATGAAAAGGTTACTCATCGATTTGGGATCTGGGGTCACAGACACAACAGTTGGGTCCCGTAAATAGTGGAAGTCAGGTTAAGCGTAGGCTAAATGCAAGGTATGAGTGGTAGGAACCTGTGAGCAGCTAAACTCGTCCTTCTTGTGGCTCTGAGGAAAGGCAGACCTGCAGTGTTGCCAGATGGCCAGGATATTTAAAGAGGCCAGCGACTTGTATTTTTATGTAAAATCTTCATATGTTGTGTCATGGCTCATTAAAAAAAAACCCAAAACCAAAACAAACAAAAAAAGGTGCCAGGTTGTCAAAACATATCTGCAGCCCAAACATCAGCTACTTGTATAGCAGATCTGGAGAACATTTATTCCATGATAGAGGTTCAGAAATAGAGAGATATTTATATTATTTTCTTTAACTAAAACAATACATGTACCTATTTTTCATAATCTACACAAATAAGCAGTCAGCCACTTATAAACTGTATTGAGCATCTGCCGTGTGCCAGGAACTGTTCTAGATGCTAAGGGTGTATCAATGAATGACATCAACAAAGACCTTGTCTTCAAGGTGTTATAATCTTATGAAGAGTGAAAATGAAAGTCATGAAGGCAAACAAATAAATGAGCCATTTCCAAATACTTTGTAAGTGCAGGAAAAGATAGGCGATGTGATCAAGCAACTCGGGTGGGGACTTTGTGAGTGGCAAAGAATGACTCGTTCGTATATAAAATGAACACAGAGAAACGAGAGTTGGTGCTTAATGATAAAGGAAAAGAGACAAATCAAGTCTGGCATGAAACGTTTCTGGCCTAAGCAACTGGGAGGGTGGTAGGACCAGTTTCTGCGATGGGGAAAACTTTGAGAGAAGCATAAGCGGGGCCATGTTAAGTTTCGGATGCTGGAATTATTTAAACGAAGGTATCTAGAGGGCAGCTGCATATGTGAGCCTAGTTTAGGAGATAGATCAGCATTAAAAAAAAAATAGGTTTTGGAATCTTCAGAACATTGATGGCATTTAAAGCCACAGACTGGATGAGGCTGCCTTTTTTTTTTTTTCTTTTTTTTTTAATATTAAGATGATGCTATTTCTTCATTTTATTTACTTATTTATTTGGCTGCACTGCGCAGCTTGTGGGATCTTAGTTTCCCCACCAGGGATCAAACCCAGGCCCCCGGCAGTGAAAGCACCGAGTCCTAACCACTGGACCACCAGGGAATTCCTGGATGAGGCTGATTAGAGAGAGATGCAGACGGTGATGGGAAAATGACCAAGTAGAAAGTTCAGGGGCTCCCCAACACTGAGAAGTCTGGGAGACAGAGATGCAGATGGTGATGGGAAAATGACCAAGTAGAAAGTTCAGGGGCTCCCCAACACTGAGAAGTCTGGGAGACAGAGATGACCCAGGATGATGAAAAGGGCTCTGGAAAGGAGTGATTAGAGAGGGAGAAAGAAAACTAGGAGGGTGTTTTGTATGGAACACCTAGAAAGTAAATTATTTCAAGAAGAAAAAGATGGACGAAATACTGACATAAGGTTAAGTAACATGAAACTCAAGAACTAACCATTGATGTGACCAAATCAGTTTATTTTGTAAACAGTTCAAGCACACCTTTTGAAAGAGTGCTAGCTGTTTAATTCTTAAACACAAATTGCAGACTCTTTTTGGAAAAATAAAAACTGATTAGAAATTTTCAGCGGGGTAACCATAAAAAACTTAAATTATTGGGTCATATAGATAACTTACACGTTATCTTATTCAACATGCCTATGCACAGTTTGTAAAAGGAATAATACGTTTTCCTATTTTCAAATTGTTACATGATTTCTCAGTCTAGAATGAATTAATCAAAAGGAGTCTTCTTACACCTGGAAACAGCTACCTTATTAGGTTGACTATCATTTCTGTCTTCACTGATAAATGAAGGCATCAAGCAGCCGCCACCAATTTCATTATTTAAAAACAAAAACTTCCTGCAGAGTTTATCCGTAACCCTTATATTTATTTTAATGGCCACTGTGTCGAGATTTCTAGCAGATGGCTATACCATAATTAACTCTTCTTCAGCATTTAAGGATTTACTCTGACACCAAAAAGAAAACTGGAAAGAAAGTATTAGTTACTGTTAATAATACTTTTCATGGCTTCAATTATCACATTAATACCCACCACCAGATCTTTATTCCCCCTTGCCAATCCCTCTCCCCGTTGTCACACGATCCCTCAATGGCCCACCGACAGAGCTTGGTTAAGAAAACTTTATGATCCCCTTTCCATTCAAAACAGAACAATGTTAAACTATATAGTAGCAACAGAGTTGTGTTTTTATCTGATTTCCATATTTTTTAGGTTATATCAAATATGATATTTCTTTAAAACTTGGGTGTTAATGCCTAAAAATATTTTGATACAGTGATGTGTTGTTTCCACTTTATGATCTGGTAATCACTTCGAGTGCAATGTATCTGCAACGCTCCTCATCAATTTTTCCTAACAAAGAAATGTTGCTTTTAGACCAGCGGTTCTCGAACTATTTTGGATCGAGTGTCTCTTTGAAAAGCTGATGAAGCCTATAGACCTCTAAAAACATACACGTAAATACATACGCAAGTATTTTCGACAGCTTTATTTTCTTTCCCTCCGTGTTCATTTCCATTAGAGAGCTAGATGAGAAATTCCTCTGAAGAATCAGGTCACGTTCACTCTTGATTTTCATACCGATCACTTACTAATCGTCAAGTGGAAATGGCTCCGAAGTGTGCAACCAAAACAAAATAAGCTTTAATTCTGCTCAAAACAACTGTTAATGAAGATGCTATTGTTAGGTTTGTATGAGAAGTGATTGTGGCACAACTGGAAATGTGTAAATAATCCTTGAAAGCCAACTGATTGAAGATTTTGTCTTTGGTAGAGGGAGGGAAGAAAATCTGTGCTCACACAAAGAAAAAATTTTTTTTAATTTAAAAAGGCGGTAGCAAATGAAATCCAAACTCCCATGACTGACTTTCTCCTATGAGGAGAAAGGTTTGTCAAGGAACGCCAGAATCCCCATCTCATCATTTCCTTTGTATTCAAGTCAAAGAAGACATGGTGGTCAGGGCTGAATCATTGAGACCATCTGTATTAACAGCCAAAGGATTACAATTCTGTGTTTCCATTTTAAAGCCTTCCGAACGGAAGTAACCTTCAGAAAAGTTCTGCAGATTTCTGCCTGCTGAGAAATTGAAAGGCGATGTTACTCTTGACACCGGCCTCCAGAAATGTTTCTTCCACGTTGAAAAGCTTACATTCTTTTCCACTTCCAATCTCTCCTTCCAGAAGGCAGCTGGGACAAAAGAAAGTAGATGTTTAGCAGGCTCCAAAATAGTAACTTCAGACTTGAATCAAAAGTTTCACTTCTTTCTTACGGCTGAAAATATCAGCCAAATACCCGAGTCAGGAACAAACTCTTTCCTGTCAGACTGTGCAGAGAAGGGCTTCTGTCTCTCTGAAAATGAACAGAACTTCCGCCTGTTGTTCAGTTTTGGGCTTCGAGATTTGTCCTGTGGAATGCAGCCTTGTTCAGTAATTCAGGATTAGGCTTTTGTGATCAGTCAAGTTAAATTTTGAGTAAGTTCCAGCCTTTTTAATATTAGAAAGAAAGAAAGAATGGAAGGAAGGAAGGAAGGAAGGAAAGAAGGAAGGAAGGGAGGAAGGGAGGAAGGGAGGAAGGAAGAAGGGAGTTCCATGGTGGAATTTGAGGAGGGCAGATATAAGGCCTTTCTTGACCTTTGTTAGCTGTGTGTGTGTGTGTGTGTGTGTGTGTGTGTGTGTGTGTGTGTGTGTAAACAACTTTTGAGATATAATTGACCTACACTAATCTGCACCTATTTAAAGTGCAGGATCTGGCGAGTCCTGGCACATGTGTACCCAGGCAACCATCACCACAGCGAAACCAGTGAACGCATCCACCATATCTGAAAGTTGTCCCATTTCCTTTTCTACTTCTTCTCTCCCATTCTTCTCAGAGGCTTCTTTCCATGAATCTTCTTCCTGTCACTATAAATCAGTTTGCATTTCCCAGCTCTTAATATAAATGGAATCATAGAGTATGTACTCTTTTTTCAGCTTTTTTTAATCACTCAGCATAATTATTTTGCGATTCATCCATACTGTTCTATATATCAACAGGTCATTTCTATTGGAGTAGTATTCTACTGTATGTATGTAGACCACAATTTGTTTTTCCATTCATTTATTGATGGACATCTAGATTGTCTCCAGGTTTGGGCTATTACAGACAAAGCTGCTATGAACTCTGGTGTAACTCTTTGTATGGACCCCTGCTTTCATTTCTCTGGGCGAATTCCTAGAACTGCTGAGTCACAGCGGAGGTATATTTTTCGGTTTTCGTTAAACTGCCCAACTGTTTTCCAATGAGCACGTTCCATTTGACATTCCCATCAGCCACATATGTGGGTTTCAGATATTTCACATTCTTGCCAGCAACTGGTATGGTGAGTCTTTGAAATTTTAGACATTCTAATACCTATGTAGTAGAATCATGATAATTTTTTTTTTTTAATAATCTTTATATTTCTCTTCGTATTTTGACCTACTTTTTTTTTTTTTTTTTTTTTTTTTTTTTATGGCTGTGTTGGGTCTTCGTCTCTGTGCGAGGGATTTCTCCAGTTGCGGCAAGCGGGGGCCACTCTTCATCGCGGTGCGCGGGCCTCTCACTGTCGCGGCCTCTCTTGTTGCGGAGCACAGGCTCCAGACGCGCAGGCTCAGTAGTTGTGGCTCACGGGCCCAGTTGCTCCGCGGCATGTGTGATCTTCCCAGACTAGGGCTCGAACCCGTGTCCTCTGCATTGGCAGGCAGATTCTTAACCACTGCGCCACCAGGGAAGCCTGAATCATGATAATTTTATCTTTGGTTTTATGTTTTGATGTTTGGATTAGCGGGCACTTTGTTACACAAGCCACACTGAGGCTTTGGTATTCCAACATGTTGGTCAATGCCAAATTACCAAAGGTACGTAAGATTCACTGTATTTGTTTTACCCTGACCTTGACCGGTATAATCCAGGCTTGATGTAAACTAAAGAGAAACGTCAATAATAATAAGGGTAGATTACGTCTATCAAAATATTTTAGACAGCACAGCAAGGTGACCGAGGTGCATGATACATACGTTCCTATCCTTGTTTGGAGAAAAATAATTTCTTAATAACAAAATTGGACAGGATTAGTGTTTGTTGTTGATGTCCTTTGGGTTGTTTCCCCCATAGAACTAATCTTCAAAGTATGAGAACGAAAGAAAATGACATACTCCCTTGAAAATCCAGTTCCATATCTGAAATTCTTCTGTGGATTTCCTGATTGATTTAAAATCCTTGCTCTGGATGTTTATGTTTTTATCTGTTGGGAAGAGAATTCCTCTATTTTTCTCCTCATTTTTACTGGGTCCTCCCAAAGGAGAAGGAGCTGTTAGCTTGGTTGGTCAGAGATCAGGACATTTATTGGATCAAAGCTTCCCATGGGAGGGGTCACTGTGTGCTAAAGGACAGCGCCCACCCACAGTCCAGCCTAGCTGTCCTTTCTCACTCATCTGAGATAAGTTCCCAAAGCAGCGACGGCCTGGCCCCCAGCCCAGACCTGCTGAGCACCTTCCCTTCCAAAAGGACCACCTATGACTGGGTAGGTCAATCAGACAGGAGTTTGTTCTCCAGCTGGGATAGCTGAGAGCCTTGGATTAGAGGGAGGGAGAAGGATGCAGAAGGTTCTTCCCCAGCTGTTTAACTGAAGCTGTATTTTTCACTGTTGCTTTCTGCAGGGAGCCCTGTTTTGGGGGGGGGTATCAGGCCTTTGATGAGCTATTCATGAATTGGTAGTTCTATCCCATTCCATTTGGTACTGTTTTATGTATATGGTCTCTTCGTCAACAGCCCTGGAGGAAAGAAGGGTTGAATGAAAGGATTTGGGGATGCAAATTCAAATGGTCTCTTTGAGTTATACATCAAGGTTAGAATTATATTTGATGAAATACTTCTTCCTTAGTCATAACATTCTATCTATTCTTTCCCTTTAATTTTTACTTTCATCTCCCCAATCCTGGCCCTTATCGTACTGTACTTTGGTGATCACAATTGTTTCAAAAACCTACTCACTTCCATAAAGTTTGTACACTACACATAGCATGCAATGTTCCCTAAAAAAAAAAAAAAAATCCGTTATCGAGCAATAACATTAAACATAAAGCATAAGGGATGTGACAATTTCTGTTAGGACTAGCCCTAAAGTAGTTTATAAACTAAAGTTGTAAGAATGATATGGAGTTATGAGTCAGAACCATTCACAATAAAAGCCTAAAGTCCATCTATATATGAGGCCACCAAATTAGGGAAATGTCCAGAAAATTATTTACTTAATATACCCCTATCAAGTGTATTCTGTCCAGTCTCCTTTTCCAAGACAGATTACCACCCAAATCACTGAAGACAGATGGTTGCCTCTATTTTTAAAATGTTCTAGAGTCGATAATTTCACAAGCTCCTTTGGTAGTCTGTTTCAGTGTTTAATCACTCTTACACTCAAGACGTTCTTCCTTATGTCTAATATATGATGTCTAAATAATGAAATACACTGAGTGGAATAAGGAGGATAATTTTAACTCTCACAGCTGCTAGAACTAGAGACCTAAACGATTTTTCAAGGAGATACATGGCTCAATTATGTTCTCTGTGGGGCTGACATCTCCATCCCTGACCTTTCACCCTCTTTATAAGTCTATAATTTTTACTTTTCACAGGACATTGTCTACTAATATCCTACAGACATTTGGAAGTTAAACTAGTCAAAGTAGACTCACTTCACTTCTTAAAAATGCAGTTTCCTTGAATTTGTAGTTCTAAGGTCTACCTTTACTTCTATATTTATTTTTCTCCCTCTGTTCTCTATTTGCAACACAAAATTCAGCCAACTGCTAAATCTATTCATTATCCCATAGTATTTCTCAAAGCAACTCCATAGTCATGGTTTTGGTTAAGGATCTAGGGATTTCATAACTAAACAATTGGTGGTATAGGTCCCAGGCTGGAATCTCTACCCTTCCCAACACCAGGAGTGACTACCTTCCTCATTATAGGACTTGGGGTAACAATGACAACCTTCTGAACAAGACCCACTTTTCTTCCCTGCCCTCTACTGTCACCTTTCCTCCAGCCAGGGACGTCTCCTGAGGAGCTCTGATTAAGGATAAGTTTTTATTCTTAAGTTTCTTTCAGGTGTCAGGAAATGCTTTCAAAAGGATTTAGAGATGATTAAATGCGAAGAGAGACAGCTTAAGGAGTACCCCTTCCTAGGGTATGTGAACTTTAAACGTGTTTGATGTGAGGGAAGGGATTGCCTCCCTGAGCGCTGCGTTCACGTAACACCATGGTGCATTCTCTCAGAACGGTGACCAAAGGCAGCTCCCCCATTCCTGCTGGCTGCGAACAAGCGGCTGTAAGGCAACCGGGCTTGTCTCGCCTAGAAAGCATATGCCTGCCTGGGCGCTCCCTGCTTTCTTATCTTCCCATCAGACCATCGCTCAGCCCCCCACAGCGCACCTCCCCTCCCCCCCCTACCCACACGCCCAGGTCTCCCTCTCCCTCAGACTGCCCAGAAGGGCCATTCAGCCCTGTCATTCAAAGTCACTGCAGCAGGACCCAGAGGGATCCCTTCAACACTTACAATGAACTTATCTACCAAACAGAAATAATAGAGTCACAGATGTATATAGAAAACAAACTTCTGGTTACCAGGCGGTAAGGGGAGGGAGGAATAAATTGGGAGATTGGGATTGACACATACACACTACTACATATAAAATAGGTGACTAATAAAGACCTACTGTATAGCACAGGGAACTCTCCTCCATACTCTGTAATGACCTATGGGGGAAAAGAATCTTAAAAAAGAGTAGGCACTTCCCTGGTGGTGCAGTGGTTAAGAATCCGCCTGCCAATTCAGGGGACATGGGTTCAAGCTCTGGTCCGCGAAGATCCCACATGCTACGGAGCAACTAAGCCCGTGCGCCACAAATACTGAGCCTGCGCTCTAGAGCCCACGAGCCACAACTACTGAGCCCGCGTGCCACAACTACTGAAGCCCACGCACCTAGAGCCCATGCTCTGCAACATCAAGGTTACAAATAAAGAGAAGCCACCGCAATGAGAAGCCCACGCACCACAATGAAGAGTAGCCCCCGCTCACTGCAACTAGAGAAAGCCCGTGCACAGCAACGAAGACCCAATGCAGCCAAAAAATAAATAAATGAATACAAATTTTTTTAAAATAAAATAAAAAAATTAAAAAGAGTAGATATATGTATAACTGATTCACTTTGCTGTACACCTGAAACTGGCACAGCACTGTAAATCAACTATACTCCAATAAAAATTAAAAACAAAAAAAACCCACAGAGACGAAGGTAGATATCTTAATAATGCTATTTAGGGTCATTCTACTCTCTGATTAAGAAGCTACGTGGAAGTTACTGATGATCTTGAAACAAAAAGGGAACAAAGCCAGGAGCAAGAATTGAAGAAATTCTCAGCATTCAAGTTAGTAACTGAGGGGAGATAAGTACAGCTTCTGGTTAACAGAGGGGTCCCGGAGCCTGAACGACTGTGTCTGAATCCTTGTTCTTTCAATGCCTGCTAGTCAGACTGGGGCATGTCACTCAACCTCTCTGCCTCGGTTCCTTCATCTGTAAAATGGGGACAGTACTGACGTCAGTGTGATTGTTAGGCTTACATGTCAGGCACAAAGTTGCCATATAAAGTGTTAGTGGTGCTCACTGATGAAGGATAAAAACTAGCAAATTGAGACTAGGTGTTTCAGAGTTTTTGGCAATGTGGAGAAAGGGGATAGAGCAGGTCTTCCTCCAGACAGGAGTGCCTTCAGTGTGCATGGAGCCTGTGGGAGGGGGCCCTGGGCGAGGCGAGCAGAAAAAATGCAGTCAGTAGAAGGAAGGCGCCCCGTGCTGAGCATGGAGCCCAGAACTTCATAAATCATGGTTGAGTTTAGTAAAGAGATAAGGGTCTATTTTTCCTCAGCTATGGGAATAAGGAGAGGGCATAGGAATATAGAAAGACTTCACACAAAAAAAGAGAATTTGATGCTAATTCTGTTGGCCTAAGAATCTTTAATAAAGTGAATATGGTTTGTTAGCTGGAGAGGATGGAGGGAGGGCAGAAAAGAATAACCAATATATTGGAAAGAGTAGGGGGAAGCTGGTTTCCACTTAAAAAATGCAGATAAGAGGAATAAAGAAAAGTGTAGTGGGGCTGAGTTAGTTAATGTGTTACTGATCAATAACAGCATGATGCATCATTCTTTTAGATGCTTAAGAAATTTCTTTTAGGGAAAAAGAATCGTTTTTCTTTACTTTACAAGGAAACCGCGACTTGGCCTTGGATTTGAGCAGAGGCAGTTCCAGAGTGATCTCCATTTCCTTGATTTCCGTCAGCCGCTTGCCCAGAGTTTGTACCTTACTGTAGCTCTTGTTCTTCTTTGATTCACTGTCTTGTTTAGTCCTCACAACAGTGAAGTAGGTATTATTTCCCTTTTAAGGATAAGAAAAGTGCCACAGTTGGAATCAGAAGAAGTCTGGGGGTTTCCGCAGGTCTCTGCATGGATCCCTTTAAATGCTGAGGACCTGCTACTGTGTTTTGTAATCTTTGTGTGTGAACTGGCCACTTACCACAGGTATTTGCCAATAGGGAAATCTTTTAAAAATCCATTCATCTTCACAGATGATATGTCAACTTGAAACTTTGGCAGGGAGAGTGAGTTCAAGTCTCCCCCTTCCCTCTACCCCACACAGTCACACAGTTCAAAGCAAAGCAATAATTTCTCCTCTTTTTTTTTTTTTTTTTTTGGGTAATTTCTACATCTGTGCCCTGCATTCTCATGATTAAGGCAAAAGTTGGAAGTCAATGTTTTCCTGAATTCTAATTCTTGCTGAGCCCCCAACTCCCTGGGAACCCTGAGGCTAGTCACTTAGCCTTTCTGGGCTTCTGCCAATCTAGTGATAAAACTGGGCAAAAAAATAGAACCTCGCCGAAAGAAATCGCAGCCAGGTTTCCTCTTGTATAAATTAAAAGGGGAAAAGAAGTACATAGGACCAAGTACAAAGGACCAAGTGTCCTTTTGCCTTGCTGGAGGGAAAGTACAATGTTAAATAGTCTCCTTTTTCCATATATCATCACATTTAAAATAGAGTTTTCTCCCTACATTAAACTAACGTACAAGTTTCAGTGGTTCAATGAATTTTCTTATTGGTCTTTGTGACTCCTTTCCCCCATTTTGCCTGATGAAAACACAAACAATGTCAAAAGCTTCAGGCTGTTATATACAAATAAGAACAACAAATAGAGACAATGCAAACTCGAATTAAATTCAGAGACTTCATTTTTTTCTCTGAATACTTAACATAGTCTCTGTTGAAAACTGTAAATAATAATGATTAAAAAAAATTTGGTCCAACCCTGATGTGATTCAAATATAAGGTGCCTTGTGTCTTTTAAGGCAATACATTTAAAAAATTTCTGTTTATACACATTTACTTATCTCTTTTCCTACCCACAAGGGAAACTGCAAAGGTAGTGATGCAATCATATAAAATGGAGATCTTTGTTTGGGTAAATCATCAGATGATTGAAAGGAGGAGGAATTTTTAGCCACTGGATATATCATTTTCTTAATTTAACTATGTAAGAATGTATACTTTTTAGTTTTGAAGCATCCCTATGGATTAGTCAAATCTAATAATAATGCCAGAAGCAACCTATGCTTCGAAATGCCCTTTCTGTTGCTAAATATAAAGCCAGATAATTCAGAGAAAAAATTTTCACTAGGCACCTATGTTTGTTCCTACTGCTGTCGTTGCAAATGAAAAAGCGAGATGTAATGATAATTTTTAAATGTAAAATATTTTAAAGTTTTAAGGTTTAAATTTTAAAAAATCATAAGTTTTGAAAGCATTTTATTTAAAAAAAACCACTATAGTTCTAATATTGTTAGAAGAAGAAAAACTTGGATGGAATTTTGCGTCCTGGGGAGCACTCATCCGAACTTCCTTCATTTGGGTGGGGTCAGGATTGAAATAGAAATTTTAAGTTTCCTGCATTAACTTGAAACACTTGTTTAAGTAGTTCGATATGTCAAAGGAGAAGAAAATTCTAACCACTGAGGGGATTTAGTTTATGTCATTCCCTTTATTTCAATGTTAGATGATTTCTACAGCTATAAAATGGGAATAATAACAATAATATTTAAAAATAGCACCAATGTTGACATTAAAAAGGGTCAATTGGCCACTCCATGGTCACTCTCAGTCACGTCTACCACTGCCCCACTATTCACTGTGGATAATTGCTCTCCCAGAGTAGCTTTGACTATGTTTTTTTTTCAAGTTGCCATTCCTAAACCACGCAGTGATAAAAATATTAAAATAATTAGGATATGACAAAAGCATTGCCATAAAGACTAAGCATTGGTATTAGGGCTAAGAAATGAAAAAGGAGCTTAGTGGAGGCCAATCTTGAACAGCAAGGATGGACTAAATGGGGTGACCTAAGGACCAAAACAAAGTGATGCAATAAAGATTTATTCAGGAGTTACACCTGAAGTTGTATCTGAAGCGGGAGTTTATACCCGCTTCAGAAATCCTGAGGCATTCTGGCTTTGTTACTGCAGGGTTTGAGCCTCTGAAGAAAGAGACCTCCTCTCCCCACCCCTCCCTTGTTTTTGCAGGATCCTTCAGTATCCGTGTGAGATGCTGGAAGCCCCCTTCTGGCTTTTCTAGTAAGATATGGCCCATCGTTCTTTCAACAAATACTTACTGAGTGAGTGTTAATGTCAGTGCTATGAAGGCAATGTGCTCTTGGTGCTGGGGAAATATGGAAAGGCAAAAGAAAGTGCTCCCTGCCTCCAAGGAGCTGAGAATCTCAGGGATATAGAGTTTAATGAGACAAATCTTCGTAAACTGACAACTGCTTTGGAAGGGGCTATGAGAACGTGTAACCAGGGAGAGTGATCGAGGCTAAGAGGACGGGTGGAAGCTTCCTGAAGGGAATGAATTTTGAATTGAGAACAAGAACAAAGTCTGTTTCTGAAACTGTATTAAACCTATATTAGTGTTCATAGGATGTTATTAGAAAAAGTTAGGAGTAAATGGAAAAACTTACACGACATCGGGGGTCTGTGTGTGTGAGAATGTTTTGAAAGGACACAGGGTCGATGACAGAGTACGACTGAATTTCTGAAATCAGCAGATAAGACTTTAGTCAAAGTTTAACAAAAACTCATGGGCAAGTTACCAAGCTTCAATTCCTTCATCATTAATGTAATTTCATCCACCTTGAAAAAAGTCATTTTGTGATTAAACTAAACAATGTACATAAAGTACCTGTCACAGTGACCAGCAGCTACTCAGTTTTTAACTTAAATTATTTTCAAGGGTGAAGTAAACGTACAAGCAACAGCCCACGCGGCGCCTCGTAACTAGACTCATGTTAAATGTATTGTCCAGATCAGGACACATTTGAGCATGAAAGCGACAGGACGAGACAGGGAAACTAAAAGGTGTGTTCACCTTGTCTATGCTTTACTGCCTGGCGGAGATGATGCGGAAAAGCAATTAGCAAAAACTCCACTCAGCACACACAAGACATACCAACTCCCTCAAAACCATGCTTCATGGGACGGCCGGACAGAACTCTGCCTGGAGTATTCTGATATAATACAACTCTGATAACATGGGTCATTTTAAAGTACATGAATATCAGAAGGACTCTCTCATGGCTATTACCATTTTCCTTTTATTACAAAAACAACACGTGCACAAAGTAAAAAATTTCAACGCTACAGAAGGGTATAAAACAAAAGGTAAAAATCTCCCACGTCTTCCCAGGTTCCACTGCTATTTCTTGAATATCCATCCAAGGGTGTGTGTGTGTGTGTGTGTGTGTGTGTGTGTGTGTGTATTTATATATATATGTCGTTAATGCCGCATATGAAATGATGCAGCTTATCTCTTTTGAGATATAAGCATATTTAGAAAGAATAGTTAATGCTGCGGGCATATAACTTTCTTCAAAGGTGAATTAACAAAGGCTTTCCTACTTCACGACCAATGATTGCACCAGAAAGCTGGCAGCTCTCCTTTTCAGAAGCAAGGACCTTGGCCACCAGTGGCGGGTTTCCCTGTGAAGCCCGGCTCCCTGACCCTGGGCACTCCTCTCACTTGCTTTCTCACCACTGACAGCAAACGAGTTTGATTTCACTGCCCTGACCGTGGGATTCTGCTTGTGTGCTTTAAAGTCACAGCAACTTTGTCTTGATCAACCCAGTTCCCCCGCACCTGCGTGGACTCCGGCCCCTCGCAGCAACATGCACGCCTACCAGGCAATTCAGATTCATCCCAGAGACCAGGTGGGAGACTCCAAGCTCGCTCGTGTTCACGCACCAATCACGAATGATTTCTATCTCTCTCCGCTCCCTTTTCTCCTTCTAAATGCAAAGCATGTACAACAGCTGTGAATGTGAGAGACAGGCCAGTGCCCCGTGCAAAGAAAAACAGTCACCAGTACTTGGACAACATTATGGTGCCTGCCATCCTGAGCTCGTGAAACCAGGAACAGTGAATACATTTAGCCATTAACAACTTTATTTCAAAGGCAAACATATGTGCTTGCAATCTGAGCCGGTGCTCATTGAGAATTAATTGCTTGACAAAATAAATTTAAGGCAGAGCATCATTGTGAGGGGGAAACACCGTGGAAGAAATTCACAACGGGCGGTAACGGGTAGAGTATTCTCCCACAGACCCAACAAAGGAGCCGACGATTTGTTTCCTTAAGTTTTTTAATAAAGGCAGTGGTATTTTTAGAGTTTAAGAAGGCAAAAATCTGGTCCTCTGTGGTGTTTCTTATGGAAGAACTACTAGATGCAAGAGAATGGTGAAACTGGGGCATCTGAAGAACCAACAGTGGCTTTTCTTGATGGCAGCCCCTCATTCTACTTATTTTCCTGGGGCCACTCTTTCCTCTCTTTGCTATGTGTACGACTTCTCCTATTTTCCTTGGGCTGAGAAGCATGGGCAGAACGTTAGTATGTTCCTGGGTTTTCAAGGAAAACAGAAGCAACATAAGGCAACTTGGCTACTTGGACACAAGTGGCTATCGTATGTGACCAGTCACACTTTCTGTCCCTAGACAGACGCTAGGGCACAGCCTGTTCATTCCTTGACTCAGAAATTCTGAAACTCTAGGAGCTACCAGATTCAGTGAGAATCTAGGGTTTATTAACAGGAGGTACCAAATCTAGGTCATTTCCGCCAGATGTATTCTTTTCCGACGTTGCATGGGGCAAATATGAAAGTAAAACACCTCTCTCTCTCTTCCTCTTCTCTCTCTCTTCATTCTCCCTGTCTCTCTCCTCGCCTCTCTCTCTTTCTCTCCTAACCCTAAGATTCTCTCCTCCCAGGAGGTGTTGGACCACCCATGTTTCCTCGTCTTCCTCTCTCTGGAGAAAACAATCTGACCATCTCAACCACAGTCAAGTGCTGGGAGCTCTCATCTCGATATCCAAGCTATCCACAGGGATTACCTTATTTTCAAAACATCATTTATTACTGAGACCCCTCTGGGAGAAGACTCAGAGTCTCTCCTCTCTCTCTCTCAAGCTTTGCGAGGAGGGGAGTCACTTGGTCCTCCAGAGACAGAGTTAGGGACCATGAGGGGCGTAGTGCAGACTGTGTTACAAGCTTCCAAACCGGGGAGTTACTGCCATGCAATCCCTCTAAGCTGATGGGTATTTCTCCTGGCAACCATGGGGGCAGTTTCCCAAAGGTCTTCTTCATCCCGCTGGAAAGGCCCCCAGCCATGGGAATGCTTATGAGCCCCTTTCACTGCACCTCAGTGGGCAGGAGGTTGAACAGGAAATAAGAAAACTCTTCCATTCTTGATAGACCTAGGCTCTTCTTCATGGGGCTGACCTATGGGGTAAAAGCTCCTCAGAAATTCTGGTTTAGGGATTCCCTTCAGCCTCAAACATTCCTTAAATCTCAAGGCTACTATTATTCTGGCCATCTGTGTGCTTCTGGGAAAAAAATACTGAGTTGAAAGCTACTGAAAGGATTTGGAGATCATTTACATTTCAAAAATCAGAGTGACTGATTTGGTATAGTTATAAGGAGTCACTGAAAACCCCATGTATTATCATGGTTTTTCTAGAAGTTAAGAAGGAATACATTCAGCCTTCCCAGTTCACTGCCTGCCTACTTAACTCCACAAAGAATGTTATCCATATATTAGAATGGGAAGCATTTGGGAAGAGTCTAGATTTTTCAGAATTTTCTCAGAAGTGATAGCATATCAAAGAACATCTGGGAAAAAATAGGATGTTATTCTTAGGATTTCTGTAATTCAAAAAATCAAGTTAGGTAGTTTGAAAAGATTCCTATGCCTGTAGTGTAGAGAATAGGTTGAAAAGGTAATTCTAACTTTAATAAAGGTAAGTAAGTAATTTTATTTCTGTGATGGTAGGAAACTTGTTCTCCTTTCATCTTTTCAGGTGGAGTTTGTCCACTATGACTTTTATTGAACCCATTTACTTTGGAATCACTCATCATATTCGAAGAAATGAGAGAACATTTACATGGAGGTTTATAGATGTTTTGTTTCCTTGATAGCCAAGACCTCAAGGAAAGTGATTGGGCAGGAGCTTTGAAAGAAATTTTCCTCAGCTGAACAGAAGCAAAAAAGCAGGTATCAGAGATAGCTGTGGAATAACTCACTATATATTTCACAAGATTAAATCTTTGGGGAGTTTCAATTTTATTAATGGCCTCTTTTCTGAGTCCTCGATTACTGTAAGATTTATGAATACACCTCTGAGTTTCTCAGCATGCAAACTGTACCCATATGATATCTTGGAGGTTTTTTTCCCCCCTGCTTCTGAAAGCACATTTCTTTGAATTCCACCAATTTGTAATTTGAGATGTTTGGGACAGTTTCATTCTGAAGAATATACTTGTACCAGGAAGGAGCTTTGCTCAGCAACGAGAGGGAGTGAATGATAGTATAATTTTTTTCTTTTTTTGGCCACACTGTGTGGCTTGCAGGATCTTAGTTCCCCAACCAGGGATTGAACCCGTGCCCCCCCTGCAGTGGAAGCTCAGAGTCGTAACCACTGGACTGCCAGGGAATTCCTGAAATTATAATTTTAATGCTTGTCTACTTTCAAAGAACAGAATATTTTAAGGCACTCTTACAAAGTAAAGTGTTTATTTTCTAACATAACCTGAGTTCGTTTTTGGTTAGGTTCAAATTGTAGCAGTGAATTCCTTATGTCCTAAGGCAAAAAAGAGCTGGGGTGGAATGAGAGAGAAAGAGAGAGAGAGAAGAAAACAAATGTTCGCCAGGTGGCATTTAATTAGCTTAATTAGCTTTGGTCCAGTTCCTTAAACGTTCATTTTTCTATACTTCCTGCTTTCACAATTCATATCTTAGAAGCAACAATTTAGTTTTATATCATTACTACATAGTTATTTTCCACTAGAGTAAAACAGTAATGATCAGTCATCTGGCTGTATAAAGTAATACAAAGATTCCTATTTCTTTATGATAAAGTATTTTAAGAGTATAAAGCTTCTGTCAGAGTGGTAAAGCAGCCACAGTTTTACAATATTTTTTATTTTCCTAATGGAAATATAGACATACTCTTGCTATGTAAACTTTGGATTATTATATTTTATATACTTTGTTTCCAGAAATAAAAAAAAAAAGTAGCTATACATTAAAAATACAAATTATATCCTGTTGGGATTTTCTCCCTGAGACAGTATAGGAAGCACTGAAAATCTTGCCAGGTTACTTCTCATGAGACTCTCAGCCCATTTGTTTAGTCCTTTTGTTCTGAGGAATGTTTTACTCAAGTATTCAAACTATGGGAACTGCTAAATCAAATCTCTAAAACTGATAGAACTTTTTAAGTAGAAAAATGCTTGTAAATTTGTTAAATTTCATAGTTATTGGAATGATGATTTATCTATAGTTTTCAAACTCTTGCAGCATCTCTAAGATGAACTATCATAAGATAAACTCTGCTAAAGCTATAAACATGCTTGCCTCTTATAAGAGCCAATATGTGCTATAAACTCATATCATGGTGGTTAAATATATATGTATATTCTCCTTTTCTTCTTTTTTCTCCAAAAGGAAAAGGAAGATAATAATATATATAACAAGAAACTGAAATTATTAGTTGTCTGTGATGTCATAAATCTAGTAAAAGTTTTATATGATATAAAGGATAGAACAAAAAACTTTTTAAGTTATGTCCAATAAAAATAGAGATTGGTTTTTAAACAAACAGATATGTTTCATTTTATTATTTTAATTACTATTCAAGAATATATAGTTCTGTTCAATGAGGATCAATAACAAAAAATTTCCAAAAATAAAATAATTTAAAAACTCCATAGCATTTAATGAATGTCTACCATGTGCTGTTCACTGGCTCAGCAATGGTTTATCCAGTCAATGTAACACAGTTCCTCTCCAGATCCTTCCCTTTCTGCTTTCCTACCTCTAGCTTTCTTGAATTCCGAGGCCACTATGAAAAAGCACCACTCAGATGTGCTGCTGCGGAGAACATAACCACCCAGCACCAACTACTGCCCATCTCTACCTGCTGCTTCCTTTGGGCGTAAGCCCATAAATCCCAAGGACGCCCTCAGCCAGCAAAACAGGGGTGATGTAGGCAATTCCTAAAGGGCACAGGACTCCTCAGCTCAGTTTTGGCTCAAACTCCCCCACCAGTGAGGCCATCAGAGGCGCCCTACAAAGAAAGGCACTTCTTCCCCAGCGCTCCTGCCTTCCTCTCTGCTTCACAGGGACAGAAAGCTCTTCCTCTGTGACCTTCACTGGCTCTGTCTCCTGCTTCCATCACAGGTGTCCCCCTTCCTCCAGTGAATCTCTTGCACACCTCATCCTGTCTCCTGTCTCAGAGATCTGTTTCAGGAAGGATGCCAACGGACACCAACCCTCTTTGGCATCTGCCCTTGGGGCCAGGCTACCCTTCTCTGCTTCACGTACCACTGCCTACTAGAAGCTTCCTTCTGATTATTTCTTACCCTCTTTCTGTTTCCTAAGCCCTTCTTCTCTGTATGCACCACCCAACGCTACCATGTCTCTCTTTCTTATTTAGGTTTGTCACTGTCTGTTTTGTTTCCTGATATATCCTGAATGCTTAAAACCGTGGCTGACACATAGTAGGTCCTCAATCAGTATTTACTGAATAAGTGAATGTTAGTTCTGAGAAAGAATTAATAAAGAGTTCTGGAGTATGCTTCTTTTCTGATAATGCAGATGCAAGCTGACCCATTGTTCCTGACATCTAGTGGCAGGATGGAAAATTATCCTGAGACCAGAAGTAATTTCATTGGCTGGCTCAAGTCCAAACCGTAGAAAATGTCAGAAGGCCTACTCTTCGGGGCATATAACATTTTATAGGGTTCGTATACTTTTTAGATACTTAACAGGTTATGTATTTATCAGTGAAAACTCCAGTCAGTTCTAGCATGGACAGTCAGTTCTCGTTAGATAGAAACCCAGTGAGAAAAGTGTAACCAGCCCCAGCTGGGTAAATGAGTTAGACAGCAAGCTGACTCTATACCATCATAGAGATTCTCCAATCCTGACATCCTATTCCATCTACCTATGGCAATAGAAAGGGACACATGAAAGCATACAACAATTCCAACAAGTTACAGTGTAGCAGTCACAGAACTTGGAATATGGACGAGTCAGGTTTTAATTCCGAGATTCCCAGTGGCCAAATGATGCACTTGAACTCCAGAAGGAGCTTGCACAAGGACCTGGTGAACCATATCCACACCACGCCCTTCCGTTGGAGGACCAGATAGTGAAACGAGAGAAAAACAGGCAGCAGGGAAGACTCATCTTTATCACTTTTCTTACTGCATTCAACAAATATATTTAAGCGGCACCAACGTGTTCCAGGCACTGTTCCAGGCTCTTGGGATACATCAAGGAACAGAAGACAACAATTCCTGCCCTCGGGGAGTCAATCTCTCCCTCTTCTCATCCTCCAAAAGGGCTACAACTCTCCAGATGCCCTAGCATGACAAGGATATGCTGCTTGTGTAACAGGAGACAAAGCCTGCTCTTAATAATGGTAAGATCTGCAGCAGCTTGGAAAGGAGCAGGGAACTGGGGTCTGTTTTCCTATAAAGGACACTTCACTAAGCCAGCCGCTCCCAAAGACTGAATGAAGTATCAGATTCTCATGAGGGCTGGATTGCCTGAGAAATAGGTCAGAAAATGAAAGTTCATTTTCTGGAGGAAATGTCCCAGAGTGCCAGGATTCCCTGAGGAGTTGGGTGGGAATGCGGAGTACCACACGGGCCCTGAGACGATGGCAAGAGGAGGTGTGAGGGTGTTCAGAGCCCCAGATGGGAAAAAAAAAAAAAAAAAAAAAGTGAAACCAGTGTTAGGCACAAATGACCACCCTTAACCTCTTCATGTGGGTAACACATGTGCCTTGAAACCTACTGACTGTAAAAAAGGATGAGAAAGATGGTAGATGTTTATAATTCCTGTACTCAAATTTTAAGACATTCTATGAATTTCTTAGCTTCTAATATGGTGTATATATATTTCTTCCTTTTCATTTCTTGGAGAATACATGTCTCCATAATGAAGCTGGCTGAAGGCGCCATGGGCTTGGTCGACACACAGATGTAGATATAAACTCAACCATGGTAGAATGTCATGACCCGGGACAAGCCATTTTACCTTTCTGTTCCTCAGCCTCCTTATCTATAAAATAAGTAATAACAGTACCTACCTAAATTCAGTATTCTATATGGAAATGCCTGGTATATAACAGAACCCAAAACATGTTAATTTCCTTTTATTCTGTGGGTTGCCATCAACTTCTAGCTCACAAAAACACATGTACTATGATTTTGCTGCTATTCTCAATCTTAACTAAAGAGGTATCGTTAGAAAAATGTAGGGTGTCTCATTGTCTTATTATTTGTTTTGCATTAGACCAGAATTTTCTGTTTCAAATCACTTGCATTGTTTAGGAAAATGTGTATGGCTTATTCACAAGGTTATCCATTCCGTGGTGTCTGCCTAATGTGGTGATTAAATAACTTATATTGGTGTTAATTAGGTTCCTCCTTTTTGCTACAAGTATCAAAGTTGACAAAGTTTCAACACTTGCAAGAGACACCTAACAGAACACATGTCAGTGTATTTTTGAAAAGTTGTTGTATAAACTGTAAAATGAATCTTTAGAAGATACTAAGGGCACAAAGCTTTTAGTAAACTGATTTTGACCACCGATTTTTAAAGGTGATAAAATAAAGCTGCCCTTTGAGGTACACTCCACCCTGCCCACAGGGTCTGATAGTGCCCTAGCCGAAAATCACTGGATATGAAGCCCCTCTTACTGATCAATCATGGTGTCTGAAGCTGGATCTTTTGCAATAACCCTCCACATCCCAACTCTCTGCTCCCCAGACCCAGATTTCCTTCAAGAGTATGTTTGGGGATGCTACAAAAAAGACTTTCCATTGAGACCCTTAAAAGACAGCATCTTTACGGGCAGTTTCTTGTATTGGTTGACACGGGAATAATTTTAGAGCCAGAGATGGTCTCAGGCAGCCTCACCGAATTTCCCATGGACCTAGAATAGTATGCTGGAGCAGCCTGATTTTTCCTTGGTTTTGAGAAAGGCCCCGAGATTAGCTAAGAGAGAGCTGGACGACACGAGGGGTCTCTCAGCCAAGAGGATGTGGTGCTGTAATGGGTGGTGTGGACGGGCGAGTGCGCAGCCCGAGGTAAAGGCAGACTTTTCAGAGAAGAATAACAGCAACTGAGAACCAGACGGACCTGTGTAAACCACACCTGGTAGCTGTGTGTTCAGTTTCCAGACGAGACCCAGATGTCTGGTCCCAATGCTGAGCTATTACGTAAGCTCACCGGCCCTTTGATGCCAATCTGGGAAGGGTGGGGAAGAGGAACATCTCAAACTGAGGGTATTATAACTTGAAATTGAGTTTACCTGGCACTGACTAAATAAAAGTCTCTTCCTTCAAGTGGAATATAAGTCCAGGATAGAGATTCAATTTAGTAATAGAAAAAAGAGTATCTTTTTTACGCGTTTTTAGAGTACACTGAGTTCATTGGCAAATGTGTACTTCACCTTCCCGAAATTTCTCCTGCATTCCTCCTGTCAGTATTTTCCAAACAGCGTTTTGTGAGACACTAATTCTGTGACATATTACTAGATATTCTGGAGAAAGCAACAATTTCCCTAATAAATAATTTCGGGGAAACACTGCATAATACGTTAAAGTTCTAAAAGATCGTGCAAAACGAGAACCGTTCCACTTTTCTTTCAGCTAATGTTTTCCCATATCATTTCGATACAACCTATTTTTTATTTGCCAAGCATCAATAAACATCTTTGAGGAAACTACCATTCTGTAGAAAACTTTGGCAACGCTGTTCTGCCAGTAGGAACATATAATTTCCATCCCTGTTTCTTCAGTTTAAAACAGTGTGTTTGTAATTGATCTTTGCCTCATTTTAAATGAACTGATTCAACAAGCATCTTGTGGTCTCCTACTACGTGCCCCGTGTTAACTAGAGGATTCTGGAACTTCTCCTACTACGTGCCCCGTGTTAACTAGAGGATTCTGGGACTTCTCCTACTACGTGCCCCGTGTTAACTAAAGGATTCTGGGACTTCTCCTACTACGTGCCCCGTGTTAACTAGAGGATTCTGGGACTTCTTCTCCTACTACGTGCCCCATGTTAACTGGAGGATTCTGGGACTTCTCCTACTATGTGCCCCGTGTTAACTAGAGGATTCTGGGACTTCTTCTCCTACTACATGCCCCAGGTTAACTGGAGGATTCTGGAACTTCTCCTACTATGTGCCCTGTGTTAACTAGAGGATTCCAGGACTTCTCCTACTATGTGCCCCATGTTAACTAGAGGATTCTGGGACTTCTTCTCCTACTACGTGCCCCATGTTAACTGGAGGATTCTGGGACTTCTTCTACTACGTGCCCCGTGTTAACTAGAGGATTCTCGAACTTCTTCTCCTACTATGTGCCCTGTGTTAACTAGAGGATTCTGGAACTTCTCCTACTACGTGCCCCATGTTAACTGGAGGATTCTGGAACTTCTCCTACTATGTGCCACGTGTTAACTAGAGGATTCTGGAACTTCCCCTACTACGTGCCCCGTGTTAACTAGAGGATTCTGGAACTTCCCCTACTACGTGCCCCGTGTTAACTAGAGGATTCTCCAACTTCTTCTCCTACTATGTGCCCTGTGTTAACTAGAGGATTCTGGAACTTCTCCTACTACGTGCCCCAGGTTAACTGGAGGATTCTGGAACTTCTCCTACTATGTGCCACGTGTTAACTAGAGGATTCTGGAACTTCCCCTACTACGTGCCCCGTGTTAACTAGAGGATTCTGGGACTCCTCCAGGCTTTGTTTTCCAGCTTTACCGAGATGTAATTGGCACGTAGCTGTGATGACTGCACACGCTCATGTATTGTGAGCCGGCTGCCACGTGCTTACTCACCCTGCACCACAGCTTGCTCTCACTGCCATCAGGGTGGGAGTGTGTGGAGGTGAGCCTTTCGGGTCACCGGGGGTGCCGGTCGGGGGGTCCGTGGGTAAGGTGTCCCAGTGGCTCCTGGGCTGGCCTCCCGATGAAGCCCGGGATTTAGCGAGTAGGATCCCTTTTCCTTTGCTGACAGTCACGCAGTTCACGACTCGGAGTTCTGGGTGGGGTGGGAGGGAAACGGGCCTCTCTCACACTGTCCTACATGGCTGGGAAGCTGCCTTACTCTCTCACGCTCTCACTTTCCCACAGGAGAAGTCCTGGGCCGAGAAGGGCTCTCAGCAGTGAGCTGGGCTGCCTTGGGGGAGGGAAGATGTCGAGGGAGTCAAAGTGTTCCCCTTACCCTCTCCAATGAGTCCAAATTTGGATTTCTTTGGACTCTAATAGTGTGTTGGAGCTTCTCTGTTGGACTGTAGGACAAAGGCTCTGTCATCTCACAGCGCTTGTCTATCAGTGTCCGCAGAGACGCCTGGACCAGGGCCAAGAGGGGCCAGAGCCGGTTCACAGGCTACTTCGGAGGCCGCCACTGGGGCTGAGGTCTGTACATCTATTGTCCTGCACAGGCACAGGTGGGGGCTCCTCCCAGGGCCCTCGGAGTATGGTGCTGGACCTCACAGCTCCCGCAGAGGCCCTTTTGTCCATGGATGGTCACCAAATTGTTGTTGTTGATACACAAAGGGATGTCATATTTGGCCATCTTGCTATTTCTAAGGATTTTTAGTGGTTTCAATAATTCTTTCTTAAAAAATGGATGATGTTCCCTGTTTCGGTACAAGTTCAAATCATGGACTCTGTGTGTAAGAAAATAAATCCATATCCGACCTGGGCCGGTTCACCCCTCCTCAGGCAACCTGGTGGTTCCCTGCTCCTGGGAGGTTAGCACGTCGATGCCGGACTTAGTGTGGACACCCGATCAGCGTAGCGCACTAGAGCCCAGATCTTCTGGGCTCAAGCAAACCTCCTGCCTCAGCCTCCCGAGTAGCTGGGACTGCAGGCGAGCACAGTACATATATGCGGTGGAATCTTAGCCATTAAAAAGAATAAAATAATGCCATTTGCAGCAACATGGATGGACATAGAGATGGTCACACTAAGTGAAGTAAGTCAGACAGAGAAAGAGAAATATCGTATGATATCACTTATATGTGGAATCTAAAAAGAAATGATACAGATGAACTTACTTACAAAACAGAAGCAGACTTACAGACTTAGAGAACGAACTTATGGTTACCGGGGGGAAGGGTGGAGGGAAGGAACAGGGAGTCTGGGATTGACATGTACACACTGCTATATTCAAAACAGATAACCAACAAGGAGCTACTGTATAGCAAAGGGAAACCTACTCAATGTTATGTGGTAGCCTGGACGGGAGGGGAGTTTGGGGGAGAAGGGATACATGTAAACGTATGGCTGAGTTGCTTTGCTGTGCACCTGAAACTATCACAACATTGTTAATTGGCTATACTCCAATATAAAATAAAAACTTAAAAAAAAATTGAAAAATATTTTAAAATGTAAAAAAAGAAAATAAATCCATTAACTGCAATCTACTTTTCAGTATAACTCTCCAGTGTGAAACTGTCCTAGATAATGTAGAAATAGACTAACAAATATGATAATATTTAACCATAAAATATAAAAATGATAATATTTAAAATAAAATATAAAGTGTATCCAACACAAGCACATTCTTGAAGATTTAGTTCTGCCATTTCTTTCTATAGGAAATCACCCTGATAACCTCCCTCCACCCTATGCCTCTGCTATGTGCCTTTCTCTGTGTCCCTATGACATCCTGTATACACTTCTATCATTACATTTATTGTCTTGTGCTTATTGCTTTATATACCTGTTTCCCACAGTCTAAGGTTTGCTTATTGTTGGCTAGCGTTGTCTTGTTTGTTGATGTACTGCTAAGGCTCGGCATAATACCTGGCATATAGTAACCATTCAGTAAAATTTATTGTCTAAATATGCTTCTTTTCTGATGCCTAAGTTTAAATATGTGCATGTAACTTTGATGGATAATAGTAGATTGAAATTATTCATAGTGCCGCAGACTAATGGAGACAAAAGTGAATCCCAGTTGCCCACAATCTCCTATCCTGCAGTTTGTCCTCCAGCGAAGATCACAGACAGTTTCAGGGAGAAAGAGCCGTATGTAACTTAGGCGATCATTTGATAAATAACAAAAATTGCTCTGTAGAAAAAATGCTGTAGTGTGAATAGTATAAACAGGCTGTTAATTCTCTTGTTATAAAGTGACAGATTCACAAATAAATAAGGAAGTTGAAACATTAATTTGATATATACAGTCGTGGTAATATCTGAGGATTTGGAGGTCCTTGAATAAAAGGATATAGTACTAGACGAGATGTATACTGATGAATTCTACTGATAGCTCCTTCAGTGAGAGAATAGTTTGATCAAAAAGCCACAAAGTTGCCCACCGAGATATACAGAGGAAAAAGTGGAGATTCATTAATACTTCAAAGGTGAACTTGCCTAATGCTGGTGACTCACACAGCAGGAAACTCTGGCTTATGTAAATGATGCCTTCATTAAGGATACAAAAATATTTTGCAAATTATGGGAGGTCAGAGATGGTGATTGACTGGGTTTGCCTATGAACTCTTTCATTAACATTCTACACCTTCGTACCAGAGAATCAAGCTGACCATTGCGAAGGACAGAATGAAAAAGGATGACACTTTCATTAAGATTCCTATTCATGCAAGATACTGGGTGATAACTTACATATATAATATAGATTATACATATAATTATATAATATGATTATAATATATAATAATTATATAATATAAATCATAATTATAATATATAATTATATGTGTGTGTGTATATATATATATATATATATATATATATATATATATACTTTATTTAATGAAAAACTTGTAAATACATAGTGTCAGTCTCTTTTTATACTTGAGTCCACTAGACATGTGTATACCACATGGCATTTAAAATCTTGGGTCCTGAAATTGCATGTACCTGCATTTCACTCTGCTACTTGTTCAATAGCTCTGTGACTTTAGGCAAGTCCCTCAACCTCTTTCTATGCCTCATTATCCTCATCCTTTAAATAGGGAAAAAATAATGCCCACTTCGCAAGTTAGCAGTGACTTTAGTAACTCCTGTATATGTGTTAATAATATTATAATGAATGCCTCAATCTATCCTGAACTATTTAAAATATTTTATCTATACTGTAAAGTTATAATACAGTATACAAAAATTATGTGGTTCCAATGCCTATTAGAAAATATCAGTGGGATAGAATAGAAACTACAGGAAGTAAATAGACATTGTTGGTCTCATTTTTTTCCCCGGTTTTACTGAGACATAATTGATATATAACATTGTATTAGTGTTAGGTATACTACATAATGATTTGATATAGGCATGTACTGCAAAATGATTACCACAATAGGGTTAGTTAAAACATTCATCACCTCAATTTTTTTTTGCCAGTGATGAAAAGTTTCAAGATCTACTCCCTTAGTGACTTTCAAATACACACTACAGTATTGTTAGCTATAGTCACCATGCTGTACTGTTGGTCTCATTTTATAGTTGAGCATACTAGACATGAAATATATCACATGGAGTTTAAGAGCTTGGGTCTTATTTTGAATATAATAAATATGGCATTTTAAACAGTGAGAAAATTGGGGGTTATTAAATGATACTGGGAAATTGGTTTAAGCATTGAATAAAAATGCATTTATAGTCTCTCTCAAACGCTAGGCTAAAATAAGTTCAAGATGGTGAGACAAACAGTTGACTCCCAGTTCTACATTCCCCTAACTTTCCCTTTGCCAAGGTAAAGACTATATTTCCAAGTGTTATTGGTTGAATTATGAACCCCCAAATTTATATGCGAAGTCCTAACCTTAGTGCCTTGGAATGTGACCTTATTTGGAAATAGGATCACTGAAGATACACTTAGTTAAAATGGGGTGATTAGGGTGGGTCCTAATTCCCTATGACTCGTGTCCTTATACAAAGGTGAAGTTTGGGCACAGAGACACGCACACAGGGAGAACACCAGGTAATGATGGAGGTCGAGCTCAGGTTGACACTCCTACAAGCCAAGGAACAGGAATGCCAAAGATGACTGCCAGCAAACCACCAGAAGTTAGAGGAGAGGCTGGGAACAGGTTCTTCCTCAAGCCTCAGATGGAACCATCTCTGCCAACACTGTGATCTCAGACTTCAAGACTCCAAAGCTGTGAGACAACACATTTCTGTTGTTTAAGTCACCCAGTTTGTGGTACTTTGTTATGGCAGCCCTAGCAAACTAAGACACCCAGTTTCCATTGCAGATGTGGCCATGCAAAGAAGTCCCAGACATATTGGCATGAGTAAAATATTATGTGAAACTTCTGGATGGCTTTCTTTAAACAGAAGGAGAAGGAGAAGAAGAAGAAGAGGAAGAAGAGGAAGAAGATAAAGAAGATACTTGTTCTCTTCTCTCCCTGTCTCCTTTGCACAGATTGGAAAAGTAACTGTTTTTCTGGTGACCCAGCTTTGATTCTGTGGGTGAGGGAGAAAAAAGTTGAAATGGAGAAGCAACTTGATGGACAAAGGTCCCTAGAAGACTGCATATACCAAACTGCTTACCTGTTTTGGACCACTGGTCTACATCTAGAACATTATGTGAGAAAGAATTCGTTTCTCTCACTTTTGAGCAACTGTATTTCAGGTGCTTGTTGTTTTCTACCCCCTTGCTAATACAGTGGATTATTAAAAGATAAATGTGAAAAATGAAATTAAAAGAAATTAAAAGTTAGTATTTATCTGACTATATGTATATGTAACTTCAAAGCTAAAAACTTTATGGGTAGGAAGACCTTTTAAACATAAAAACAAAGTAAAAAATCAAAAGAGGCAAGGTTTCTCTATTTGTCTACAAAGAAATTTTAAAATTCTATATATCAAAACAAAGAACTAATTAAGTAACACAAAACTGGCAAAAATATTTTAAATGTATGATAGACAAATGTTTGTGTAAACACCACATAAAACTCTTAACAGGGCTTCCCTGATGGCGCAGTGGTTGAGAGTCTGCCTGCCAGTGCAGGGGACACGGGTTCAAGCCCTGGTCTGGGAAGATCCCACATGCCGCGGAGCAGCTGGGCCCGTGAGCCACAACTACTGAGCCTGCGCGTCTGGAGCCTGTGCTCCGCAACAAGAGAGGCCGCGACAGTGAGAGGCCCGCGCACCGCGATGAAGAGTGGCCCCCGCTTGCCGCAACTAGAGAAAGCGCTCGCACAGAAACGAAGAACCAACACAGCCATAAATAAATAAATTAAATAAATAAAGAATTATTCTAAAAACAAACAAACTCTTAACAACAAAAAAAGTGATCAACATCACAAAAGTTAAAACCCCATATCAAGTAGGCAAAGTGAAAAGACAAACTATCCACAAGTAGAAGAAATTCAGGGAACGCTTCTGTCGCACTGGTAGGGAGAGTGTAAATTGCTGTCATCTCCTTAGGTGGTTACTTGACAACATGCATCGAAAGCTGAACCATGTCGTTCACACTCTAGGGACCAGAAACTCCGCTTTTAATCTTAAAGAGTTTACCCGAGAGCAACAAAAGATACATATTCATAGCAGTGTTACTAATGACAGCAAAAATCAGAAATAAAAAGTCCAGTGGTTTTAAAGTTGGTTATGTGCAAAATGCCTGAGGGAATTATAGCACATTTCTAGGATGCAAAATTCCTGTTGTTAAATTGATCTATACGTGTGTATGTGTATATATATATTATACATATATATAATGCCATAGAGAGTGTTTATGACATTCTACTAGGTGAAGCAGTAATTTGTTAAGAAAAATTATGAAAGTTTAATATTGATTTTCTCTGTTGCTGACATTATTAACTATCCTTAACATTCTTTTTTGCTTTTGACTTTCATATGTTCAAATTATATAATCAGAAAAGAAAAATCTCACGGCTCACCCCCAAAAAATGCTACAGCCACCCAATTTCAATATGAACACCACACCCACAAAAGTCTTTTGATTTACCCAGGATGCAGCCAAAATCCCCTTTGAACTGTACACTTACAAATTGCATAAAATACATATTAAACTTTTTTTACATGAAGGAATAACATTATTAAGTTATAGGAAGTCACAATCTTCCTCCTCCCTCCCTTGTTATTTCATTCTGAGCCTTCAAACCACGCCCCACTTATCCTGACATCTGTGTGGGTGCTACTGAGCAAAGCAGCCAGGGTGGAAAAGGCACTGCCTTCCCCAGGGGCTCCTATATCAGGGGACCCACCCGCTGTGAAATGGACCTTCATGCAATAGAATATTATGCAGCTGTTACCAAACTGAGGCAAATCTACTGTGCTGCTCGTATGTGAAAGTTCCAACCTCTGTCATCAAACACCAATAAAAAGGTCAAACATAATATGTTCCCTAGTTTCCATCTGTATGAAAAGGTGTGTGTGGCAGAACACACTCACATATGAACCTGAACATGGAAGGCGGATTGGAGGCCGGCACATGGATGAGGAAACTGTCTACTTTCACTGTACATCCTTCCATAGCGTTTGAATTTCCTCCATGTGTATACATAACTTTAAAACCAAAAACTAAATCAAGCAAAGCAAACAACAAGCCAATCCCGGTTCAAACAGAAATAGAAGATATATCATTATCTTTAAAAATGAGGTTTACAGCATTTTAAAAATATATTCATGTTTTTAAGATTCAAAATCTTCAAGTTCATTTAATTAGAGGACATAATATTCGTCCACTGCTTCTTTCAGCAGGAAGGAAGCGTGTGGTTATTAAACACCTTCTGTATGTGACACGGGCTCCCTGTCTACAAGACGCTCGTGGTCCAGTGGGAGAGATGGGTATGTAAATAAACATTTCATATATAAAGTTACTTTACAAATAATAGAGGATTGTATTAGGGAGAATGTAGGCACAGAGGAGATAGTGAACAACACTGTACTATTACGAGTGTTATTCATCAACCCTACCAAGAGTCAGAGACAGCTTAACCAAGAGTTGACAACGCTGCATCTTGAAGATGCGGTAGAAGGTTGGCTGGAAGATTACTGAGAATGGGGCTCCCAGGTGGACGAACAGCAGGTGCAAGTGCACCGAAGCAGGAAACAGAATGGACCAGGCATGACGCTGCTGCTTAAGAATCAATTCCATGCTAGTCAAATAGTAAATATACTAATAATACCTAACATTTACCGAACACTTAGTATATGCCAGGCACTGCTCTAAATGTTTTACATGGTACTACCTCATTTCATCTTCGCAATAATGAAGGAGGCTTATTATCATAATTTTTTGAGTGAAAAAACAGAGACTGGAAGAGCTTTAATTAGATCGCCCAGAGTCACAAAAATAGTAATTGGTAGAGCTGGGATTTGAACCTAGGTTTCTCTGAGTCTAGAGACACTTTTAATCACTACTCCATCTTGTCACCTGTGTAAAATCTCATAGAAAAATACAAGCCACTATATGCTATTTTGGGGGTGTGTGTGTATATATATATATATATACACATATATACTCTTTATTGAACTATTTAAGAAAGTAACATTTTTCCTGCTCTCAAGATTTAATCATTGAATATTTAGTAGATTATCAGAAAGAATCAGAAGAAACACATTTTAAATCCTTATGCTTTTCCCTTCATCATTAGTGAAAAATTACTTCAATTACTCTTTAGGAAGCACTTTGTTTATCTATACTCACAGGAATTGTAGATTACTTCTTTAATTTGAAAAGCTAATCAAAAATTAAAGTAAAACCTTCACTTCCATCCTCTGAAATATCAATGAAAAAAGGGAAACAAAGGTTGTGTGGTTCAGTGTGCCATCTACCAGAAAGTTCTAGTAGCCTGCACTTCAACAGATTTACAGTTAAATAATAAATAAATTAAAAAATTAAAAGTAAAATAGTAATCAATTTACAGTAAAATAATAATCAAGATTCATAATTATATCCCTAAGGCTTTGTAGGTTCCCCAAATGCTTTTGAATTATCAATTATTAAGCCATGGTTAGACTATTTTTTCATAAATTGGATTTCATTGTATTTTAATTCCTTAAAAATTGTCCATGTAGGCAAGGTATCTGGTAACCATAAAATCTGATTAACCCAAATATCTTCTGCCTGACCCATAGCATACAGCAGTTTGCTGTATAGATCTGCTCTCTTATGCATTTGGAGAATTGCCAGGTGTTTCCATGTTCTTTGCAGAACACTGACTATTGATAAATGTTATATCCTCACAACACAGGCGTCCCTGCCACACAAATGATCTAGAGGGGCCCTCCCAGCCTACCTATTATACCCTAAATGCATCCATTTAGACTGACAGAGGACTGTCTCCTTGGATTATACAATGGTTTATGAAAGAAAGTTTTCATAAGTGCTTGGTTAATAGTTTATAATCCTGTATTGAATCGTTCATACACTAATTTATTACCCATGTCACGATCCAAATTCATATCTTTGCAGAGCTGTGGACCAACTGTTTATTCATGTTCAGGAATCACATCAGTGGTGGGTTTTACAAGCCTCTGGGAATTTATCGTTGAACTCAGTTGTAGAATGATCAGTCCTTTGACAGGACATCATACTTTGTAAGTTCAAATCTATATTTTTGTCCACAAGATCGAGTGTGTTGACAAATTTTTGGCATAGAACTTCTATATTCTGTGTCAAGTGAGACTCTTGTCTGATGCTTTTACAAAGTCCTTGTGAAATTGATCTCCCATAGAGATTTTCTCATACACTCTTTCAATACCTGAACTTTCACCATAGTACTTTGGCATCAAAAATCAAATCCCTTCAAAGTCTCTGGAGAGTCACTCTCCCAACTGCTTTGGAAACCATGAAAGAGAACAAATTCACAGACTTGTCTGAAGAACAGTACCGGTAACCTTAGCAATCGCTGAAGGAATATACAAACCACCAGCTTCAACAGACTGAACGTTCCATTGCTCTCTTATATCTTTACTTCTGCAGATCCAGTGAGAATCTTTGCATTAAGTTTAGTTTCAAAATTTTAATTTTAATATTTAGAGAGGTATGTATTTTGCCTATCACATTCAATTTGTATGGAGTAACTTCAAAATTTTTTAATTGCTTTTAAAAATTTAATATATTTTCAGCATGTAGTTGCTCATATATTTAAGTACAATCTGATACATAAAAGCCAAAAAGGGGGCTATTTACTTTTTTTTTTTTTACGTCTCTATTGGAGTGTAATTGCTTTACAATGATGTGTTAGTTTCTGCTGTATAACAAAGTGAATCAGCTATACGTATACATATATCCCCATATCCCCTCCCTCTTGCATCTCCCTCCCACCCTCCCTATCCCACCCCTCTAGGTGGACACAAAGCACTGAGCTGATCTCCCTGTGCTATGCGGCTGCTTCCCACTAGCTATCTATTTTACATTTGGTAGTGTATATATGTCCATGCCACTGTCTCACTTCGCCCCAGCTTCTCCCTCCCCGCCGTGTCCTCAAGAACATTCTCTACGTCTGCGTCTTTATTCCTGCCCTGCCACTAGGTTCATCAGTACCATTATTATTATTATTATTTTTTAGATTCCATATATATGCGTTAGCATACACTACTTTTCTCTTTCTGAGTTACTTCACTCTGTATGACAGACTCTAGGTCCATCCACCTCACTACAAATAACTCAATTTCATTTCTTTTTATGGCTGAGCAATAGTCCATTGTATATATGTGCCACATCTTCTTTAGCCATTCATCTGTCGATGGACACTTAGGTTGCTTCCATGTCCTGGCTATTGTAAATAGAGCTGCAATGAACATTGTGGTACATGACTCTTTTTGAATTATGGTTTCCTCAGGGTATATGCCCAGTAGTGGGATTGCTGGGTCGTATGGTAGTTCTATTTTTAGTTTTTTAAGGAACCTCCATACTGTTCTCCACAGTGGCTGTATCAATTTACATTCCCACCAACAGTGAAAGAGGGTTCCCTTTTCTCGACACCCTCTCCAGCATTTATTGTTTGTAGATTTTTTGATGATGGCCATTCTGACTGGTGTGAAGTGATACCTCATTGTAGTTTTGATTTGCATTTCTCTAATGATTAGTGATGTTGAGCATCTTTTCATGTGTCTCTTGGCCATCTGTTTGTCTGCTTTGGTGAAATGTCTATTTAGGTCTTCCACCCATGTTTTAATTGGATTGTTTGCTTTCAATTTGATGGCATGTATAACACAATATCAAACGAGGAACTGGTCTTAGGTGACTATACAAGGATTATAGCCATCATCTTGTAAATACTGACTTTTTGGCCCATTGACCTTGTTTTTTGAACACACAGTAAAGAAAATAATAGTGATTCGAAGAGTAACTCCTCCTCATTGTTATTTATTCATTAAGCAAATAATACCAGGTGCCTATTATGTTCTTTGTAAGACATGACACAATTTTTTCCCAATATTATTCTTTTGGCCACGTATATTTTAAATTTCCACCAAGAGCGATAATGGGGAAAGAGTCCAGAATGTGGAATTTTTAAAAATAGAGATACATCTATGACTAAACTATCAGTAATGAGAATTTTCATATCAAGGCTGTAGGGGAAAGAGGTAATATTATATGAAATCAAAGAGTTTTGGAGAGCTTTAATAGGGTAAGAAAGGTTACATTTTCTCATTATACTGAATTTGGTATACTATGCACTTGAGATGTTGCAAGTTATAAAGTCTCAACTTAAAATTGAAGACAATGCACAATGTCGAAGAAGAATAAATGAAAAATGTTATGAAGTCTCATGGTAATGACCCATTGAGAAAAGAGTAACATATTAATTTTATCAAAAGTACATCAACACTTCAGGATGAATAATCCATGAGATAAAGTGAAGAACTGAGGTGGGGTTAGAAAAATAAAGTGAGCAGCGGATGTGTTCACAGCGGAGTAGTGCCTTTACAAGGGATACATGTGAAACATCAGTTGTGACAAGAAAGCATCCAGAGTATGCAACCAAAAAAAATTATATGAGTCTTGAAACAATAAAAAAAAGGCTGGATTCTTAACATCTACTTTCTTAACTCACTGTTAGAACAGCAATTAGGTGTATGTTAATGTTAATCAAAGTTTATAAATTGTCTCCAATAAAGATGTTTTAAAAAAAGTTTATAAATTGTGAAATCTTCATAAAATTATGTTGTAAAATTGATATATTAAACTTTGTTCAACTTGGAAAAAAACCCACAAATTAGAATCTACTGAACACCCAATTAGTAAGTCATCAGGCGTGAAATTCCACTTCAATTCCATACATCAGCCTCTTACAATATAAACAAATTCTCTCAGGTAGTGAAGACATATGGAAGGATAAAGTACATGGAAAATTCTACAATTTTGAGGAAGAAAATAAAAATAGGTGTCTAAAATATTCTTTAATTATCATCAGCTAAGCTATCACAATGTGAATCACAAGGCCTACAGACTTAGAGCCTAAATCATTCCTAAAGTAACAGTAAACATGTGAAAATCTGAATACTTTTTGAATTTGTCAGCGAGTATACCTTAAGGTCTATAAGGCATGGCTGGCACTGGCTGTTTAATTATTCACCAATGTCCATCGTCTTTCTGCCAGCCTCACTGCCAAACTACATTACCCATTTTTCCTTGGAGTGAAGTGTGTGCTTATAACTGCATTCTGGCCAACAGTATGTGGGTGAAAGTGATGTATGCCAATTCCTGCTGTCTTCCATCCTGACCCTCCAACTTCCTTCTTTTCATTCAACATCTGGTCAAGTGCATAGGACACAGGGGAGAATTCCAAAGACTTATGAGATGGTAAGGGCACAGACAGAGGGAGCAAGCGTCCATTAATACATGGAACAGAGAATGAACTGATTTGCATTGGACCTGAGCTTGAACTCATCTTTGTTACGTTTAGCCATTGAAATTGTTGGTGCTCTAGGTGGGCTGCCCCTAAATGTGCCACAATGGCATATGGATGAATCTGAGCTAAAGTCACTTAAGATGTGGCCAAAAAAGAGGGACATTCAGAACCTCCTTTCTGTCCCTGCTGAAAGCAGGAAATAAATCTCTCACGTGAAAGGTGCACTTCCTGCACCTGGAAGTAGAAGGACACCCTTATCACCAGAGATGGTGAGTTCAGGCTGAGAGGCCTATATAAACAAACCTCGTGACTTCTTTAATTGACTACCCCAAGCCCAAACTCTGTTTAGATTCTTCACCAATCGAGCATCCAAAATCTAAGCTTTTTTGTCCTGTCAGTCCCTTACAAACTTACTGTTTCTTTGTCTAAAGAGTAAAAAAGCTCCCTACTTTGGCCACTTCTTAGGCCCCATTTCTATGCGACCTCCACGCGTGCAAATTAAAATTTGTTTCTTTTTCTCCTGTTACTCTGTCTTGTGTCAATTATATTATTAGTCCAGCCACAAGAATTCAAGAGGGCGAGGAGGGAAATTTCCTTTTCCCAGACAAGATGTTAGGAATGTTTGTTACAAAGTTGGGTTAACCCAGTGAACACACAAGGAAAAGCTCGGGCTGGAAATAGAAGTCACTTTCTTTATGAAACTGTAAATAAGTTAACTCACATTGAATAATTTTGTTTTATTAATTAAACATGGTTGCTTGTTGAGTTGTTTAAATTTGATTCCAAATTTCTATATACTGATTATACCTTAAAGAAAACAATCACAGGAATTAAGACAGCTGAAGCAGAATCTTAAGAAGAGCAGTTTTCTGTCCACTTAGAATGAGAAGCAACTGATTTTTGGCGGCAAAGAAAATATATTCTAGAATGAGACAGAACTTGATTCGTATCTCAGCTCAAGCAGTCACCAGCTACGTGACCTTCGTCCAGTTTCTGAACCGCCACAGCTCTTAATTTCCTCATCTGTAAAGTGAGCAAAGTAATAGCACCGACTTCATGGTTCTGAGGATTAAATGTGGCAATGCATTTACGGTACTTGGTCTGCCTGTCACACAGAAATCACTCTAAAAGTGTTAGCACTTATTAGTGTTATTACTAATAAAAGCTAATGTGCTAGAAAAGGTTCATACCTTAAAAAACATTTAACCATGTAAAGTGATAAAAATATTACTAGTTAAATTCTGTCTTAGCAGTTTTAAGTGATGACATTTAATCTGGCTAAGGTAAACAACAAATGTAGTGATGATTCAAATAAACAGATTTTATAACAGATAACAATACAAGGGTATAAAGCCCTCAGACCTAGATTACCTATGTAGGCCTTTTTTTCTTAAAGACCACTTGCATCCATACAGGCTAATACTTCAAAGCGACTATGCAACAGGTTAACTTCTATAAGAACGTTCTCCATTAAAAATAATCTGAGATGCATTATTGTACACCAAGCACTCTCCTATTGAGACGTTGCTTTTCAATACATTTCAGAAGGTGAGGTTAGTCGAGGAATGAAATATTCCCTGAGAGAAATGGAAAATAGACAATGGAAATGGGCACAATGTCTGGTTTGGGACTACAGTCATAAAATAATAATTTTTCTTAATTTTAGGGAAAGTATATCTTAGGTTCAGGATAGACTAGATTGTCCTGAATCTCCTCAATTTATGCTCTCTTCACAAATAACAACTTATAATTATTTTCTGCCTCATCAAATTATTTAGTTTTGTTTTTGAAGTAGAGTTGATTTACAATATTGTGGTAGTTTCAGGTGTACAGCACAGTGATTCAGTTTTATATATATATGTGTGTATATATATATATATATATATATATATATATATACATTTATATAATTTTTCAGATTCTTTTCCCTAATAGGTTATGACAAAATACTGAGTATAGTTCCCTGTGCTATACAGTGGGTCCTTGTTTTTTATCTATGTTATATATAGTAGTGTATATGTGTTAATCCCAAATTCCTAATTGATCCCACCAACTCCTTTTCCCTTTGGTAACCATAAGTTTGTTTTCGATGTCTGTGGGTATGTCTCTGTATTGTAAATAAGATCATCTGTATCTTTTTTATTTTTTAACATTCCACATACAAGTGATATCATAGGATGTTTGTCTTTCTCTGTCTGACTTACTTCACTTAGTATGATAATCTCGAGGTGCATCCGTGTTGCTGCAAATGGCGTTATTTCATTCTTTTTCATGGCTGAGTAATATTCCATTGTGTGTGTGTGTGTGTGTGTGTGTGTGTGTGTGTGTGTACATGTACATACATGTATATATGCATATGTATATATATGTCACATCTTTATCCATTCATCTGTCGATGGACGTTCAGGTTGCTTCCATGTCCTGGCTACTGTAAATAAATAGCTGCCATGAGCTGCCCACTAGTTCTCTGGCCTCATGCCTCTCCCCCTACCCACTCTAAGCCTCCACCTTTTCCCAGAAGACATGTCCTGCCTCCACATCTTCCCACACATCATTCCCTCTGCTAGGATGTTCTTCTAGGCTCTTGTTCTTCAGAGTCAAACTAACGGTTACTCCTTTTGAAAAGAGTTCTTTGATGCTTTTTGGAGAAACTCTATGCTCCCAAAGCTCCGTGGGTGAACTTCTAGTACAGCTCTGTCTACTGAATGTACTGTCATCTTCTCTGTCCCACTCTTATCGCTATACCACAAGTATATGGAACAGATTATGTTTTATTTCTTCTTGCATCTTTAGTGTCTGAAGAGAGTACATGTCCAACTCATACTGGCCGAATCAGTCAGTACACAGGCAGACCTAGGAGATATTGTGGGTTTGGTTCTAGACCAGCACAATAAAGCAAATACGGCAATAAAGCGAGTCACACGAATCTTTTGCATAATGCACTAGCATTATGTCTAAAAAACAATGTACAGACCTGAACTAAAAACCACTTTATTGCTGAAAAATGCTCAATAACATCTGAGCCTTCAATGAATTGCTATTTTTGCAATAGTAACATGAAAGACCACTGATCACCATAACAAATATCACCATAATGAAAAAGCTTGAAGTATTGTGAGAATTACCAAAATGTGAAACAGAGACATGAAGTTATCACATGCTGTTGGAAAATGGTGTCAATAGACTTGCTCAACGCTGGGTTGCCACAAACATTCAATTTGTAAAAAAGGCAGTATCCATGAAGCATAATAAAGCAAAGCACAGTAAAACCAGGTGTGCCTGTAATTAAAGCCCCTACGTGTTATTTTAGGGGGTTTTGTGTCTTACACTTGTATTCATATTTAAAACAAAATTGTTTCTCAATATTTTTGTCAAACAGATCCCATTAGACCAGCATGTTTGTTTTTCCCCTCTGAGAAGGTCTCTTCACAAGCGTGGGCACCAAAAGCACTTGTTTCTGGTGAGTCTCATACAAATACATCACGAGAGAATTTTCAAACACAGATTGTAAGTCGACCCCTCTTGGGCCTCATGATGTCTCTCATTATCAGCATCGAATCATTATTGCCCTGCACGTGGCTGGATGATTCGTCAACATTGATAAAACTCGAGCACAGAACATCATTGCCCAAAGCTGTTGATCACTGAGCGTGTTTTATTATTTATTATTCTACATTATCTCTACTGGGTTTTCTTCTGCCTGTAAACAGGCTTCAGTCTTCACTAGCTCTTAAAAGTGCCATTATCGAGGCCACTTATAATGACTGTCCTCTGCCACACCTGGCCGTGTGTCTCCCCCATGCTTTTGATAGAGTCCATTGAGCCTGCATCAGAATCACATGCAGGGCTCCTGGGAACACAGGCTGCAGCGCCCCCCCCCCCGCAGTTTCTGATTGGTAGGTTTGGGGCGGGGCGGAGAAATTCACATTTCCTAACAGGTTCCCAGGTGATGCTGATACCGCTGACCTGGGACCTCACTGCGAGGCGCCTGCCTTTCCCAGCATGCCTCGGGCCTTGTCCTGTTTGCCAGGTTTCACAGCTAGAGCCACGTAAGTCACACGTGCTGATCCCGCCCCAGGCAGGTAGGAGGGAATACAGGCCGTTCATTGGTTCCGTACGACGTAACTTTGCGGCAGAGCTGACGTGAGTAGCAGAGCTGGCCCTGTGCTGAGGTTTTCGCTCCCGTAATTCAGCCCTTCCTGGGTTCCCCGCTGGACGTGCTGTTTCCCCTGGAACTAGGACGCTTCCATTTCCCTTGCTCAGTTCCTTCTGGAAGCTGAAGTCAGCAGGCAAGTTCACTTCCCACATCTGGGAATCTACCTGGTTGCCTTCGGGACATTTGTGACCGTAAACTTACTCTGGCGCTTTTGGTTTTCCTGCACTGGTTTCTTTCCATTGCTTGTTGTTAAGACTTTGCAGTTTGTCTTTTCTGTGCCGGTGAGTCTAGCGTCCTGGGTCTGGCACTCCCGGGCCTGACTTCAAATATGCCAGGCTTCCTTCTTCTCTGCTTTTCAAACACGGGCTATTTCTTCAGCTGAAAATCATTGTTACTATTTCTATGACTGTTGCCCATTCTTTCCCTCTCTTGATTTCAAAACGTGTTTCCAGACCCCTCAACCCCAGCTTCCATCTCCTTCAGGCTCTGAGACTCAGTGCTGGCTTCGTTTTTTTCCTCTATGAATGCATACTTTTCTGGTAAGATCATGCAACGTGACTGGAAGGTTCCAATGCCACCTATATGCATGACTTAGATCCAAGTAAGTCAACTATATCTTTTCCTTTCTAAACCTGTGTCAAGGGGGTCTATGCACTTGCTATTCAAAGTGCAGCCTGAGGGCCAGTGGCTTTCAGGATGTTAGGGGAGCCTTTTAGAAATGCAGAGCCTCAGGCCCGACCTCAGATGGACTGAGCTAGAATCCACATTGTAACAAGAGCCCCAGCTGATTTTCATGCACACTGTAAACACCTGCTGTACGGTACAGCACCTCTAGGATGAACTGCTGCCACCTGAGACTAATTGCGACTCTCCACCTTACCAATCACTACTTCTTCCAACTTGCTTATTGCCACTGATGTAATTTTATAAACGCGTGTTGGGTGAGTTTCCCGCTGACAACGTGAGCTATGACCACAACCCACGATTCTCAGGAGCCCAGAGTCTCTCCGTGTACCTCTCACACGGTTGTTCCTTGGGACAGCTCTTGCACAAGGCCTTTTCAACCGTGTCAGCATACCCAAGGGGTGTTTCTTCATGCTTCTGGCCACGATCTGACGTGTGCTTGCATGGCAGGCAGCCTGGGGGTGCGGGGTGGATGAGTCCAGTCAAGTTCAACAGTAAATTCGAGGTGCTCGAGGTAAGGGTGACTCACAGTAGGTGACCGTCCCGTCACCTCTCCTCAGCGTTTATGATGGAAAAGGTGTTGAGAGTGGACCGGGCTGGGTGAAGCAGTCCCGCTCCAGGGCGTCTGTGGGGGTGGCACCAGCAGTACCGCTCTGGACCATGACGAGTGACTGCCTTTGTTGACGGAAACCCATCCCTGAAGCAGCAGGACGCCAGCCGCCGCATGAGTCCGCAAGTCAGGCCCAACCATGGCAGGGAGAGGGCGAATCAGACATACGCAGAGTGTCAGAGTCTCAGTCAGGACCGCCTCCATTCAGGATAGGGAGACAGCCCCCAGGGGAAGGGGGCTGCCACATTAACCTGGAGACCCAGGTGGACAGGCCCTTATTCATAAGTAGTGGCATGGAAAGAGCTTGGGGTCTACAATCCAAGCTGGGTTTGCATGCGTTGAGTAACTTTACCTTCAGAGGGTCTTCCCAAGCAAATGAAAACGCATGTCCAAAGTCTAACAGAGGACTCAAATAGTAGATGCTTAATTCAATGTCAGTTACTATTATGTTTATTATACAGGGGATCCTATTCTTATGTGAGCCTCTGTATCTCAGGGCTGCTCCAGGTTCTTTGAATTCCGACCCAATTGGTTGGAGGGTTGGGTAGCTAGTGTAGTACCTTCCGGATCTGGGCAGAAGGAAGCATGCATGTTCAAAGCACACGTGCTTAGCCAGGTATATTGGAGAAGCCGATGATAGTGTTTAATGCCAGCTGGGCAGCATTAAAAAAACTCCCTGGGAGAATTGTGGGTACGCTAATCGTCAGGAAGGCTGGAATCTACATGTAGGCTGCTGTTGAGGTCTGTGGCTTCTGGCAAGTAGCTTTATTACTCTGTACCGCAGTCTCTTCATCTGCATATAAGGGAATTGAATTAGGTGCCCCTGCAGATAATGAGCAATGCAAGTTATTGCAAGTGTTCTTCCTAACATGGAATTCGGTGGGAACTGCGTGTTGCCAGATGAAGCAGTGCAACTTTCATGATTGTACATAGCTTCTGTAAGTGTGGCTGTTCAGACTGACGTAAAATTCAAGTGCAGCCTACCCTATACCCTTAGGTCTCAAGGCAATCAAGGAGGTGGAGCCGTGGTGATGAGTGAGAGGGACTAAGGCCGGAAGTCTGAGTTGAGTCTCTTCCCTGCTGTTCAACCTCCTGAAATTCTGGAATCAGTCCCTCAGATTTTAGTAGCAACCGGACTGAAAGGGTCTATTAACTCTTTTTTGGAACTGAAATCGTACAGCTGAAGGTTAAATCTGAACGCAGACTGAGGTGTTAGGTCTTTTTTACCATCAATTCTTAGATGTATAACATTTTTTTGAAGTATCATTGATTTACAGTGTTTCAGGCGTAAAGCAAAGTGATTCGGTTATATTTATATTATTTTCCAGATTCTTTTCCTTTATAGGTTGTGACAAAATATTGAGTATAGTTCCCTGGGCTAAACAGTAGGTCCTTGTAGGTTATCTGTTGTATATATGTTAATCCCAAACTCCTAATTTATTTCTCCCACCCCTTTCCCCTTTGGTAACCATAAGTTTGTTTTGTATGTCTGTGTGTCCATTACTGTTTTGTAAATAAGTTCATTTATATCTTTTTTTAAAGATTCCACATGTAAGTGATATCATATGATATTTGTTTTTCTCTGACTTACTTCACTCAATATGATAATTTTTAGGTGCATCCATGTTGCTGCAAATGGCATTACTTCATTCTTTTTTAAGGCTGATTAATATTCCATTGTGTATGTGTATACATGTGATATATCTATAATATACATATATATATATATTTATATATATATATCTCTCTCTCACACCTTCTTTATTCAGTCATCTGTCGGTAGGCATTTTGGCTGCTCCCATGTCTTGGCTATTGTAAATAGTGCTGCAGTGAACATTGGGGTCCATGTATGTTTTTGAATTAGAGTTTTCTCTGGTTATATGCCAGGAGTGGGACTGCCAGATCATATGTTAGCTGTATTTTTATTTTACAGAACCTCCATACAATTTTCCACAGTAGCTGTACCAATTTATATTCCCACCAATGGTGAAAGAGGTTCCCTTTTCTTCTCACCCTCTCTAGCATTTATTGTTTGTAGACTTTTTGATGATGACCATTCCGACCAGTGTGAAGTGATACCTAATGGTAGTTTTTATTTGCATTTCTCTAATAATTAGCAATGTTGTGCATCTTTTCACATGCCTTTTGGTCTTCTTTGGAGAAATGTCTGTTTAGGTCTTCTGCCCATTTTTTGATTATTTTTTTTTTTATGTTAAGCTTGTATGAGCTGTTTGCATACTTTGGAAATTAATCCCTTGTTGGCTGCTTCGTTTGCAAATATTTTCTCCCATTCGGTAGGTTGTCTTTGCATTTTGTTTATGGTTTCCTTTGCTGTGCAAAAACATTTAACTGGGTCCCATTTGTTTACTCTTGCTTTTGTTTCCATTATTTTAGGAGATGGATCCAAAAAAAATATTGCTGCAATTTATGTCAAAGAGTGTTCTGCCTGTGTTTTCCTAGGAGTTTTATAGAATCTGATCTTACATTTAGGTCTTTAATCTATTTTGAGTTTACTTTTGTATATAGTGTTAGAGAATGTCTAATTTTATTCTTTTACCTGTAGCTGCCCATTTTTCCCAGCACCACTTATTGAAGAGATGGTCTTTTCTCCATTGTATATTTTTGCCTCCTTTGTCATAGATTAACTGACCGTAAGTGCATGGGTTTATTTCTGGCTCTTTATTCTGTTCCATTGATCTACGTGTCTGTTTTTGTGCCAGTACCATATTGTTTTGATCACTGTAGGTTTGTAGTATAGCCTAAAGTCAAGGAGCATGATCCCTCCAGCTCCATTCTTCTTTCTCAAGATCGTTTTGGCTATTTGGGGTCTTTTTTGTTTCCATACAAATTTTAAAATATGTTGTTACAGTTCTGAGAAAAATGCCATTGGTAATTTGATAGGGATTGCATTGAATCTGTAGATTATTTTGGGTAGTATGTTCATTTTAACAATACTGATTCTTCCAATCCAAGACCATGGTATGTCTTTCCATCTCTTTGTGTTGTCTTCAGTTTCTTTTATCAGCATCTTATAGTTTTTGGAGTATGGGTCTTTTGCCTCCTTAGGTATGTTTATTCCTAGGTATTTTATTCTTTTTATGTGATGGTAAATGGGATTGTTTCCTTAATTTCTCTTTCTGATGTTTTGTTGTTAGTGCATAGAAGTGCAACAGATTTCTGTGTATTAATTTTGTATCCCGCAACTTTACCAAATTCATTGATGAGCTCTGGTAGTTTTCTGATAGTGTCTTTAGGATTTTCTATGTATAGTATCATGTCATCTGCAAATAGTGACAGTTTTACTTCTTTTCCAATTTGGATTCCTTTTATTTCTTTTTCTTCTGATTGCTGTGGTTTCAAATTATTATTATGCACGTAATTGTTCATGGCAATACAACTTATTTATAGAAGTTCAACTGAGTTACAAGCAGGAAACAAGTTTATTCTTTCTCAGCCCTCTCCATGAAACTTACTCTGTCCATTTTCTCTTTCTCTGCACATAACTGACATAGCAGGTAAATCCCCATAGCTTTTCAGGTGACCCTTAGATAATAAAATTCCAGATTAGAATGATTTAGATTTCACTCTATTCTGATAATTATGTTAAGTCCAAATATCTATCCAATTTAAAGCTTCTACTTTTCCTCATCCTAGGCTGGCTTCGGGCTGTGCCTGTACTTCCTCTTCCCCCAAAGACACAGACTGTTTTGAGTTTCTACATAGCTAGAGCAGCAAGAGGATGAAAAGATGAAAAATGGAAGCCAAGTCATTAGCTAAAGGTAAAGGGAGAAGCTAGAAGAAATTGAAGAAAACAAACAGTCATCTCAGAGTGGGGATGTGGTAGGATTGCTGGATGGCATTAAGAGTCCAGTTGAAGAGACAAGTTATGAGTTTAAGGCTGGTCAGCTGGGTTATGAGTTCTTCTCCAGCTTCATTTAGTTCTTCTTTCACTAATTACTTGACAAGTCCCACTAAACTATAAACCCCCCCACCATGGGGACAAAATTCCATATCTATCTCATTCACCACTGAATTGTCAGAGCCTAGTACTGTGCCTGGACAGAGTTTCCATTCAATAGGTGTAGTGAATGGCTAACACAGCAACGAAACTTCCCAGAATGAAGAGCCCACGTGTGCCCTTGAAATCTGTAGGTCTTCAGGACCCAGGATCTAGAGACCAGGCTAGTTGTCACAGGCCACTCATCAAAAACCTGTCTCTTCCAGGATGAAAGCAACAACGTAACTCTAAAACAAAAGGTGCAAGCCCTAAATCAAGTAAGTCTGAGCAATGCAAAAATTAAACATGATTTTCACGGGGACAGTTTCATTCATCGGGGAGAGAGAAGGGAATTGGGGAGAGCATGATCAATATACTTCATTCAGCCTCATCCTGGATCACCAAAGAGGAAGACGTGAGTATGTGTGCGTGCACACAAACATGGAACTTCCTACATTACGACGACATCCAGTGATCTAGCAAATTGAGTGTAAACAAGCCGGTTTGGGGAAAGCCCCAATTTGAATATGGGACTACTTCCAGTACCTTTGAAGTTTGCTCTAAGGAAGTGATTTTACTGCCATTTTCTCTCCTGCTGTTACAATTTCTCTCCCTTAATCTCTTCCACAGGAAATCTTTCTCTTCTCAACCAGTGAGAAGAACATAATCACAAAATCTGTTTCTCCCCCCAGTGACTAAGAATGCAGAAAACATACAAAATGAGAGCTACAGCCTGTGATATGGCATGTTCTCAAAATAACAACTCATAGATGCTTTTGGTTTATAGAAAATCATTACAAGCTCTGACAAGACTTTAGGGGAGTGCCTCTGAGGAAGCTCTTATGGAAGGAAATAATGATGACCCTGAATCAGGGATCAGAGCCTTGGCATCAAGAGTAAATCAGCTTTCCACGGCACCCATACTTTCAGAACAATCCAGAGAGAGAGACTGGAAAGGAACGGCTAACAGTAATGACACAGGAAATGCTTGCAATATGACGCACCATCATACAGTTTAATCTGTTCTCCTCAACACACTTAATCGCACCATTCTCCACCAGGGAAAAAGTAAGTCTAGTTTTCTGTCAAAGAACAAGTCTACCAATTTGTGTGGAAGATCTAGTATGACTCGGGTCATAAGCATTTTTGTATGAATTTAGAAAATCTTTCCTTATTTTCTCCCATATCTGCCAGAATATATTTGCTACTGTCTGGTGTTTGACAAAAGGAATGAAATTACTCTTTTTATACTTTAAGGTACGTATTAAAAATAAACACACACGAATAATTCATGGCCCCAGCAATTTCTTCTAGCTTCTCCCTTTACCTTTAGCTAATGACTTGGCTTCCATTTTTCATCTTTTCATCCTCCTGCTGCTCTAGCTATGTAGAAACTCAAAACGGTCTGTGTCTTTGGGGGAAGAGGAAGTACAGGCACAACCTGAAGCCAGCCCAGGAAGAGGAAAAGTAGAAGCTTTAAATTGGATAGATACTTGGACTTAACATAATTATCAGAGTAGAGTGAAATCTAAAAATCAGGAAAAACATCTTGAATATTTTAAAAAGACTATTCTCTTATAATATTTGCTGGAAAGACTATAAACAAAAACATATTAATAGTCTAATTTGTAAAGGAAAAAAAAAACAAAAACTCCAACTCCAGCTCAAGGGAAGTTTAGACATTTACTACTGCATCTTTTTATTCACCATTTCCCACCACAGTATATTGACTATTTAGGCCATCGCTTTTCAAATATTGTTTGTGACAGAAATTGCCCTATATCACTGAAAGAGACTATTCTCCATGAAGTTTGCTGGAGTGATTGAGATAAAAATAAAAATGTTCTGATATTTCCCCCCAGGAAAGTGCCAGTGGTTTCTGAAGCTCAAATAAGCTTTAAATACATCCCACAGAGCGACGCCTCATAGTGTATTATTAGTGTGATCAAAGAGGATCAAAACACGTTTCCGGGAAGGACTAAGTACCAGCCCACGTCCAACACTGTCATGTGAACGTGCCACACGGAGTCTTTAGTTCCTAAGTGTGTATCCGCTGAAAACTGTACCACATTTACTTCAAGTAAGACCCTTATTAATGATAGCGACAAAAACAAATGCTGCTTCTCAAGAGGCATTTTTCCCTCCTTGGGAGTTCTTGTTAGGTTGTCAAGGCAGAGCAGAGCAAAATACAGGCTTTTACTCCATCTGGGGATAATTGAAGTAACTCGGTATCTGCTTTTAAGAATTCGTTTCTGCTTCTGTTGGGAGGGAACAGAAACAGGCCACCGTTACCTGCTGCCAGAAAAAGAGGAAAACCCCTCATTCGTGTTTAGTAATCTTGTAAAATCAATCAAGACTCTTCACAGTATCAGTGTACAGAGAGTCACTCTGCTGATAACCTCGCGATTCTGGGACTCTTACTAGCACGAATCGTGAGGAAGTTCACGGGGAGCGAGTCCACACGTTCACTGAAGAAGGCGACATCGTGTGCAACACTTAGTCATTATTAAATTATAGGGAGCCCGTGGCAGAGCCCGGACGTTTGTGTCTGATAGAGCTGAATTCAAATCCTACCAAAATGAACACTGGGGTGCATGTATCTTTTCGAATTGTGCTTTTCTCCAGATATACGCCCAGTAGTGGGATTGCTGGGTCTTATGGTAGCTCTATTTTTAGTTTTTTAAGGAGCCTCCATACTGTTCTCCCTAGTGGCTGTATCAATTTACATTCCCACCAACAGTGTAAGAGAATTCCCTTTTCTCCGCACCCTCTCCAGCATTTGCGGTTTGTAGATTTTTTGATGGTGGCCATTCTGACCAGTGTGAGGTGACACCTCATTGATACAAATGAACTTATTTACAAAGCAGAAAAACAGACTCACAGGTCTCAAAATCAAACTTATGGTTCCCAAAGGGCAAACGTGCAGGGAAGTGATAAATTAGGAGATTGGGATGAACGTATACACACTACTATGTATAAAATAGATAACTAGTAAGGACCTACTGTACAGCACAGGGAACTCTCCTCAGTATTCTGTAATAACCTATGTGGGAAAAGAATCTGAAAAAGAATGGATCTGTGTGTGTGTGTGTGTATGTGTGTGTGTATATATATATATATAATTGATTCACTTTGCTGTACACCTGAAGCTAACACAACATTGTAAATCAACTACACTGCAATTAAAAAAAAAGAAAAAACAAAACAAATCCTGCCACTGCGTTCACTAACTGTGTGTGACATGGAGACCATCACTTAGTCTCTCTAAGCTGCCCTGAATTTGTCTATGAAATTGTGTCAATACCAATACTGCTCAGAGAAATACTGAGGAGTGGATGTTATAACGTAGAAAAGGCTTGGACATAAGGCCCGGCTGTCTGTAACTAGCCATTCTCTTTTTCCTGCTGCAACCTCATGGTAGCATTAAGGTGTATGTTTAATATAAGTTTTTCAGGTTCCTCTGCCCTGTGTGTGCCCGGTATATATGCCTGCATCAGTGTGAGTGTGCCCTGCACATAGCAATAAAAAGCTTAGAGTCAACAATTCACTGTGGTCATTACAATGAAAAATAAAGTTGCAGTGTTTTCTCATTTAGTTCTTTTGGTAGGGAATTTTCAGTAATTCCCTTACATAGGATTCTAACATCTCTGGATTGGAAGCTGATTTCCAATTCAATGCCACCTTTGACTGAGACACTATTATTATTATTTTGCTGCAGGAAGTTGGTACTAGTTGTTTGCTGTGATCAAACTGGAAAGTCTTCATAAACAAGAATTCAGATTCCTCAAAAGGAAATTATTTAAATTCAGGGCATTAGTGTTATTATAATCCAAATCCCGTGTTGAGGAAAAGATCTGTTTTTAGTGAACATTATTGCAGCCCTTCTATGGAATTTATGGTAAGATATTTTGTGACTTCAGTTAAAACATTCTGTCTCCCGTACACTGTAATCTTTTGTTGAGTGTACCACATTTCTTAGTCAATTGCAAGCGTTACCTAACACTTCATTGGAAAAGCAGAAGTGCAAAATGAACCCCAAGCACTCTTGTCGCCATGGGAAATGCTGATGGGACACACTATACGCATTATATATTGTAAGGTGTTAAAAGAAGAAAAGTGTGATTTTTTTAAAAACCACGTCTGGGTATTAGCTGTACCAGAATCAGAGGAATTCAGTGCTGAAAAGATATTTATAGAGCATCTAATCCAGCTCCCTTATTTTATAGACTGAAAAAACCAGCACAAGATTATTTTGCCCAAGCTTACACCAATAGGTTTGCAAGTCTGCCCACCCAGCGGAGGGACTATTTTCAACTGGATTCATCAGGGTATGGCTCCCGAGACCCTAGGAAAGCACGAGAGGGTTCCTGGAGCCTACCAGGTGCTTTCCTGAAATAAGTCGTTATTTAAGAACTTCAAGCACGAGGAAAAGTGAAAGAATTCAGAAGTAAATATACCATATGGTCCATGTTTAGGGGAAAAAAAATCCAACCACCAAAACAAATCTACCCACGTCCATAGGCCTTGGAGGGCTGAGCGCAGTGTGACACATGGCAAGTATTCAAAGAGTCACAGCCAGGAGGAGAGACAGCAGCAACCACGAGGAAGAGCTGATGTGTCCTGCCCAGCCCTCGAGACGCCCACGTAACCCAGACAAAATAGCACTAACGATGATCGTGACTAAACACATCACGATTCTCCGCTCGTGTCTTTAAGCTGGAGAAAAATAAGAGGATGAGTCAGTCTTCCTGGAAATATTTCCATCAGTCCTTTGTCTCTTCAGGGGCTGACCTGGGTCCTACAGTCCAGGTGGTTTGTAATCGGCAGCAGTTTTCACTGGTCGGACCCATGCGGGAACCTCTGGCAGAGCAGCCTGGTGTAGGCTGGTGGGGTGGAGTCGGGACGGTGGTGATGGGGATGGAGGGGATGGAGGGAAGTGTGTGTTGGGGGAGAAGATTTAGGCTGAAGATCCAGGATTCTCTTTGTTCACAAACTTCCATCCTTCCCAAGAGTGACATTCTTGTGTGACCCTCAGCCCATTAATTCCACAGGCTGTCTCAGGACGCTTTCCCCAGCTGGCATGGATATCCACTCCCCTTGGGGCCCCAGTTCCATGCGGTTTTTACTTTGATTGTAAGGCAAGGATGTTTAGAATCAGTGCTACTGTTAACTTGCATCTAGGCCTCTTTATGCTCTCAATCAGTATTACAAACTTCCTGAAGCAGAGTTTGTTTCTCAACTTGTGTGTGTTTTTGCAGTACCTATGATGTGCCTTTGTTTATTAAATGTTCAGCATATGTCTGTTGATACTAAAATCATATTGGCAAGAGGTAAGAGTGAAAGGAATCAAATATAAGCTAGACATTTGCAATTTGGGAGGGCTACCATCAGAACATATCTTTCTACAAAAGAAATCTTTTTTAAAAAATTTATTTTATTGAAGTATAGTTGATTTACAATGTTGTGTTAATTTCTGCTGTACGGCACAGTGATTCAGTTATATATATATATTTTTTTTTTCTTTTTTCATATTCTTTTCCATTATGGTTTACTACAGAGTATTGAATATAGTTCCCTGTGCTCTGCAATAGGACCTTATTGTTTATCCATTCTGTATATAATAGTTTGCATCTGCTAATCCCAAACTCCCAATCCAAACCTCCCCCACTCCCCTCCCCCTTGGCAACCACAAGTCTGTTCTCTATGTATGAGAGTCTGTTTCTGTTTTGTAGATATGTTCATTTGTGTCATATTTTAGATTCCACGTACAACTGATATCATATGGTATTTGTCTTTCTCTTTCTTGCTTCACTTTGTATGATAATCTCTAGGTCCATCCATGTTGCTGAAAATGACATTATTTCACTCTTTTTTTATGGCTGATTAGTTTTCCATTGTGTGTATATATATATATATATATATATATATATATACACACCACATCATCTTTATTCATTCATCTGTTGATGGACACTTAGGTTGCTTCCATGTCTTGGCTATTGTAAATAGTGCTGCAGTGAACATTGGGGTGCATGTATCTTTCTGAATTATAGTTTTCTCTGGATGTACGCCCAGGAGTGAGACTGCTGGATCATATGGCAACTCTATTTGTAGTTTTTTGAGGAACCTCCATACCGTTCTCCATAGTGGCTGCACCAATTTACATTCCCGCCAACAGTGCAGGGGGTTCCCTTTACTCCACACCCTCTCCTGAATTTGTTATTTGTAGAGTTTTTAATGATGGTCATTCTCACCAGTATGAGGTGTTTCCTCATTATAGCTTTGATTTGCATTCTCTAGTGATGCAAGTCAAATCAATGAGTGATGCAAATCAAATCAATTATTGATGTTGAGCAGCTTTTCACGGGAAAAAGATCTGTATGTCTTCTTTGGAGAAATGTCTATTTAGCTCATCTGCCCATCTTTTTGATTGGGTTGTTTGTTTTTGTTGTTGTTGTTGAGTTGGATGAACTGTTTCTACAAAATAATCTTAACGTGGTAAGATTTATCATTTATTAAGCAGTATTCCTGAGTTGGGCACTTGGTCAGTGCTCAGTATAAAATGATCTTATTTAATCAAAGGACGATCCTTTGAAAAAACTCATTCAGCATCTTTACAGATAAACACAATTAGGTTTATGGAAATAGAGATTTTGAGCTAAAGCATGTAGATGACAAACACAGAATCAGCATTAAGTCCCAGATCATTTCACCCTCAAGACTGTCCTCTTCCATTCTCCTACACTGCTGTTTTTGAAATAAAACAAAAACAACAAACAAACAAAAACAAAATCTCACCTTGTTAGTCTGCTTAAGGTAAACAGAGGAACACACAACTGAAAATACACTTATTTTCACCTACTCAAATGAAGAATGCAGATGTCACGCATTAGGCCAAGTGTCTTGAACTAAAGTGTTCTATTGGTGATGATGGAAAGAAAGCAATGATTTGGAAGAAGATGTTAAGGAAAGAATGGACAATGTTTGGTGCATCAAAAAGTGTGGCGAAGGGGAGGGAGGACCGACTGGTGATTACGGTTTAGAGACCTGATGGCTCAAAGAATATCACTGCCACTAAGAATGTTCAGGAAAAATGCAATGAGAGGCGGCAAGGGCAGCAGAACCCACCCTACCCTCCCCCCCCCCAAAAAAACACTAACAGACAGGTTGGAGATATTTTAAAAATTAAAGAGCACGGAATCTAACCTCTGTCTGTACAGATCTAAACACGTCATAGGTGCCATTTCAGTAGAACACGTTTTATGAAAATAATCTTAAAGTGCTAAATGTTTTTGATGGTAAATGAATCACAAGGATGCTAAATTTTAATGCTGCCTATGCCGTTGTACTGTGTGTACAAATTTCTTACACATAATACATTTTGGACTAATCAAAGGGTATGAGGAAGGAAAAGGAACCGGACACAGTTTTATGAAGAGAGAAGGTGCGAGTGGCCTGAAAGGGCCGTTGTGAGTGGACCAGATCCCAGAGGCCATTCCCACCCGTGCCCACCACCATGGTCTGAGAAGCAGGCCTGCACTCAGCACGCAAGAACGCAGGCACTTTGCAGTGGCCGCTAGAGAGAAGATGCCCGATGGGCAAACCATGGCAATACCAGGCCATGCGTGAAGGCTTCCTGTGTGCACTCTGAAGACAAGGTGACGAGAATTGTCCCATCACCATATTTACACACTGTGTATATGTGCACTTTTTCTGAAGAAGAATGTTTCTCAATGGGTCTTCTTGAGGCAAAAGAAAAGCAACAGGAAGAATAGCAGAGAAACACATAGTGCTACTTCTTCCTTCAAATCAGTGCAATAAAAAAACAGAGCAGGATTAAGAGACTATAAGCAGAAAATGATTTAAGAATACTACAGAAAATAAGATTTATACACCCTGAAATTCTTTTCATTGTAAATCAGCTGTGATGTAAAAATAATTTAAAACTTCTTTCATTTAAACAAAATGTGGAATATGCAGCATTCAGCAGGTACTGAAAATAAAACATGGCCCAAAGAACTCCTTAAAAAAAAATTGGATTTAGACCTTGTGTCATAGCACTTTAGCATTTCCTTTTGATTTGGCATTCACAGCCTCTAAAAAGCTCCTAAGAATGCTGCATTTTCTAAAATCTATTATCCTCAACTTAAAAATAGCAGGAATTTAATAAATTCTGGGGTCAATGATAGTTTCATCTCCTAACTAAGGACAAACCATTGAATTTTCCCTATCAGCTACTCCTTGATGGAATTCCAACTTGAGAAGCCTCATTTTATCCTTCCTCTTTTTCAAGAAACATGATGGCAACAAAACCACCGACTAGAGAAAGTGTTTCAAATGGGAAGCCTTGTTTGGGGGATGACGCATCATTATCAAGGGGCCCCACCTACGTTAAAGTTTTACATATTTGTTTACTAGCAGAATAAAATGAGATAAACAGAACACACAGCAAGGAATCTAGGATTAAACAAAATAAATCTCTCCTGACTTGAACCTAATAACGTGCTGCAAAAGCTCTCATAAATTATTAGCTTCAAAATCATTCAGCATGTCTGCAACGCAGAGTGTGTCGCTGATGTACTTGAAGTTCACCTAAGCAACTGTACCATCAAAATGTGCCAACAAAAACTGCCAGCAGCGGTGCCACCTTGCAATCAATCACATATCTGTTTCAGAATTATAAAGTGTCTGAGAGCTATTATTTCATCTGCTTCTGGCTGCATATCATTTAAAACTTCACATTCTCACGGAGAAAGAAAAAGTAAAAACATTTGTCAGCTCCGGCTTCCTCTTTATGAAGACCCACTGTTTCCACAGCACCTTCTGGCTTCCTTATTTTAATTTGTGTTTCAGAAATCCTTTTTTCCCCCTGGACTACGTGTGATGCATAGTTTATGAACACAGTAGTATAGTTGATTCTCAATTATCTGTCCGAATGGAAACCAATGGTGGTTCCGATGACCCCAAATCATTTTCTATTTGATTTTCAAATACATTATATGCATCTTCCCTGGGAGGTTTACATTCCTGCTAATGCTTTGCTAGAACTAATATTAAAATATGTTTGCATTCCTTGAGCTCATACCAGTTGGCAGCAGTAGGGAGCAACCCAGCAGTGAGTGACAGGGGTAAATTAGACTGGGATTAAACGTTTCGATGAAGAATCGTCAACATGGGCTTTCCAAATGTGGGTAATTGAGAGGTGGTTACATAAGATATTAGTTATTGTTTTAAATCCCGAAGGAAAAAAATCTCTGAAGTATTTTAATAGAAAAGACCATATTTTAAAATGTTAAGTAAAAGATTTTCAGTAACATTTGCAAGTGTTTATAGTTACAAATTTATTATTAGAGATAGCTATATATATTTTTATCTTGATATGATACTAAGAAATGACTCAGTGTGATTGGTTATTAACAGCCAATTTCTTAAGGATTATTTGGTATCCTGATGTATCAGAATTAGAATGAAAGGCAATGGTGAACTAATTAGCTCTATCTATTTTAAAAAATTAAATCACCTCATTGACTGTTCTCTTTCCTCATTTCTGTTCTCACCACACTCTTAAAAAATGTGTAAATATTCAGCTTAATGATTGGACTTACGTTCTTCCCTACCATCCTAAAACTTAAATTTCAGGAAGATAAGATCATATTTGTTCTTGAGTATTTAGGAAGAATATATAATTGTAGTAAGTACTTAAAATATTATGCTGTTCATTCATTGTTGATATGCTTTTAGTTAAGAAAGAACATATATTGTTATAGCCATCAAACTATGGCTAAAATTGGCATTTGTGCTTTATCGGCGTAAGATTAAAACTAGCTCCAGAAATAACTTCTCTGTTTCTCCTGGGAACCAGATTGGAAGATCGGGGTGCCACCGCCTGTGTTGTAACTGATGCTCACCTACGTGTGGGATTTATAAGACCCGGCGGTGGGCGAGGCCTGGCGCACAGCAGGTGGCTGGCCGCTGAGTTTAGTGGGAAAAAGCAGATTGGATTAGCATCATGGATGTCAGAAAAGCACAGTCCAAGGCAAGCTGAGAGAGTTGGTCATCACACAGGAAGAAATCTCTCAGACATTAAGTCAGGAAGAGCTTTGAGCTGAGAAATCCAATCCGCTGATAGCAACCTGAATGAAAAGCTGCTAAGACAATTCCTAAATCCACATCTTAAGGCCTTTTTGCTCTTCTGTCTCCTATTTCTGTATCTTCTGGTCCTCCCTCATTTCCTCCCCCTCCCCCTTCTCAGTGTTTTCTAAGAGCCCCAGTTATATCCAGAAAGCTCTGTGCTCTTGGTGACCCAATACACCCAAACTCAGATAGAAGAAAGCCAGACTTTGAGTGGATACTCATGAAGAAATTTCTGGACAAAATGTGGAGAGACAGGAAGAAAAGAGAGGACAGGCATACATTTTATGAGACAGAATCTAGGAAAAAATAGTGGAGGTTCTACCTCTTTAGGTATAACAAATTTTGCAGTCGCCTTGTTCAAATTTGATGGCAGATAATCTTCTGGAGTTTGTACTCACAATGGCGCGAACAGATCTGAGTGTAGTCGAGTGTTGGTTGGGATGGGGCAGAGGGAGATGAGGAGGTATATATAGTCTGTGGATGGTCCAGCTGGACAGCTAAGCGGATATAGGGGACAGTGGCACCCTTGAAGCCCTTCAATGATGAAAGGCTTTGGGTATTTTTGAATCACGGATTATACAAAATACACAGATAGTTTCACCCCAATCCTCACACGCAGAGAGATTTGAAACTTGCTATGAAAAGAGAATATACTTTTAGTAGGAGATCAAAGACTAGGGACCTTAGATGTGCTCTTCAATGAATCAGTTCTTCTGCCTTGTTGGATTCAGTCCTCTAAATCTAGGCCAAGCCAGTTAATCTAAATTTTTCCAGGTGAAATTACAAAACCTAGGAGTTCTTTATGCCATCACTCACCACAGCTAATCTATCTGCAATCCCGTTAGTTTTGAACATACACACTTCTCTCCATCCACACTTCTACTTTCCTAACCTAAGTGACATCACTCACTCTTTTCAGAGCAACTGCAATAGCTTCACCGCTTGCCTTACTTCCCTACAACTCATTGCTCACGGAGCCGCCAGGGTTCCTTCACCAGCATAAATCAGGTCTGCTGCTCAAAAGCTTCACCTGCTTCCCATTGCTCCTAGGACAAACCACGATAGCGCTACAGTGGCCTAGGAGACCCTCTACGTGGGATTCAGATGCCGCTTCTGCAAGCCCACCTCGGACAATTATCTCCCTGGCTTGCTGCTCTCCAGATCAAGGGAGGCCCCGTCTCGGGGTTTTTGCACTTGTTTTTCCCTCTGCCTGGAACGCTCGTCACCCAGTTGTTTGTGTGGATGTCTCATCTGCATCCTCTCGGCCTCCACACAGTTACTTTGGATTTTATTTCCTTCATAACATCCATCATTATATTAATGTCTTATTGCTTTACATTATTATTATTTGTATATATCATATAGCTTACCACACCAAAATTTAAGAGAGGGACTAAGACGTGTTCTTCACTCAGCTCCTGTAAGAAAGCCCGCCATGCAGTTCATACTCAACAAGTGATTGTTGAATAAATGCATGAAAGGTGGTGTCTTTCCACGAGGACCCACTTTTTACAGAGTATCAAACTTCTAAATTATGAATTCAGGCAAACGGTCAACCTGAAATTGAGGCAAATAGGGAGGAGGTAGGACATCTAGATTTTGTCCTAGAACTAGAGACCTAAAATTCTTTCTATTGGTAAAATTATCATCAAAGCAATCCTTAAAGCAAGTAGGTTGCACTGTGTAGGAAGCTGGGGTTCTGACTGTTGGGAGAAACTGTATCCCGATGATGTGTCCTGGGAGTTATCAACCCAGGCACTGGGGCTCCTGGAAAGAGAGTAGCCAAGACGGAGAGGAACAGGCCAGTTGTGGGCGCCTCGTCTTCCATATCTGCCATTTTGTTCTTTGTCTCATGAGCTGTAGCACGCACTTTGCTGAAGGGGGCAGTGGGGTGGTTATTACTGTTAAATACTCTTAACAGAGGGGTCGGATATTCCAAGACATACACCAAAGCAGAGTTCAGTGACGAATCATGGACTAACCCAACCAGCAATAAACAACTCAAGAGCAGGCTAGCTATTCTATTCGTATTGAACTAGTGAATCTGGAGAAGCTGCTCAGTGGTTCTAGATTTTGAAATTTAAAGTTATACATTTTAAACAGATTTCTCTCTTATAAGCTTTGTCAAAAAGGGATTTTTAAGTAAACATGTTTTTAAAACAGTTTTAGAATTACAGATTTATTGTAAAGATAGTACGGAGGGTCCCTATAAAGCCCCTATCCAGTTTCCCACATTATATGTATATCTGTCACACTTAACAAACCGATATTGATACATTCCTCTTAAGTCTTTATTTAAATTTCCTCAGTTTTCCCTCATGTCCTTTTTCTGTTCCAGGATCCCATCCAGGACACCACATTACATTTAGTCAAAGTGCCTCCTTAGAATTCTCTTGGCTGTAACTGGTTCTCAGACTTTCTTTGTTTCTGATGATTTTGACAGTTTGAGGAATACTAGTCAGGTGTTCTGCAGAGTGTCCCACCCTTGGGATTTGTCTGCTGTTTTTCTCATGACTAGACTGGGATGGTGGGTTTTGGAGAGGAAGACCTCAGGGGTAAAGTGCCATCTCATCCCATCATATCAAGGGCACCTACTATCAACATGACTTAAACACGGCTGATGTTGACCTTGACTGCCTGGCCTGACCTAGGTTTGCTAGGCTTCTCCACTGCAAAGTTACTCTTCTTTGGAAGAATGTCTCTACACACTGCCCCCACTTAAGGAGTGGGCATTATCTTTCACCCCCTTTAAAGGGGAGTAACGACATATATTATTCAGAATTTTTCTCCACAGATTTGTCTCTTCATGTATTCAATCATTTGCTTATATCAGTATGACTCAAGGACATTTATTTTATACTTTGGATTAAAATCTAATAGTACTATATTTTACTACTTCATTTTGTTGCTCAAACTGTTTCAGCTTTGGCCACTTGGGACTCTTTCTATTAGCTCCTATGGGACTTCTACATCTCCCCATCATAGTGTTTTGTTTTGTTTTTAGCATCTCCTTACTTTCTGGAACAACAAGATGCTCCAGGCTTATCTTATGTATTTCCTGTCCCCAGCCCTAGAATCAGCCATGTCTCCAAGGAGCCCTGGTTCCTTTCATTGTAAAATGGTATTAGAAACCAAGATCTGGGTGCTTGGTATTTCAAACAAAAATTCTGATAAATAATTTATAATGTGCCCAAATAGCTGTATTTGTAAAATTAAAAAATAAATCCACTCTGAACTATCATATAAATGTTATCAACTTATTTTTAGGTCAGCTATGGAAGCAAGGATAATTTCATCATATACCATACAGCAACTAACCTATGTCCATTTTTGAAATAGAAATCTAGGCTTGTGGAAGAAAATAGTGACATAAGAGAAGGGTAAATTTCTTTTTCTTGTTCATCTGTACTAACCAAACATAGCAATTATTTTTCTACTTCTAAGATCTGGAGATCTGGGACATGTCCTTTTTTCTCTCTCTCTCTTTTTTTTTTTTTTTTCTTCTCCTACCTCAAATGAATAAGAAAAACGAACAAAAATTCACTAACATGGATTTCAGTGATATTACTGAATGGAGATAGCCATCTCATTAAGAAGAGACAATCTTATTTTCTTGCTTTGGTCCCTTGTTATTTACAAAGCAAGCTCTTCCTTTTCAAAATTAATTTTAAGAATGATAACTTATCTCCTACCATCAATCAACTTGCTTTAATTATTGGTAATTTAACAAATTTTAACCACACCAAGGAAATTTAATTTCACATATATATAATCATTTTTCATAATTTAAATAGAGTTGAAGAATTTGGGTAATTGAAACTTTATTTAAATTACACAGGAAAGTTCAACTCCATCAACACTTTCCCTTCTATCTCATTTCCCCCAATTGGTCGGTTCTTCCAATGATGAAGAAAAACATTAAATGTACTTTGACAACACATTGCTGGGGATTCGGTGGTCAGCAAGTCACCTACCTAGGACATAGCCTGCCAGGATTATCTGCTGGGTGTGGAAAGTATGAAGGGGAGGATAGGTGCTAGATTTTAGCCTATTTATGGGATATTATAAAAGATTTATATCCCCTAAATACGGTCATACATAAAACATTTTAGATACTACTCACTTTTTTCCCCAAGAGTCAAATAAAGAAGGCAGTTGGTTTTGCATAATCTTAATAATTAAATAGCTAAGCCAATTAGATTATACCTGCTATTGTGTTCATTCAGGATTTATTTAGAACAAGGACAATTATTTGGGGTCAAGATTCAAAAGGAGGCAAATGGTAAGAAAAGCTACTTCAAATTCTCCCATGAAAGGGGGAAAAGAGTATGAATACTTGAATCGAGGAAGACAAACGGGAAATACTCATAGGCTTCTGCCTTGGTGACCACGGGGCACTAAGCTAGCTATAGTTCTTGGATTGAGTTCTTTCTGTTTTAAATTGTACGTTGGTTTCAACATACTTTATACATATGCATATTCAGTTGGCTGACTCAGCTTAGATGTCACTGCTTCCTGGAGACCTTTAAGAAACCTAAGTGTGATAGGTGTTCTGGACATGTGCCCCATCCTCCTTGATGTTCCCCCTGCCCTGTCGTCCACTCTGCTTTTCAACTATACTCTGATCCCCTTTCACTCTATTTACCATTGCGTCCTCCACACTCACCCCAGCCCGTTGTGGTAAACCCCAATATTTAACTCGTTCATCTTTGTATTCAAGTGCCTACTAGAGCACTGATGAGATGGATGTTTGATTAAATACCTGAATGAATGAAGGAAAGAAAAAAGGATCGAAGCTTATTCATCCCATTGTGATAAGCCAGGCAGCAGGAGTATTGTGAGAGTAGATCAATTTAATCCAGTAATTAAGACAAATTTGGTGGACAGTGGATTTAAAACACATCTTTAACAGTTCAAATATGACCTTGAATAATATCAATATTAGTATTTTCTCCTTTGTATCCTTGCCCATTTCTTAGAAGATCTAGCAATTATACAGTTGAAAATCATGCCCCATGATTTTGATTCTTCTAATTTAGACACAGCCTGGGCTGAAACAAACAAACAAAAAAACAGGTATATCAAATGCCAAAAGCTCCCCCTGCAGCCCCTTAAATACACAGAGTATATTTCACATTCCTACAGTATGGTATATTTCAAGTAGAGATCTTCCTGGACTTACAATGGGATTATGTCCCAATAAACCCATCATAAGTTGAAAATATCTTAAGTTGAAAATGCACTGGGACTTTCCTGGTGGCGCAGTGGTTAAGAATCCACCTGACAATGCAAGGGACATGGGTTCGAGCCCTGGTCCGGGAAGATCCCATATGCCACTGAGCAACTAAGCCCGTGCGCCACAACTGAGCCTGCACTCTAGAGCCCGTGAGCCACAACTACTGAGCCCACAAGCCACAACTACTGAAGCCTGCGTGCCTAGAGCCTGTGCTCTGCAAAAAGAGAAGCCACCGCAGTGAGAAGCCCGTGTACGGCAATGAAGAGTAGCCCCCCTCGCCGCAACTAGAGAAAGCCTGCACACAGCAATGAAGACCCAATGCAGCCAAAAATAAATAAATAAATAAATTTGTTTTAAAAAAGAAAATGCATTGAATACACCTAACCTACTGAATGTCACAGCTTAGCCTCACCTACATTAAAGGTGCTCAAAACATTACATTAACGTGCAGTTTGGCAAAATCATCTAACACAAAGCCTATTTTATATGTAATTCATTGAATTTTGTACTGAAAGTGAAAAACAGAACGGTTGTCTGGGCACAGAACGGTTGTAAGTGTATCGGTCGTTCACCCTTGTGATCACTTGGCTGCCGCTGTCCAGTATCGTGAGAGAGGATCCTACCACGTATCAGTAGCCCAGGAAAAGATCAAAATTCAAAATTCCAGGTAATGTTTCTACTGAATGTGTATCACTTTCACACCATTATAAAGTCAAAAAATTGTAAGTTGAACCATCACAATTTGGGGACTGTCTGTAGTTTTATATTAAGCATTGTGTACAAAAATCTAATTATAAATGTGCTACTGTTGGTGAATTAATGTAGACAGAGTTTTGTGTTGGCTGCATTAACTAATTTTAGTTTTTGTATTACCATAAGTAGGAAGGCCGTGGTGGAAGACAAATTTTCCTAGCCGCCATCTCTTATAAGCTGTGTGACCTTGGGGGAATCACTTAGCTTCTGTGGTCCTTTGTTTCCTAAACTTTAAAATGAAGCTAATAATGTCTACAACACATGGAGGTTGCATGTGACTAAATATTGTAGGAGAAGCTGCTAACGTAGTGCTTGGAATATAAAATATGTTTAGTGACTCGTAACCGTCTCCTGTCCCCTTTTCTCTCAGTGTACTTTGAAGTAATAACACAATTTACCTCTGCAATTTTGTAATTCAGTCTTTTTATTAATTCAGACTGGCCTTTTCTTCAGTGGGCTTGAATTAGTGAGATTTACGGACTTGTTCACGTCTTTACAAGGACCCAGGTGCTCAGCAGTTTCTTCTCTTCTAGCTTATTTGACACTCGTGAATTATAATGCATATGTAGTGGCAGAATGTCTCAGGTGGAAGCTCTTCTCAGAAAATACTTGGCCATATTCCCAGGGTAAACTGCAGTCATGATGGCAATATAAAATTCTGACCTGACCATTGAACCGTGAGTCAGGCAACTTGAAAGTGATTTCTAACTTTGCTGTGGACTCCCTTTCCTAATCAAAGCCCAATGTTGCTGGGCCTTCCTATTCTGGAAAAGGTTATCTTTCTCTGCCTCTTTTGGAAGAGACTGAAGTTTATAAAGGAGTTTGAACTCACTTAAGAAAGACAAGTGTAAACATACAAAGTTTTATTACCCTTCAAAACAATTCTCTTTACTTGTTAAAGGGAGGCCTTGCTTTATCAGTACCAGCTGACCTGTCTGGAGTTAGGAAGTTGATGGAGCTCTGATTAAGGTTTTATGAGGCAATCTGTAACACAGAACAGAGGTCACCAGGGTCCCTTTCTATTTCCCCGTTCCATATTTCTTACTGCAAATTAATTTAGTACTCTCATGAAACACTGCCCTTTTTTTAATGCAAAGGCAAAAAAAACCCACATGCCTACTCCATAAAGACATCCTTTTTTGAATAATTCTACCCGCTAGAACCTACAAGTGGGACAGAATAATGAAAGCTATTTCAAAGATGTATTAACTACTAATGCTATGGAATGTCCTAGAAGAATCAAATAATTGAATGGCCAAAGTGTCTAAAGAACCAATGACAGGGCAGAAATAAAGAAACTGGCCACTTCCTCATTGGAGAAATGAAGATTTATTTCTAATTTGACAGTTTCTCATCTGAACTGCCTATCACCCAAAGGGCAGTCGATGGTGCCATAGGCTGGAATGCCTTTTTTGAACTTGATGTGATAATATCTCTGACTCTTATGTATATATTTTTTGAAAAGGTGAATCTATAGTGATGACATTCTAGAATGCTCTTCTCTTGGAGGCATTGCAGTAACATCATCCCGGAGAGATCGGGCAGAATTGGCCACTTAAGATGAGGAAGAGTGAGAAGCTTGCTCAGGACATGTAAATCATTTCTGACCTTCATAATGCTGAGCGTTGCAATTACCCTTCTTGCTGAAACAAGAAATGACGAGGCCATCCAAAAGGCAGAAGTGATTTTAAAAGGGGGAAAAAAAAGTGGGCGTCTAATTGGAGGACGCTGAAAGACACTGATGTTAAGGAGAGAGGCTCAGAAGACTGTCTTTATTGAGCACTTACTATACTACCAGGAACCGTGCTAGGTACACGGGATTCGGTAGAAAACAAGCTCAGATATGAGTTTTTAGCTCACGTTTCATACGTTGTAGTCAAGTGGGACAGACTGCCAGGAGTTGAAGTCTGTGATGAGATGCTGAGAGGAAGTTATTCTTTTACTCTGGAAACCTGGCTGGCATCCCAGGTTGAGAATGGAGAGGCAAATACCCCTCACGTTAAAAATAGCTCCAGGAGGAGCCAGTAGTTACAGTCGGACTTCTGTGTCCCCCATGGAGGCTGCAAATCCTGCCTCACCAACTCATTCCCTGCAAAGAAGGACGGAACCGGGGAGGGAAGAAGGGGCTGCAGGACGGAACTGGGGAGGGAAGAGGGGCGGGGGCCCTCGGCCTGTGGTGAATGTGCTGCTCAGGTGACAGGCTTTTCCTTCCCTCCCAGTGGAGGGAGGCGAGGGGTAGTTCTTTCCTCCAAAGGCAGGTGGATACTAGCGTGGCTTGTGTGTGAAGGAGAGACAAGCATCCCCCTTTCTGGTTCCAGTATCTCTTTAGGCCATAGATTTGCTGATTGATTATTCATTAGTTGACTTATTTATTCATTTATTTAAACTAAAAATTTATTGAAGACCTAATATGTACCTGCCAGGTATTGTTACAAGCCCTAAAAATACTGAGATGAGCCAAGTAAAGTCTCTGACCTCGTGCATGAAGGTTACTTTTTTTTTTTAATTTTAATTAATTAATTAATTTATTTATTTTTGGCTGTGTTGGGTCTTCGTTTCTGTGCGAGGGCTTTCTCTAGTTGCGGCAAGCGGGGGCCACTCTTCATCGCGGTGCGCGGGCCTCTCACTATCGCGGCCTCTCTTGTCGCGGAGCACAGGCTCCAGACGTGCAGGCTCAGTAGTTGTGGCTCACGGGCCTAGTTGCTCCGCGGCATGTGGGATCCTCCCAGACCAGGGCTCGAACCCGTGTCCCCTGCATTGGCAGGCAGACTCTCAACCACTGCGCCACCAGGGAAGCCCCGAAGGTTACTTTTTGTATGTTTTCATGTTTACGTGTTAGGGTACGGTGTGTGGTTTACGGAGATCGAAAAGAAGCACTTAGATACCATCTCAGGTGGTGACAACTGTTAGAAAGGAAACCAAAGCAAGGATGAGAGAATGAGGCAACTGGCATCTAATGCGGTGGCTGGGGAATACTTCCTGATGAGATGGTGCTGGTGCCGAGTCTATGGAAGGAAGTCTAAGAGCCATGCAGGTGCTAGGAGAGCATCGGGGCAGGTGGAGGAAACAGAAATCACACAGTCCTGAGGCGGGGCCATGCCGGCTGTGTCTGAAGAGCCGACGGGTCGATGAGAAGGCCGGTGTGGCTAGAGCGAAGGGGTGGGTGAGAAGGTTGCAGAACTGGTGAGTTGAATCACTCCACCCCGTAAGCCTCTGCAAAGAATCTGTCTTCTACTTGGAATGAGAAGGGAAGCAGCCACGTAAGGCTTCTGAGCACAGGAGTGATGTGATCTGACTCCCATTATCACGGGGTCACCCCACTTATTCTGTGAAGATAGTCTGTAGGGGCCAACAGTCCCAGTTGGAAGCTAGTTAGAAGGCAAGAGTCTAGGGGAGAGATAATAGCTCGGCCATGATGTTGGCCAGCTTTGGGGCCTATCTTTTTTGTGGTATCTTTGTCTGGTTTTGGTATCAGGGTGACGATGGCCTCATAAAATGAGCTCGGGAGTGTTCCTTCCTCTGCAATTTTCTGGAAGAGTTTCAGAAGGACAGGTGTTAACTCCTCTCTAAATGTTTGATAGAATTCACCTGTGAAGCCATCTGGTCCTGGATTTTTATCTGTTGGGAGTTTTTAATCAGTTTCAGTTTCAGTGCTTGTAATTGGTCTGTTCATATTTTTTTATTTCTTCCTGATTCAGTCTTGGGAGATTGTACCTTCCTAAGAATTTGTCCATTTCTTCTAGGTTGTCCATTTTATTGGCATATAGTTGCTTGTAGTAGTCTCTTATGATCTTTGGTACTTCTGTGGTGTCAGTTATAACTTCTCCTTTTTCATTTCTAATTTTATTGATTTGAGCCCTCTCCCTTTTTCCTGATGAGTCTGGCTAAAGGTTTATCAATTTTATCTTTTCAAAGAACCAGCTTTTAGTTTCATTTATTCTTTTCTCTTATTTTCTTAGTCTCGATTTCATTTATTTCTGCTTTGATCTTTATGATTTCTTTTCCTTCTATTAACTTTGCATTTTGTTTGTTCTTCTTTCTCTAGTTGCTTTAGGTGTAAGGTTAGCTTGTTTGAGATTTTTCTTGTTTCCTGAGGTATGCTTGTATCACTATAAACTTCCCTCTTAGAACTGCTTTTGCTGTATCCCATAGGGTTTGGATCATTGTGTTTTCATGTTCATTTGTCTCTAGGTACTTTTTGATTTCCTTTTTGATCTCTTTAGTGATCCATTGGTTGTTTAGTAGCGTACTGTTTAGCCTCCATGTGTTTTTGTTTTTAGCAGTTTTTTTTCTTGTGGGTGATTTCTAATCTCATGGTGTCATGGTCAGAAAAGATACTTTACATGATTTGAATTTTCTTAAATTTACCAAGGTTTGCTTTGTGGCCCAGCATGTGATCTATCCTGGAGAATGTTCCATGTGCACTTGAAAAGAACGTGCATTCTGCTTTCGGATAGAATGGTCTATAAATATTAGTCAAGTCCCTCTGGTCTAATGTGTCATTTAAGGCCTATGTTTCCTTATTGATTTTCCATCTGAATGATCTGTTCATTGATGTAAGTGGGGTGTTGAAGTCCCCTGCTATTATTGTGTTACTGTACGTTTCTCCTTTTATGTCTCTTAACATTTGCCTTATGTATTGAGGTGCTCCTATGTTGGATGCATATACATTTACAATTGTTATATATTCTTCTTGGATTGATCCCTTGAGCATTACGTAGTGTCCTTCTTTGTCTCTTTTAACAGTCATTATTTTAAAGTTTTTTGTCTGGCATGAGTATTGCTACTCTAGCTTTCTTTTGATTTCCATTTGCATGGAATAGCTTTTTCCATCCCCTCACTTTCAGTCTGTATGTGCCCCTAGATCTGAAGTGAGTCTCTTGTAGGCAGCATATATATGAGTCTTGTTTTTGTGTCCATTCATCCAGTCTATGTCCTTTGGTTGGAGCATTTCACCTGTTTATATTTAGGGTAATTATTGATATGTGTGTTCTTATTGCCATTTTGTTAATTGTTTTGGATTTGTCTTTATAGGTCTTTTTTCTTCCTTTCCTCTTTTGTTCTCTCTTGCGATTTAATGACTATCTTTAGTGTGGTGTTTGAATTCCTTTCTCTTTTTTGTGTTTATATCTATCATAGATTTTTGGTTTGCAGTTTTGATATAGCAGGCTATATACATACATTATTGTTTTAAGTTGCTGATCTCTTAATTTCAAATGTGTGTCAAATATCCTGCATTTGTACTCTCCTCCTCTGATGATTGCTGGTTTTGATATTATATTTGTGTGTGGATGATTTCCTACATTTACCATATGTTTGCCTTTACCAGTGAGCTTTCCCACTTTGCAATCTTCTTGTTTCTAGTTTTAGTTTCTTGGCCTTTTCTTTTCCGCCTAGAGAAGTTCCTTGAGCATTTGTTGTAAAGCTGGTTTGGTGGTGCTGAATTCTTTTAGCTTTTGCTCTGTCTGAAAGCTTTTGATTTCTCCATCAAATCTCGATGAGAGCCTTACTGGGTAGAGTGTTCTTGGTTGTAGGTTTTTTCTCCTTTCATCACTTTAAATATATTGTGCCACTCCCTCCTGGCCTGCAGAGTTTCTGCTGAAAAATCAGCTGGTAACATTATGGGGATTCCCTTGTATGTTTTGTTGTTTTTCCTCTTGTTGCTTTTAATATTTTCTCTTTATATTTAATTTTCATCAGTTTGATTACTATGTGTCTCTGCATGTTCCTCCTTGGGTTAATCCTGTATGGGACTCTCTGTGTTTCTTGGACTTGGGTGACTATTTCCTTTCTCATGTTAGGGAAGTTTTCAGCTATTATCTCTTCAAATATGTTCTTGGGCCCTTTCTCTCACTATTCTCCTCCTTGGACCCCTATAATATTAGTGAATGTTTGTGCATTTGATGTTGTCCCAGAGGTCTCTTAAACTGTTCTCATTTCCTTTCATTCTTTTTTCTTTATCCTGTGGCAGTGATTTCCACCATTCTGTCTTCCAACTACTTATCTGTTCTTCTGCCTCATTTATTCTGCTATTGATTCCTTCTAGTGTATATTTCACTTCAGTTATTGTATTCTTCAACTCTGTTTTGCTCTTTATATTTTCTAACTCTTTATCAAAAACTTCTTGTAACTTCTCACTCTATGCACCCATTATTTTCTGAGTTCTGGGATCATCTTTACGATCATTACTCTGAACGCTTTCTCAGGTAGGTTGCCTGTCTCCATTTCACTTAGTTGTTCTTCTGGGGTTTTATCTTGTTCCTTCATCTGGTACATAGTCCTCTGCTGTCTCACTTTGTCTAAATTTCGATTTGTATTTTTATGTATGTGGAAGGTTAGTTATATTTCTCCACCTTGGAGAAATGGTCCTCTATAGAGGATGTCATATGTCCCAGAAGTACACTCCCCTTTCACCAAGGACCAGCTGGTCCCAGGGTAGGTTCTGACCTGTGTTTGCAGATTCGGTTCTGCAGGCTGCCAGATCGTGGTTCTCTTGCTTCTGCTGTCTGCCCCCTGGTGGGTGAGGCTGGTCTAGACACTTATGCAGGCTTCCTGGTGGGAGGGGCGGGTGCTGGCCCACTGATGGGTAGAGCTGTGCCTTGGCCCTCTGGTGGGCAGGGCTGTGTCAAGAGGCCTGCCTAGAGGAAGCTGTGGACTCAGGAAGTCTTTAGGCAGCCTGTCTGCTGATGGGTGGGGCTGTGTTCCCACCCTGTTGGTTGTTTGGCCTGAGATGTCCCAGAACTGGAGCCTACAGGCTCTTGGGTGGGACTAGGTCTTGGTGCGAAAAGTCAGCATCCAGGAGAGCTCACGCCGACGAATACTCTCTGATACCTCTGCCACCAGTGTTCTTGTCCCTAGAGTGAGCCAGAGCCACCCCCCACCTGCCCAGGAGACCAAGACCAGCAGGCAGGCCTGGCCCAGGCTCCTGTGAATTCACTGCTTTTGCCCTGGGTCCCAGTGCACATGAGACCTTGTGTGCACCCTCCAAGAGTGGAGTCTCTGTTTTGCCTAGTTCTGTGGAGTGCCTGTAGTCAAGCCCCACTGGGCCCTTTTTTTTTTTTTTTTAAATTTATTTATTTTGGCTGTGTTGGGTCTTCATTGCTGGGCACAGGCTTTCTCTAGTTGTGGTGAGCGGGGGCTACTCTTCATTGCGGTGCGCGGGCTTCCCACTGCGGTGGCTTCTCTTGTTGCGGAGCATGGGCTCTAGGTGCACGGGCTTCAGTAGTTGTGGCACGTGGGCTCAGTAGTTGTGGCTCGTGGGCTCAGTAGTTGTGGCACACGGGCTCTAGAGCGCAGGCTCAGTAGTTGTGGCGCACGGGCTTAGTTGCTTCGCGGCATGTGGGATCTTCCCGGACCAGGGCTCGAACCCGTGTCCACTGCATTGGCAGGCGGATTCTCAACCACTGTGCCACCAGGGAAGTTCCCCCACTGGCCTTTAAAACCAAATGCTCTGGGGGCCCCTCCTCCTAACGCCAGACCCCAAGGCTGGGGAGCCTGATGTGGGGCTCAGAACTCTCACTCCTCCGGGAGAACGTCTGGGATATAATTATTCTCTAGTTTGTGGGCTGCCTATCCAGGGGGTTATGGGATCTGATTATATCGCAAGTGCACCCCGCCTACCATCTCATGGATTCTTCTTTGTATCTTTGGATGTACTGACAGAATACTTTTTGGTAGTTTCCAGTCTTTCTTATCGGTGGTTGTTCAGCAGTCAGCTGTGATTTTGGTGTGCTTGTGAGAGGAGGTGAGCTCAAGGTCCTTCTATTCTACCATCTTGTCCAGGAACTCTATAATTCTTTTAAGTTGTCTCTTTTAAAGAAATGGTATGCATCCAAATTTTAAGCCTCTCTTTCTAGAAGTTCCATAACTTCAGACAAGTTCTTTCATCTGGAGATCTGCTTGCCTGGCACTTCCTGGACCCCCTAACCCCTTTCTCCTGCAGACACTTTAAATTGGGGCCTGTCTGAACAGAGGACAAGAGACATGAAGGGCTGGTGGGAGGACAGCGGGCTGCATGTCCAGTATTTGGTGTTGCTGCAGGGCTACGTGTGTCCCTGACACGAACACAGCAGAGCTTAGTTGAGACCGAACACCGCCAACCTCTGCTCCCAAGAAGGTCAACTGGTGGGTCAGGAAGCCTCAGAAGCCAGTGGCCAGAGACAAACACTGTCCACTACTGACAGCTAAGCTTAGAGAAGACATGGGACCCGAGTTGAGCCATTCTGGGGCTGTGTAGCTGGGAGGCTGTCTCTGGCCACTTAAGACATCCAAATACATATTCCATGAGAGAGCTGGCATTTCAAGTCAGGCCACACAGAAGACATGGGCAGGCACCTAGGGTGAGCCAGAGAGGCAGAGATTACCAGCAAGGAGCGTGTCAAAGCTGTGACTGCTACGTCAAGACTCACTCTTTTCTCTGTCTGCATCTCAGGAAGAGCTGGAGCCCACAGGAGAAAGGAGGGAAGTATGGAATCAGATCCAAGATGGGAAGTGCCAAGGAGAACTGGTCTGAGTGTCAGTGCCCATAACGTGTGCACAGGTATGGGACCTGCCTAGGACAGACACCATCCTTGGACTGGAGAGGGAGATTCAACAGAGCCGCGTGGGGAAACAGCAAATAGGCAGAATATTATTACACACCCGGACAGAGTTTCTGCTCTAATCTGTGTAGGAAACATGATGAAGGCACGCCCAGGTACTCTGGGGGTGTAGCTCAAGAAATCCTTCCCACTCTGGGCATTTTGGAAAACTTTCCCAAGAAATTGGCACTTAGGACCAGAAGCCACAGTGGACATTGTTCAAGCAAAGGGGAATACAGCACATTTCAGAAACAGCCAAGTTCGAGGAACTGGGGGAAGGAAGACCTCAGGGCAAGTCACCCTCTGCTATGAAGGCCACATGACCACCAAAGGAACTAAAAATAATCTCACTTTAAAATGTCATCTTCATCTTAGGGCTTAACAATGGGCTGGTAAATATGTTTGACCTCTTGAGACAAGAAGTTCAAGTGTCCTTGTTTAAGATTTACACCAATTCAGAGAGTATCTTCCTTATAACTCCAAACACCCTGAACACAACCCTTTTAAAAAAAAGCATCTGTTGCATGTATATAATGTTGTTTCTAAGTTAAAATTAACCATTTAGTTCTCTATATTTGCATTGATCTCAGAATGATTTGGAGTATTCACTAGATTCACTTTGATCCAACTGGATTTTGTTCCAGGGGTCTGGGTTATGTTTTAGATTTAACACAGGTTTTACCTCTGTCGATGGTAACAGTGGTTAAAGTTGTCTGTGGTAATGGTGAACTTAAGATGGGAGTTTATACCAGTGCATTCAATAAGAAAGAGTGTGTAGGTGAAAAATGAGAAAGAATGGGTCTGAAGAAAGGTCTGCCTATCCCCAGAAAATTAAGGGAAGATTTTAAAAAAAGATTAAATGCAGGAGGATTCACATTAATATGTTTTGATAATATTTCAGACGTAACACGGTGCATTTGGCAGTAGTTTAAGGCTGTCTTGTGCCTACTGTTGAGGGGCTAGTTGGAGAAGAGAGAAAGGACCTGGGGAGGGAGGGAGACCCCAGTGGAATTTTTATGCTGGAGGACGAGTGCTGGGGGCTGCTCCCTCCCTTCTGGGGGCCTATTAACTAGAAAACCAGACAGTCTTTAAGGGACCAAAGGAAGGTTGGAAACAGATGCTGGTATTGAAAACCTGAGGGAGAATGAGGGCCTTCTGTCCACCTGTCTTTCCCCAGAGGGTGGCCGATCACCCATTATGCCCATGAGAAAACATCTGTGCACGAGTGAGTGAACTTTTTGTATTACAGCTTGTGACACACATTTTTCCAAAATCAGAGTCCTGTGTCCACAGTATACTTGGGAGGTGGAGGGGTGAGGGGTACTGTTACAAAATAAGCCAGAGGCATGAAATTCTTCAATCCTGAGCAGGGTTCCTCGCCTTGAAATACTCTTTTCTGACCCGGTGTTCTGGACGAAACCTTAAGGGTCACATTGATTCCGTCCCTTTAGAACCCAGGACAGGTTTTGAGTAGCCAGATTCCTGCTTCTTCTCCCTGGGGCCCTACTCTTATCTCTGTGAGTTCTCCAGGAACAAAGGGAACTTTACAAGGAGGGGGGACCTTGGTGAGAAGTCCTCTCCCCTAAAATCCTGGGCTGAAGTCTTTTCTTCACGTGTTTGTGAAATGCCATTGGTAGTTTCAGTTAGTAAAGTAGTTACGGAGAGAACTTTGGAAATATATCCAAGTCTTTAGCAAATGCTTATAACACCTGAAAATAATTTAATGGAAATAATCAAAGATGCAGAGACTTATATACAGTGTTTTCAAAAGGAAAACAAATTGTATGCTATAAATTAAATGACAGCACAAGAGTTTTAAAAACTGTAGCAATCAGGAAACTATATAGCTATTCATAGTCATTCTTGTGGGGGAAAAAAGCTACTAGTATATAAAATAGAAGTTTCCTCTTCACTTAGGTGGCTTCATAAAGCACTGAAGTATTTTAATAGTATTAATTTCTAATCCCTTTACTTTTGCTAATATGTAGATTTAAATATACTCAAATAGGGTATTTTATTCCAAAATTTATATCTTCAACCAAGATCCCGCTTCTTACCTCCAGAAACACATATCATTTCCTATTTAATATTTCCATTTGTATGTTCCATCCACACCTAAAACTCAATGTGTTAAAAACTGATCACCATAATGCTTTATTTCAAGATATGGTTCAATCATTCACCTTAAGCCAGGAATTTCAAGGTCTTTATTTATTTGTTTATTTATAATATATTTATTCAAGTACGGTTTATTATAAGATATTGAATATAGCTTCCTGTGCTCTACAATAGGACCTTGTTTATCCATCCTGTATATAATAGCTCACATCTGCTAGTCCCAAACTCCCAAATCCCTCCCTCCCCTGCCGCCCCCTGCCTGCTGCCACAAGTCTGTTCTCTATGTATGTGAGTTTGTTTCTGTTTCATAGATAAATACATTTGTGTCGTATTTTAGATTCCACATATAAGTGATATCATATATTTGTCTTTCTCTTCTGACTTAATTCGCTTAGTATGATAATCTCTAGGTCCATCCATGTTGCTGCAAACGGCATTATTTCATTCTTTTTTATGGCTGAGTAATATTCCATTGTATATATGTACCACATCTTCTTTATCCATTCATCTGTCAATGGACACTGAAGTTGCTTCCACGTCTTGGCTATTGTAAACAGTGCTGCTATGAACATAGAGGTGCATGTATCTTTTTGAATTATAGTTTTCTCTGGATATATGCCCAGGAGTGGGATTGCTGAATCATATGGCAACTCTATTTTAGTTTTTTGAGGAACCTCCAGACTATTTTCCATAGTGGTTGCACCAATTTACGTTCCCACTAACAGTGTAGGAGGGTTCCGTTTTCTCCACACCCTCTATAGCATTTGTTATTTGTAGCCTTTTTATTGATGGCCATTCTGAGCAGTGTGAGCTGGTACCTCATCGTAGTTTTGACTTGCATTTCTCTAATAATTAGCGATGCTGAACATCTTTTCATGTGCCTATTGGTCATCTGTATGTCGTCTTTGGAGACATGCCTATTTAGATTTGCCTATCTTTTGCTCGGGTTGTTTGGTTTTTTGTTATTGAGTTGTATGAACTGTTTGTATATGTTGGATATTAAACCCTTGTCAGTCACAAATATTTTCTCCCATTCTGTAGGTTGTATTTTCATTTTGTTTATAGTTTCCTTTGCTGTGCAAAAAGCTTATTAGTTTGATTAGGTCCCATTTGTTTATTTTTGATTTTATTTATATTGCCTTGGTAGACTGACCTTAGAAAACATTGGTAAGATTTATGTCAGAATGTTTTAGCTATGTTCTCGTCTAGGAGTTTTATGGTGTCTTGTCTTAAGTCTTTAAGCCATTTTTGAGTTTATTTTTGTGTATGGTATGAGGGGGTGTTCTAACTTTATTGATTTACATGTGGCTGTCCAGCTTTCCCAACACCGCTGGCTGAAGAGACTGTCTTTTCCCCATTGTATATTTTTGCCTCTTTGTCGAAGATTAATTGACCATAGGTGTCCGGTGTCATTCTTGATTTGTTGCTGTTTCTTACTTCCCACGCCCAAGTATTGTGCATTGTACTTTTGGCTGGAGTTTGCCACGGTCATAATCTTGGCCAACAACCAATTCTCGGTGTTACTGCTAGAAAAGTCTAAACCCTAGTTCCCGCATCCAATTTTGTCCTCCTCAAATTAGATGTTAATTCTAAGTAACATTTTCAATGCATTTCATGCAAATGGACTTTCCATTTCTTTTAGAACAACTGGATGAATCCGTAACACGGTGTATAAAACTCAGCCACTGCGTCCCCTGCTTTCTTCTGCAGCCACTCTCCACTTCTGTAATACACTTTTCTTTCTTACCCCAGGGACGTGGTGCTCTTCTTTCTGTAATATTTTCTCCCCGTCAACACCTCTCCATCTAATTCTGCTAATCACCTAACTAACTCCCACTCATCCTCAGAGTCAGCAGTGGACAGTCATGGTGAAACTGCAGGGGGGTCCACATACTTATTTCATGGTGTAAGTTAATGGCACCTTTTGGAGTTGAGAACTAAACAGCAGTGGTGCAGTATCGACAACTCTGCTTCACCCTTCAGGTTTCTGCCTCAGTGGCAGTGGCTGGGGAAGCTTTCTGTCCAGCCCTCCCCCCTCTTGCACGTACATTTACACACACTTGCGAGGTCTTCCATTTCACTTCTCCGCAGCAGCCTGGGCTTCTCCTCTACAGCCCTTAACATTTGCAATTGTTTGTTTAATGCCTTTCTTCCCCATTATACTGAAAGCCTCATCAAGTCAGAATCCCAGCTGTCTTGTTTGCTGTATTCCCAGAGCCTTCGAAGGTATCTGGAACTTGTGGGTGCTCAGTAAATAACTGCCTAAAGTTCATTCCCTACATGTAAACTCATGATTTAAGATGTAATCTCACGGGGTCTTTAACGTGCTCCCTTCTGAAAGACATTCTGCCTTAGCACAGGAAGAGCATAGGGCCAATCACACCAGCAGAAATAGACTCTGGGACACATATGCATACATCTCTCGACATGTACCAGCACCAGGCTAAGCCAAAAATTGAGGAAGACAGAAGTTTCCTCGGGCTCTTGTGTCTTTAGAAGTTCCTCCTGCACTTACCCTTTCTTTCTCTTCTCAGATGATCACTGTAAATCTCTATTTTCCCCTTTCTTTTCTCTATTATTCAGACCACTTCTCTTCTATGGGTCAGTTCAATTAAAGTCACTCTGGTTCTGATTACTTTCTAATCTGCAAGGCAGTACATAACCACATGACATTTAAACATTTAATTGAAGGAAAAATTGATGGTTATTTTGAATGTAATGAAAATTGATGCCAATAGTCATTCACTGTGGATAAAAAGGCATGATACACTCTACAAGTCCTTGGAATGGTATCAGAGTAAGACCTGAACAATTAGAGTTGACATTAAAAAAAAAAAAAAATAGCAGAAACTACTTCTAAAAACGACTTCTAATTTGTGAAACACAGAACTGGCATGGTGACCGTAGGCCTTATGAGGAATTATAACTTTTTAGACCAGTTCAGTTTTTAGAAATGTGTAACCGATTCACATACATGCACGTGCATGTGGGCACACACACAGATTCACTCCTCCAAAGAATATAACATGTGCACAGGCAATATCTTTGTTGTTGACTCAACAGCCATTAAAGATCAGTTTTGCTTTTATGGTTATGTCTGTTTTGAGGATTAAATTTTTCACAGAATTTGGCAAAGAAGATGTATTACTTTCCAGGTTGTGCATTAAGTGTCCCCTTAAAACTCATTACCAGTTGCTTGAATTCACAAATTCTATGCTTGGTAGCAATGGAAAAAAAAAGGCTTTTTATGTTCTGTCAGCAAGATCTACCTTAGGATCAGTTTGGCTTGTTCAAGTGGATATGAGTTACCTGTAAAACAGTCTTAGGAGAAATCAGTGAGAATTCAGCGTTGCCACTTTATGTAGTAAAGACTGGTCACCTCTATTCACTGACAGCTACTAATGAGAGATCACTTCCTAAGATCATTACTGGAAATAAGTTCCCTTGTAAAAATTAATCTATTGGTGCCACATAATGCAAAATTTCAATTATTCATTCATCTTATTTATTACCCTATACATAGGGCTTTTAAGCATCTAGCTGCCCTGATTTCAGAATGGATGTTTTTTATGATCACTGAGAAAGAAATAATAGCTTAATATGCCTTTTCTATGACACTTAAAATGCTACTTTTAAAATTATTTATTTTTGGCTGCATTGTGTCTTCTTTGCTGCACGTGGGCTTTCTCTAGTTGCAGTGAGTGGGAGCTATTCTTCGTTATGGTGCACGGGCTTCTCATTGCGGTGGCTTCTCTTGTTGTGGAGCACGGACTCTAGGCACGTGGACTTCAGTAGTTGTGGCACGTGGGCTCAGTAGTTGTGGCCTGCGGACTCTAGAGCGCAGGCTCAGTAGTTGTGGCGCACGGGCTTAGTTGCTCCGCGGCATGTGGGATCTTCCCGGACCAGGGCTCGAACCCGTGTCCCCTGCATTGGCAGGCGGATTCTTAACCACTGCGCCACCAGGGAAGTGCCAAAATGCTACTTTTTAAAAAGTACTTTTTCATTTGGAGAATAAATAAAAATGTAATTGTACACAGTTATTATTCTAGTTTACTAAGATTGTAGTATTATTGTAGTATTAAGAGAGGAACAAGTCTTTATGGTATTAACATATTTTTGTGTGTGTGTGTGTGTCCTATTTATAATTATTATTTGTTCTTAGTTTCAAGACAAATGTGGAGTAACGTTGGTCTTAAGGCCGTGTAGGAACGTTGTTTGGAGAAAGAGAACTTCTGTGCATGGATAACCTCATCAAAGGGTTCAGTCCAATCCCACTTAATTCAGCAACTATTTTTCCAGCACCTACTATGTCCGTGGCACTGTGCCCACTGAACTCTGTCCCAAGTACTGGGCTCACAAGTGTCTGCCCTTGGCCACAGGGGCAGTTAAACGGGCCAGGGAACCACGTAAATGCAATGCTTGTGGCCTCGTGTTATCTGGTCAGTAAGCAGTATCTTCATTTCCAAGTGAAGTATTATCACAGCACCTGTTTATCTGGTGTCATTAGAAATAACTTATATTATATTGAGATTAATCACAATTATCCCACCACCAAATGTGATTATATGTATCTTAGGCTGTCATTTGTAAGTTCTCTTGTTTCTCGAAAGGATTTATGCCTTTAGTTATTTACTTTCCCACTTCCATTTTCTCTCAGTTTTCCGTTTGAAGTTAATCCTTACTGAAGAGAAGGGCAGCAAAAATTGCAGTGCGTAGTTCTTCCTTCTTTGCTGTCTGTTCACATCACGCTATCATCTTCAGAGAGCAGTTCTGTCATTCCCTTCTCTTTTCTAAAAATTTCTAGATCTAAACATATACAGAGGCCGATCCTTTTTCCTTTTCCTTACTGTTTCTCATTAGCTTCTACTCACGCCTTCAGATACGTCACAAGAGGCGCTACTGGTGATGCATAAGGTGGGTCGAAGCAGCACTGGACTAACAGGCAAAATGTCTGGGTTCTGATTCCCACGTTGCCTCTCCCAGCTGTAGGGCGCTGGGTAAGATAGTTTAACCTATGAGACTGTTTTCTCACCTGTACAATGGGTTCAATAACCTCTACCGTGCCTTCCCTACAGATGGGAGAATGTAAGTAAAAGCTCCTCAAACATATCAAATATAGTAATTATAGATATAAAATATTTCTTATATATTTATACTACTTATATATAGTCAAATGTATGCATATATTTATATCATCTATATATGCACACATACATATATATGTGTGTGTATCTGTATGTGCATGTGTGTTTGGCTACAAGCCCTTGGTTATATCATAAAATACAAGACCTTTCAAAGTCACATCTTTGTGAAGGAGCAGTCCCTGATCACATGAACATTTGTTACACACACACTTACACTGGGGGGCAGCATTGTGTAGTGGTGAAAGCACAGGGGCTGTGAAGCTAGACTTCCTGGGGTCGAAAACCACTCCTCCAAACATTGCTGGGTATCTTTGAGAAAGTTACTTAACCTCCCTGAGCCCCACTTTCCTTATTTGTAAAATGGGCTTAATAATTCAATCTGCCTCATCGGATTGTTATGAGGATTCAATGATTTAATGCATTTAAGCACTTCAAACAGTGCCTGATGCTTGTAAGAATTCAGTAAGTATGAGGTATTATTAGTGTTGCTACACAGTGAAAAGTCAGGTATTTAGACTTTCCTGTGCTTTGCGAGCCACGTTTATATAAGAAGGTCATGACTCTCATCTCAAGTCTTTTGAATTTTGTTGTTAAAGTCTAGCACTCTGCTAGAGGTTACCTTTTCTAGTTATCAAGATAGAACTTATTTATTTCTAGTAAAGACAAGCATTGTTTCTTTAGGCTTAAGAAGAATGATTTTATACCAATACTTAGACCGAAAGTCATTTATTATAATGAGTACTCTGTACAAATTAAATGGCTTTATTTTTAATTACCCTATTAGGCAAGGTATACACCAAAAATGTTCAACATAAAAGTGCAGATATTAAATATCTATTTTGTGAAAATAGTAGATATGAAATCACAGGTTGTTTTCATTTGACAGAATAATTCCATTTTCATTTTTTTCCTAAAAATGTAATTGGAGATGTGTATAAGGATTTATACACCGGGTCTTCAGTTTAAACCTGTGTACAAAAGTAATTTTTCAGTACATTGTGGTACAGCTACACAATAGAATATTGTTCAGACATTAAAATCATATTTTTGAAGAATATAACTCAGAAGTATTTATGATATAAGGCTAAATAAAAAGAAAGTAACCTACAAACTGCTTTATAGATTAAAATACCAAGTGTATGTACATATATTACATTACAAAAGACTGAAAGCAGCTGTACCATAATACAAAATATAATTTTCTTGGTGGGAGAATTATGAATGTTTTTAATATTTCCTTCTGAATATGTATAAACAAATATATATATATATTCATGTTTTCCAAATTTTCAATGTTATAGTTTTAAAATTTTTTTTTAAATTGCTAGAAAATATTTCAACTTTTTAGCCCATTACATCTTGAGACAGATAAAACAAAATGCTTAACTGGGAATCCATTTTCAGGACATATATCAAGTTAAGATTAAAAATGCATTCCAATATACATTAGGTGCAGACAAATACTGTTGATTCCCCTTATACAAGGTACCTAGAACAGTCAAACTCATAGAGTCAGAAAGTACATTGATTGGTAGATGCCGGCAGGCGGGGAGGGGGAATGGGGAGTTAGTGTTTAATGGGGACAGAGTTTCAGTTTAGGAAGGTGAAAGAGTCGGGAGATGGATGATGGTGAGAGTTGCACAACAATGTGAATGTACTTAGTGCCACTGAACTGTACAGTTAAATATGGTTAAAATCATATATTTCATATTATGTGACTTTCACCACAGTGAAAAAAAAATTAAAAAAAAAAAGTTGGTCAGATACTTATAAACTTTTTCACTTGGAAAAATCATACAATACAAACATTCATGGAGACAGGGAAACGTTTTGTAGGTTGGAACTTTACGCAGTTGTGGACCTAGAAAGCCAAGCTTTCTCTGCAAACACGAGACTACTGGCTGCAGAAGAGGGTCAGAGAAGTGGATTTCAGCAAGGGTGGTCTCAGGAACCCCTGGCGAAGTCACTGAGCAAGGACGACTAAGGTGGAGGGTCTCGGGACCAAGAAGGAGGCAATGCTTGGCCAGGGACTTCATTTCAGCGCTTATTTCAGAACCAAACTATAGGTATATTGACATGTTTTTACTACTACTGGAAAGAGAGACAGATGAACATATTAACTCTGAATCTGACAGAGAGAGAAGTGCAGGAGAGAAAGTGTGAAAGAGAGTTTCTAAAGAAGACAGGAGGAAAATTAACTGCAGTTCCACAGCTTTCTCCACAATACCTGTACAGTTCCTCTCCACTAGTCCTTTGTCATTTATCACTGGGACGTTACAACTAAGCACCGCACCACAACAACGCAAAGAAGCTCAAAACAGTTTTAGGGTGAAGTCCTTGCACAGAGGGCAAAAGCAGCCTCTGTGTGCTGCCTACGTGGTACCCAGAGAGATGCCTACGTGGTACCCAGAGAGATGCCTACATGGTACCCAGAGAGATGCCTATGTGGTACCCAGAGAGATGCATAAGAAAGGCCATTTAGTAAATGGCGATGGGACAACACACGGCTGCGCTTCACTTTTGACTCACACCGTGAAACTTCCTAATCTCGTCGGGCTACAGGTTGAGCACGTCTGGTGAAGTGGAATTTACACCTGAAGAAAAAAAAGCATGCTGCTTTACCTGTCGAACAAAAATTTGACAGGGTAAAAAATACAGAGCTGGTAGATCTTACATTGTGTGCCCTTTGGGGCCTTTATGACTGATTCACCAGTTTTCTGTTAGAAATCACTTAAAAAAGAAACCTTTCTTTTCCCTCTTGCTTTTAGGTTGTTTTGAAATTATAAAGTAAAAAGGATTAGATTCCACAGAGTTCATTTTCTCAGAAGGTTGAAAGAATGATTTCCTGCAACCAGGGAAACAGACCAATCCTGTACATTCAAGCCTATGCCAAAGGTAAACAACAGTAACTCCATTCTGGGACCTTTGTTTTCTTGGGCTTATTAGAGTAATGTTGCCATTGAGGATTTCGGTTTAGGACTGTTTGGGAAGGATGCACCAGAGGTCCTAGAAAACAGGCTGCTCTTAAGTGTCTTGGACTTGACATTATTTGGTTAAGACTTATTGTGCTGTCCTCCCCTCCACTAGGAAAAAAAAAAAAAATCAACCCAGGAGTAGGTAGGGCTGACATTTCCTTAGCAGGCTGGAGCAGTACACATTTAATAACCCCCTGGGAGGTGTGAAGAGTGGCCCTGCGCACAGATCAGTTCTGCCCGAGGGCACTAACCCAGGTGCTCCCATTATTCTGTGGTAAAAAAAAGACCTGCCAGGTCCCAGCCTTTGCTGCTGCATTTGAGACAAGGAGATCCCTATTCAGTAAGCTGGCCAACTGCAATTTGGTTCTAAAATGTCTATAGAGTGGAAACATTCAAGTCTTGGAAAAACCAAAACACAGGGAAGGAGGTAAATGGGCAAAGGGATATTACAAAGAATCAAACTGTCAGAATTTCCTGACATAAATGTTAGAGAACATGAGTGAGTGCTTGGGAAGAATGAGACACGATAGAAGTCGGCCAAGTAAACTTGGCTAGCAGCTCTCCAACCCCGGCAAAAGTCAGGGGCGTGCATGTATATGTTTTGAAAGCTTTGTTCTTTGCCCTCTGTTTTTCTGCATTCTTAACTGGCAGTCAAACATGTCAAACTTTTGAATTAAAAACTGCTTAAAGATCTGCATTAAACAATGGGTTAACATGTAAACCATATACGTCACAGCCAAGCAATTTCTTCCAATCATCTGATGTTGGAGAAACACACATTCAGCTCCAAAGGAGAGTTCTACGCCCCAGGAATACGTAAAGCTTGGCAAGTCAAAATGAGAACTTCTGAACCCTCAAGGCTTGCCAGAGCTTCAGGGCTCAGGGTCCAGAGAGCAGGGCTGGCTGAAAGAAACAGTGCAAAATCCTGACGCACGGCCCCGTCTCCCCTCCTCCCCTTCGCTTCCCAACTACTCCATACCCCCTACCTGGTAAACCAACCTCCAAGCACTGAAAACAAAACAGAACGAATTAATGGCCCCTGTTCTGTTTCATTATTTATGCCCTTCTCATGTACCAAACTAACCAAAGGATGCCCTTTGATGATTCTATCTCCAAAGAACACTGCTGTGATCGTGGTATGTGCCGGGGAACCATAGATAATTAATCAGTCAGACTGAGAGATATGGATAAGAATAACTTTTGGATTTTGTAAAAGTAAATTTAATGCATAAAACCTGCTAGGAACTGATTAATCAAACAGCCTCTTTTTACTCCTCGTTAAATCAGGGCGTACACTACAGCTGACTGCAGACCTACAGCTTCGTCCCAAAGAAGGGGAAAGGAATCGTGAGTTTATTTTTGCTCCTTTTAAATCTTTCCTCTCAATTCTAACAGCCTGTGTATTTGTTAAAGAGGTTTGCCTGGTATGGAAGTTTTTCCTAATAAACCCAATATGAAATGAGTCACCAATTTATTTGACATATTTTCTGCTTGGCTTATGATAAACTGGTCACTCACTGGCCCATCCAGATTTATACTGGCAAAGTTAGGAGTAAAAAAATTCCATACTCTTGAAACCAGTAACACCTTAGAAATGCCTGTAAGTACTGTTCCCCTACATTTTCACAGGTGAATCTTTACAAAGAAGCATTTGCATGGTTTTAAGAAGGTTTGTGTTGTGGATGACAAGGGACCTAGCGATCTTTGTCTTCTACAGCAGCAAACCATGTGGAATTCTGGGAGTATAAAATGGGGAGGAAAAAGAGAAAATTGAACAGCCTTTTGTTTCTTAAAAAAGAGGGAAACCAACAAAGACCTGTTTCCTTTCCCCTTTTGTCAAATGAAAGCTCTTCAGAGATGACTGAGCTCTTGCATGCTACCGTTTGAATGCCGTAGGATGCTATTCCATGTGGCTTTGCTCTGAGTACACCAAAGAACGCTGATGATACTTCTGAAGGTTAAAGCTACTTTGTGGTGCCCAGGGGACGTCTGTGAAGAGCCCCGATCGGTGGGAGAAGAACACCACACTCTCCGCTCAGTTAGAGCTTGCTTTACTGAGACACATTTGGATGCCAATTTATCCATTTATCATAGACAGGGCAGGGCCGGGACATTTGGGAACAGGTAAACCAAGTTCCAAAATTAACTGAAGAAGAAGAATAGGCAGAGAATGTACAATCCCATCTCCTGAGGATGCAGACTTATTTCTTGCTGGGATAGCATCGACAACTCAATCAAAGGTGGTTCTGATTTCTGGTCCTTTCGCTCTCCCTGTGCCTCCCTCCCTCTCATGCCTGGAAAATAGTTCTGAAAACTGCCCCAGCACTGTGGTCTGAGACCGCCGCAAACTGGACAGAAGAGCAGGCACGGAATTTGTTGATCCCTTTCTCCAAAGGTACCAGTTTTCTAATATCAGCTCCGTGTTCCAAGAAGATTGAGTCTCCTCATCTCTGTCACTAATGCAAGATAAACTGAAACCGTTCTTCTAATAATTACCATTGTTAAACGAAAGATGTTTAGCGAAAAGGTTGGAGGCTCTTTCTGGGAGATTAGCTCAACTAATCAGGGTGCAACAAAATAATTTTCCTCAGATTACTCTAATCACATCAGAACATTTAAAAAGCTTGAGAGTAGATAATAAAAGTCATCTCGTTCTTGGGCTATGTGCATAAGCACAGGGCATCTTCAAGCTTTAAGGAATACTGTTTGTTAGGATTTCTGCAAGACCCTCTCAGCGGTGTAAAATCATGTCCATTGTGACACACTGATACCTTAAGTATGATGATATATTCATTCCCCTTGGAAACAGCACCCAGCCAAGCAATATTCTCTACCCACATTCGCTCCTTACGTTACTTTCAACACACGTGGGATCGAATGGACCATTTCATACTTGCTTGGGGATGGCTGACATGTGGGATAAGCAGAGGAAAACAGCAAGTGAAGCTGTCAAATGTTGAGGAAGGGACAGTGCAGCTTCTGATTGAGCTGGAGATTGGTTTCGCCACGGGGACAGGCTGAGTCCAAGCGGTTCCAATGTTTAAGGGTGCTGCTGTATAGAGTACAATCTTTTGCCGTCGAGTTACAGTTACCTGTGCCAGGCACCTGTATCCTGCGGTAGAGGAAATAACACAAGGCAAAGCGGGAAGCTTCTGCACCGAATCCACCTTTCGTTACCCGGCTCATCAAGACAGCTTCACATTTTACCTTTCCCTGTGCAAGTAACCTAACTGCAAGCAATTTTTACACAGCAGACAGACAGCACTTACACCGCTTACGTATGTACCAAGAATGGAGAGAAGCTAGTGGCATTCTTAAGAGTTATGTTTCCTCGGAACAGCTCACAACAAAGAGGAAGAGAAGCACGTCTGGGGTGGAGACGCCCTCGTGCGCCTCCTCCCAGGGAGCACGGCTGCAATCGCACTGAGTGCTCCAGGACGCGTTCAGGTGCTGCACGAGGGGCCCCAGTGACGCAGCGCCGGGGCCTCGGACATAAGGACCTGAATCCTGCTTTGGCCCCTGGCTGCTCAAATTGAGTGTTTTGGTTTCATCTGAAGCATTCAGAGAGAAAGCCCTGGTGGCACTGGCTTCCCATTTCACAGCGCTATTTTTCTGACCGGCCGGGTATTCTGGAGAGCCGGACGCACGACACAGAAACACATGTGGCGTGCCCTCTGGGATGGTCCCTCTCCTCCACGTTAACGGAGATTAAAGTGTAAGCAAGGGCAGACATCAGTGGAACAGATAATTAATGATGATCGATGATTTACTTTTAATGTCAGCCCCACCATTAATTCAGGTAAAGCACACAGCTGCTTGCAACTTCTGGGGTCGTGAGATTGTTCAGTGCTCAACATGGACCGACAGGAGTCTCCACCTGCATTTGGAGCGGCCGATATTATCCATAAACTAAGTTTCACTGGGTGGATATTGAAAGAGAAAGCTCCATCTGTTAAAGAAAGAAAGAGACTTTTCTTTCTTTTCCTGGATTTTTTTTTTTTTTAATCTCTCTGCCACTCTTTGCTAAAAGTTTTTGCTGCTTTCTTAGACAAAGATACTTAAGCAACTATCCCTTTTTGTTTTCTTAGAAAAATATGGCTTTGTTTTGTGTTTATACATAGTTGCTTCTGTTACAAAATAACCTTTCTCATATCTCTTTCTCGTTAGATGAGTGAGTGTGTGTATCCGTACACATACACATAAGCGGGTACCCTTTGATGGTTGCAAAGGTGAAAAGGTGACAGCAGTATCGTGTGGGTAGAAGTACTCCAAAACTCAGGCCGTAAGTCCAGCAGCAGGAAGCACATCAGCACAGCATGACACAACATCTCTGGACACTGGCCGGTGCTGTATTGTGCAGAAGTGGTGGGTTAGTACCACAGCCAAGGATAAGGCTGGTTCCAAGTGGCAAATTGATGGCACGCACTTACAGTTCCTCAGAGTTTATCTCCCTAAGGATGGCAGAGCACGAAGAGAGTAAGGGATTGGGGGTTTTACCAGCATATTGTAGAAAAGCTTAAAGCTTCACTTGCTGACCCAGACTTAGAAAGAACTTCAGTGACCAGGCGGCCTCATGGGCCCGAGTTGCTGGTGGGCATTTATCACTACGTGCATTAGGGACTAAGGCAGAAATTCTGACCTCAGCAGTTCGAACGCTTCCACGTGCTGGATGCGTCAGGGGGGCGCTCTCTGGGTTGGAGTCCTGGAAGGTTTGTTCTCCAAGGGCCTCCGCTCCTTGTGGTATTTCTATTTTTTTACACCATGATGGCGTGGAGGTATGGGCCCAGGAAATTCAATGGCTAACAAACGTGCCTTTCCTTTGCAGAAAAAAATTACTCAAATTATTCAAAAAGCTATTACTATATTACTTATTAATATTAATGACTATCTCAATTTCCATAAGTACAAAAACAATTGAGCACTGAAGAAAAATGAGGTGACACAATCACCTATAGGCATAAAATCATGAAAAACCACCATCACTCTCTCTGAACGGCTTATCTCACCTAACACAATAATTACGTCTCTCTAAAACCTTTAAATAATAATTATAGCAGTTTTATTTTTACGTTTATAGGTGCGTTTTGTTTTGGAGCACGCAGTAAGGGGAAATAAGACGTTTTTCTTTTGATAGAGGCAACGAGATGAACAAAAGGGACTGAAGGAGACTAATTTTGGTGTAGAACTGATGGGTACCAATTATACGGAAAGCTACAACAGTGCCTTGATAAGTTGCATTTTCAGAGGAGAAAGAGTAAATATGCATTTAAAAATCCATTCGTAATTAAGGCACAGGACGCAGCCTCCACCCCCCCAAACACAGGTTTTAAAACCCAGAGCACCACAGGATCTCTGCCTCACTCAGTTTTCCTTTGACTTTGAGCTTTCACTTTCATTGCTGTGCTCTCTTCCCGTGTCCTGCTGGTACGGTAAGTTTCCCCAGTAAGGCGGTGGTTTACCACCGGATGTGCTTGCCCAGCTGCAGATTTCCAGTCTAAATAAATAGCTGCTGCAAATCTCCTTTGTCAGCGCTAGCAAATATTTGCTTTTCCTCCATGTTAAACATATCTTTTTTTTTTTTTGCTCACCAGTCTTGAGGTTTAATGCAAAACAAACTCTCTTATTAATCCTCCCCACCACGCCCGCATTGTGTCTTCACGAATCACTCCATGTGTTTAAGCAGATCGCCGTGGATACCGTGCGAGGGGCAGTTAGAAGCCTGGCCCTTTGTTACGCAGCTGGCGCCCTGGACGGGAGGGGGTGGTGCTCACTGCGTAGCGGGCACCACGGAGCTCCGTAATTCACGGACGTACAGGAATACATTTACCAGTGTGGGTTATACGTGCCGTATATAGGAAGGGATTTTCATAAACACTTCAACATTATAAAACCCGAGTCCTGTCAACCTAGGAAATGGCATTCAGCAAAGAATATATAATATTTTGTCAAATTCTAAGTCTAATTTTATTTTTAAAGGCTTCAAAAAACCCCACATGCTGACAGTTTCCATATTCGTTAGTAAGGAATACCGGGTCTAAATTTTTTTACCACAAAAGCTAACGACGCTATTAACTCTGATTTGTTTACTCACCAGTGTGGAACAACTTTTTCCACAGGTACCTCTTTGATGTTCAAAATTAAGCTTCCTAGAGGCTTGAGAAATTAAATGTTAAAGGAGGTCAATGATACAACAGTTGCCTAAAAGACAAGGATTGCCACTCCCCTGTTGCTTTAAATTGACTTTTTTTTTTTTCCCTTGATGAGCAGATGAACACAAATACAAGATTACTACTCAACGCATGTTAAACTCTCCTCCTGATTCACTTGGATGTGACGGATAGCCTTGAATGAGAGGACCTGAGCATGCTCGAAAGGGCTTAATTAAAACCGGCAAAATAGTCAACGCCTGTTCCTTAGGTAACATCTGAAATCTACACCAAAGTAATACTCAAACTAACTGGACAAAAAATCAAAATGAAAAGGCATATTTGATAAAAGTAGAGGATTATTCTATTCTCACGTGCAAAGTCCCACGAGGTAGAAAATTGAGTACCCAGGATAGTGTATGCAAACCATGCAGTTTTCCCTGTGGTTCAGACATCAGCACTATTATGAAATAGTTGTGAAGGGAAAAAAGCATTCTGGTTATTGGAAAACAAATGAACAAGCTGATTTTAAGACAATGGGAATATGCTAGGGGAATAAACCCTGCAATAGACATGTGCGTGCAAAGAGCCCTTTTTGCTAATATCCTGGGTCCTGTAGCATTGCCGTAGCAATGGGAGACCAGAGCATTTTGCAGAAATGCAGCCTTGCTCTAGGGGCCGATGCTAAGGTTTAGGCTCTGTTTGTGCCTAACGAACACCATCTCCGCGTGCCTCCACCCTCTACAGATAGATACGTGTGGACGGCTACCTGTTCCCCGTACTCTGGGGGCATCTCCTTCCCTGACAGCAGTCTTATTTGACTTTAGAAAAGATGAATGATTCAGAAATACATAGTCAGTGTATATATGATTTCACGTGCTGAAAACCAAGTAAGATAATACAAATTCCTCATAAAATAAGAGGGTCATGAGTTGAAATGGCCTAATCATCTGGTTCGGGAACCATCTTCCCCTCTATCTATCTTTTACTGACCCAAAGGCTTTTTTTTTTTTTTTCCCCCCCAATTCTCTCCAAGTTCCTAGTTTCCATCCAGTTACATTTGTTAAGAATATAACTGTAGCTCTCTGGCTGCTGACTACGTTAGCGTGTACAAAGCAGAGGGTATGCCCCGGGTTTTAAGAAGGCTGAAAATGACTGCATGGGGGATCAGTGCAGGACAAGCAGTGGCTGAGTGCAGGGCCTCTGGGGTGAGGCTGGGAGATTGGAATCCCTACCCTGTCACCTGTTGGGTGGGTGGGTCTGGGCCTTAGTTTCCTTATTGGTAAAATAAATAGAGGTAACAGTATTATCTACTTTAAGGTGTTAAGTGAAATAATCCATATAAAGTGGTCTGTAGTAACAGCCTCATAAATATTAGTAAGCATTATTATTTAGGGGACCAGGACCAAGCAGTTACCTGTTCAGCCTACATCCTTGTTTCTAGGTGAGATGGGATTCCAGGTCTGCAACGATCTGAAGTAGCACAGTGCTAAAGCCATATTGGAGCCTTAGGAAAAAAACCTGTAATACTGATCCTGTGCTTATTTAAAATCTTTGAAGTTAGTTTGTTATGCATTGTTGGTATTAATTTTGATTAAAAAACTTTGCTTTAATATGCAGCTTGATTACTGACTTTTTGGGGGTACCCCTTACATTTTGGACCTGAAATGAATGCCTCACTCACTCACTTCGCCCTAGTCCTTAAAAGCGTACGTGGAGGCTCCCAGCATATGCTTTTAAGAGCGCTTCATGCGTGTGGAGAAACCCGGGAAGGCTGCACGCACTCAGAGGCAGCTGGAGAGACGGCACAGCCAGTGCAGGGAGGGAGGGAGGGTTACACCTAGCATCCAGGAGCAAGTAAGTTTTCTCTAGGCTACAAGCAGAGGAGAGCCCAAGGTTCATGTTGCCTGGTGCCCAGCCTGCCTTGTCTGGCCGAATTAATTGCCCCGAAGATGCTCCAGAATTGATCAAATTTCAGATCTCCTTGACATCTTCAAGCTCAAGACTGGCACTGGTCGTGGAGAGCGGGAGCCTCCGACAATACAGAGAAAGAGCTGGAAGTGGGGGTTAACTACGAAATGGTTCCCTTAACCTTAACTCTTTCTTTATAAGGGGTCAGAATAATTTCTCATCACGGTTTACGCAAACGGACAGTGAGAAGGAAATGCAGATGTGTAAAACCACTGATGCACTGCAAAGAGAGGGGTATTTGGCAGTTTATAGAAGGAGCATCATGGCGTTTGTATTTAAAGACTAATTGGAGACGCCTATCTTCAACCCGAACCCCAATCTGGGAGTGCACTTAGAAGCCCCCTTTTTGGGCAGAGAAACTGAGTAGACATTTTTCCAGAGAAGACACACCCAGGGCCAACAAGCACACAGAAAGGTAGGTGCTCAACATCACTCATCATTGGGGAAACGCAAATCAAAAACCCCGAAGAGATACCATCTCCCATCTGTTAGAACGGCTATTGTCAGAAAGACAAGACATGACAAGTGCTGGCGAGGGGGCGGAGACCAGGGAGCCGTAGTGCACTGTTGCCAGGGATGTAAACTGGTGCACCCGCTAGAGAAAACCGTGTGGAGGTGCCTCAAAATATTAAAAATAGAACGACCCTATGATCCAGTGTTTCCGCTTCTGGGTGTTTATCTGAAGGAAATGAAATCACTCTCAAAGACCTGCACCCCCTTGTTTGTTTGCTGCAGCTCTGTTTACAACAGCAAGGCATGCAACCTAAGTTGTTTATAAATAGCTCCACAATGGAACATTATTCAGCCAGAAACAGAAGGAAATCCTGCCATCAGCGACAACATGGATAGGCCTTGAATGCGATACTCTAAGTGAAATAAATCAGAGAAAGACAGACAGACACAGTATGGTCTCACTCGCATGTGGAATCTACAGAAACTTAACTCACACACACAGGCTGGTGGTTACCAGAGGCAAGGGATAACAAGGTGGGCAAACTGGGTGAAGGTGGTTAAAAGGTAATACAAACTTTCAGTTACAAAGCAAGGGCCAAGGGGATGTAATGTACAGCTTGGTGACTAAAGTTAATAATACTGTATCGAAGGTCTTAAAAGTTCTCACCACAAGGAAATAAAACTCTGTAATTAGGTGACGGATGTTACCTAACCTTACGTGGCAACCATTTTTCAACATAACCACATAGCACGTCATCACAGTGTACACCGAAGACCAGTGCACTGTATATGTCAACTATATCTCGAGAAAACGGGGGAAAATAGTCCCTTTTCACCACTTCTGTAGGGACTTTACTTTGCTAATGGGACAGAACACACAGGCGGAAGTCAGCTGAGGACAGGTCATTCCTAGCTTATTAGTGGCAGATATTTCCAAAGCTTATTGGAGAAGAGCCCCAGAAATATACTTGCAAGGAACTTCCTGCTTCAAGTGTGGGCACTGAGCAAATAAGAAAGAAAGACAGTGGTGTGCAGTTATTGCTATGAACTTCAATGCAAGAAAGGACAATTCCAGTCCAGCCCAAACCAGTTGCCATGGCTAGGGCAAAAAGAAAACGACAGTGGAATGTGGGCCATGCAAGTAGAAAAATACAGGCCAAGAGAGAACAGGGGCAATTCCCTAATCACTGTCAGATAACTACCATATGATCCAGCCATCCCACTCCTGGGCATATATCATCTGCAGAAAACTCTGATTTGAAAAGGTACATGCAACCCCATGTTCACAGCAGCACTATTTACAATAGCCAGGATACAGAAGCAACCTAAATGTCCAATGACAGAGGAATGGATAAAGAAGATGTGGTATAAACACACACACACACACACACACACACACACACACACACACACAATGCAGTATTTACTCAGCCATGAAAATCGCAGCAACATGGATGGACCTAGAGATTATCATCATACTAAGTGAAGTCAGAGAAAGACAAATTACCATATGATATCACTTATATGTGGAACCTAAAAAAATTGATACAAATGAATTTATTTACAAAACAGAAACAGACTCACAGACTTCAAAAACAAACTTATGGTTACCAAAGGGGAAAGCAGGGGAGAGATAAATTACGAGTTTGGGATTAACATATATACTCTACTTACTTACTTATGTATAAAATAGATAAACAACAAGGACCTACTGTATAGCACAGGCAACTCTACTCAATATTCTGTAATAACCTATATGGGAAAAGAATCTGAAAAAGAATGGATACATGTATATATATAACTGAATCAGTCTGCTGTACACCTGAAACTAACACAACGTTCTAAATCAACCATACTCTAATATAAAATAAAAAATTAAAAATTCTCATGCACTGGTATTCTACGTCTGAGCTCCACTGCATATTATATATAGTTGCTTGTATACAGTCATGTTTATGAAAGTGTTGGGCAATTAAACAAGTGTTGGTTTTAACGAAAAGCTGACTCTACCACGTATTAATGGTGCGTGTCCTTGGGGAGTTCACTTAACTTCTTGGCCTCAGTTATCTGATCTGTAAAATGGGAGCAACCAAGACCTGTCTCACAGGTCTGTTCCAAGTGGTGCCACAGTAAGTAGGAAACGCCTACTGTGTTGCCTAGAGCTTCCATTCAGCCTCCAATCCTCCTCCCCCCAGTGTCTGCCAGGCATCAGGCTTTGCACTAGTAAACATCAGAACGTATAGTAAATTACCTTAATTCACACTCTGAAGTGTGTTTTAGCCTTCCTAAGCCGATGGTCTTGTTGCTTTCTTAGATTCTGTTACAGTGACAGGACTGGGCCATCTATGGCAGTCATGCCCAACAACCCAGAGGAGACAGATCTGGCCAGAAGCCCACACCTCACCCCAGCACACCTACACATGCCACCTCAACAAGGCTCATTGCTGTCTAGAAGCGTTACACTTTGTGCAACTTCAAAAACATTGTCTTTTCACAAATTTCTGCAAAGCCAAGTAATCTAATGCAAAACTACTCCAAGGATAGAAAATTTCTTACATTTTTTTGAAATTCAGGGGAACAGTATAACCATTTGCAACTAAATATGTTTCACGTCTTTCTATAAGAAAATTTATAGCAAAAGTACAGGTTAGACTGAGCTGAAGAAAGAAGTTATTTAAATGCTTTGACTATATGACCTTTCCTCCAACCTGGAACTTTTAATATGATGCTAATAAGGTAGGCACAGAGTAAGTCAGTGAACCAGAGCTTTAAATATATATATATATATATTTTTTTTTACAGCTACAGTTTCAAAAATGGAATTACAAATCCTATATCCTCCCAGGAACATACACCACTGCTGCAGAAAGGGTCTGAGTTGAAACTGAGAGTCAAATCCTCATTTTCAAGACCCTTACCTGGGTCAACTTTTTAAAGTAGTAAGAGTGTTTACCGTTTTCCAAAATCTGATTTCTTATTTCATGTTGCAAGTGAAGGGCATAGTATTTACTATGGGTTGACAGGTTTACCGCTGGTGTACTTGTGGGGTTTCTTTATTCCACTTGTTTTTAAATATTTATATAAATCTCCTAGCTGATGCTAAAAATTATTTTCTAGTAAATTGTTTTAAAAGGTCATTTTTGCAGAATTCTCTAAAAGGAAAGGGGGAAAAAAAAGCTTGCTTAATGTTGCCCTCTGAACTACCCTACCCTCTAACCAAGAACTATCCTGCCGCATAGGGCCAGTTTGCAGGTTATTGTACTTACGTTTAAAGAAGATGAGCTTTAAGTGGGAACAATTACAAGGACAAGAAAGTAAGCAATGAGATAATACGCAGGGAGAATGTTCTACTAAAACCTTGTCTGTTTTATAATTATGTGAAGTTTTACTTTGTATGTAAGCTCTTTTTTTTTTTCTTTTTGGTATTTCACTTTGTAGACAGTGTGGAAGCCAAGATTTCAGGTTATTGATTGATTGTATTTTTTTATTAGGCCAGAAGTTTGCCATGAAAAGCTCTCCTATGCTTACTAGATTTATGAGATTTACCTACTGAAAACTTCTTGGAACTCTTTCTTTCGTTTTATTGACATTTTATGGTCAAGACCAATCCAAAGGAATTACATTTACTTTAATTTGAGTTTTCTCGGTTGTGTTAGTAAAGAAACTGACAAACTCTGAGGGCTCTGGCTCATCTTTTTTTCTGTTTAAGATTTAGTTATAGTCACTCTGCTTCTCGCTGGGAAAGGTAGAATACACACTTTCTACAGAAAAGTCTGGAGAACAGGAATATTTTTAAAGCCTAGAGTATATGCTTATATTTTTCTTGCATGTGATATACTACTCAGTTAAAAAAAATGACATATGGTTGAGAACGTGGCCATGGGATCCCTGCAAACCAAGCTCAGCTCAGCAGGCTGAAGGCACTCAGCAACGCTCTCCTGAGTAACTCAAAACGGTATAAATAAGGGCACGGAGGTGTTTTAGAGGGATGTCGACACTCCACGACTTTTCGTAAACCCGGCGAACGTCCTCCTGAAATAGGTGAATTGCAGGAAAAGTGTAAGGGGACAATTTTTTTTTTTTAATCTCTGCAATAGAGATTTAATGTATTCAAATACCCCTGGCCTACTTGTTTCCTTCCATTACTGCCAGCTCCAAATACAATTACAGTCTCAAAAAGAAAGCATAGTCACTTAATTAGTATCATTCTACAGCTGCTCCTTAATAAATCAAAATGATAAATATGTGTCTCATCCACATTCCGGGCTATTTCTAATCTAAATGAGTCTGGACTTGGGCACCTGATGCATTGCATAGGAACTGGAGAGCAAATTAATACCATGACGGAGGAGTAAAATGTACTTCACTATTTATTATTTATGTCTGGTTGTTTCCTACAAGAACACTTCTAAGTGCAGCAGATAAGCAGGTTCATAGACTCTGCAGCAGAAATACGTCCTGGTTTCAAATGCAGGTGGAAGGCCAGGAGCCTGCATAATGCATGGGTCAGCCAAGAAGTCAAATTTAGATGTCTGTCTATCAGCACTGAGCGTTTCCTATACAGAAATGAACTTTCGTGTTTCAAATGCAAGGGAGGAAACTATGGCTGAACCACCAGACAGTACGAAGGTCTGCGTTATAATAATTCACAAATACACACTTTATGTTATAATGATACACCAATGCCACACCTTTCTTCACTCTTGCGTGCCATTTTCTCATTAAGAAAACGAAAAGGTGTCTGTTTCAACTGCTGACACCTACCAGCTACGGCACCCATTTCCTCTTGGGGATACAGAGGCAAATAATACAGTCCTGAGCTTAAGGGAACGTGGTAGATTCTTCTGCAAGAGAAACACTAGGCAGACAGATGACAGCACTACAGAATAAAGGCTACGGTGGAAGTAGTGCGGGGAGAGTGACTCGGGCTGCCGGCCTGAAGGAGGAAACTGTGTAGGGGAGTGAAACTTGCCACCCTGAAATGTCTCTCCGGCATGCGGATTATTTCCAGCGGAAAACAATCAGGGCCCCGAGGACTGCGGACCTCTGACCTTTCCACTAACTGCCTGAAGAACAGAGACAGAGGACCTGCTGCGGGAAGGCAGCTGTCCCATGGATCACTACAGCGAGAACTAGAGAACTAGGTGTGTGGGCAGAGAGGAAGCCAGCAGAGTCTGTTAAAGCTCTCCGCTGGGTCCCGCTGCCTCTGCCTGGCCCAGCCAGCGTGTGTTTACCAACTATTTGCTTTTCCAGCCTCATGTCAGCTGCCTTGCTCTTCTGTGAAGTCCCAAACCCCCACCCTGAACACACTCTGGTGTCTTTCTTTAGCTGAAGGTGGTATTTAAGGTGAAAGTTTAGGCCAGTTTGACGAGTTACTCAGTTTTCCCAGATCTCACCCACGCACACGTGTTACTACCTGTTGCTTGGTTTTCTCCTGTCAATTTAATTCTTAGACCGGACAGAAGAAGCTGGAAGGGCGCTGGGGAATGCCTTCCTCCGCAGCAGAGCCCGCCAGGGGCGGCCCCGTGCAGACAGGCGTTCCCACGGCGGGGGCTGCAGAGGGTGCGCCGGGAGCAGTAAGTCGGCCAGCGGCGCTCCGGCGGCTGCGCTCCGCCGCAGGTGTGCCCCGAACCCAGGTGTGCCCGCCGGCGCCCCACGCAGGCGCTCAGGGGCCGCGGTCACCCGCCGCCAGCCCTGGGCAGCAACGGACTTCAGGCCGCTCCCGTCTCTGCCACGTCCTAGCCGCTTCCCGCTCCTCTGCCCTGGCTGGACGCCGCTGCCTGCCGTCCGGGCCCCCAGGCTGCCCAAAGGCACGCACTTCGGAGCCCCTGACCTCCCCTGCCCGCGGCGGTCCCGGCAAACGCCTCGTCCTCATCCAGCACCTCTCATCCCAGAACCAGAGAGGAGACAGAGCCTCTGCTGAGGAAACAAGCTCCCGGGGCCCGGCAGTCCTACGGCACCAACTCAGCTTCCACCGTAAGAACAACTATTTTGATTATCAGTGTAAGTGAGAGATTCACACTGAAATAGCGGTTCCTGTTTCTAAAGCATCACAACAGTTAGCCGCGATGGGAGGCATTCTGGAATCCCCACAAACATCCTGGACAAGAAGAGAAAGGTCCAGAGAACTGACCCAAAGACGCCCAGAGGGAGCTGGTCTCTGAGGTCTCTGGGTCCCTGCCTGATCCTCACTGGGCCCGGGGAGGGCTGTGGTCGGGGCTCACGGGCTGGGAGCCGCTCCGAGCGCTGTGCCCCATCTCCGCCCTCTGCCCTCTCATCGGCGGTACTTTCCAGGGGGGCTAAAAAGCTCTTTAAAAACAGAAATTCTCTCTCCTCACTTCCAGAGTATTATACGTGTCGGTCTTACTCTGGGTTATTTTCCTCAGACTCTTTTGAACTTTGAAGCTGTTTATATATTTATTGATTGATGTCCTTGCTTCTTTACATGTTATTAATTTATTGATCGCTCATTTGAATACTCAGTATTGAGCAAATAACATTTATCGAGTAATTGTAATTTACCTATCTTTAGTAGGTTTTACTTGTTTGTTTAGTAAAAGTTAAAAGTGCTTTTATATTTTGAAGCCGCCATTACAAAACACTTTCCCTCCTCTGGAGAATCGGGGTGAACAAAGCCAAAAGTTACAGAAAGCTCTGAGGGTAGTAGGGGAATCTCTCAAAGGCTTTTTCCCCCCCCCGCTTATGGACCTTGGATTATTTTTCCTACATGTTCAAAGGGTCCATGTCCTGTCTTTGGCTTTAAATGGCCTTAAATATTATACCAACTTTTTAAAAGGAGGGAAAAAGTAATTTAAAATATTTTCAGCTGTGCAAGTTAACGACCAGTAAAGAGGGTCTAACTTTGCAGTGCTGCCTCCGTGCCACTATTTCCACTTCGTGTAATAAGCGCTGTACACACTCCCACGTAAGCCGCTGATACCACCATTGGACGCACATGTGGGGGAGACGGTGCTGAGCTCCAAAGAGTGAAACTGACTGTTGACGCAGATAAAGCTTGAAAGGAGGAAAGTGAGCCTTTAATTAGGGGGTTTGCTTGCATCTGTTCTCTGGCATTTGGTTTTAGTTTTATTTTACCATCTAACTCTGACGCTCTACTCCGCCGAAATAAAGTATAGAGTTACCAAGGTCCCAGCCTTCCCCATACTCCCGATTTGAGGAGGGGGACTCGGTCTGGGGACCCACACGTGCTGCTGAATGAACTACTTGATTGCATCTACTCTTCCCTAATTTATGTCAACTTTCTCTAGAGATCACTCACCCTTAGCACCTCGGTAAATTCCTTCCCCCTGCTGCACTGTTTTGACCAAAACTGACATCATCTCAGTATGGACCGAGAGCAAGGCAGCTGTCAAGTTCTGTTTCAGACCTTCTGATTTTTTTCTTGTGACCTTAATAAGGTGCCAGCCACCTGCAAGAAGGTCAGTTCTGTGGGTGACATCTATAAACGGCAGTGATCCTGCCCTAAAATGAAACACAGAAGACATAAAGCTGTCTCTAAATGAGAAAAACATTTAGCAGGAGACAAGGAGGGAGCAGAGTGGGAGCGGGGTGCGAAGCGTTGTTAGGAGGTCTAAGAGTTACCAGAAGTGTTTTTTTTTTTTAAGAAATAGGAAAGGTGCTTCAGCCCTAAAGGATAAATTTCATAACTCCATTCAAGCACTCATTGCAAATTTTCCATCCCACCGAACAAGTCAGAGCCCACCTCAGGAACTGTCTCAGTTAATTCGACCGTATTCCACTCGCTGAACAACTTTATTGCCCAATCTTGACCTCTATAAAATAGAGAAGGTTGTCGAAAGCTAGTATTTCTTTAGATCACAAAGGTTACCTTTCAGTTTACCCCCTCACACAAGAGGATGTGAAAATGCTGTGTTCCACGCACGATTTCTTTTCTCCTCTGTTTTTGGGTTGACAGCCTAATTATTTATTTATTTTACCTTTGAAGCAAATTTAACATTCTTGCACAACAGGAAATTCCTAACCAAAGAAGGCCAGGTGGCAGGGGGAGGCCAGAGTCCCCGTACACACTGTTCAATTTTGTTATCATTCCTCCCTTCCTAACTTCTTTTCTAATCCTGGCCAAAAAAAGTGAAATAGTCCCAATCATTGCTCTTGATGTCGCAGTGCTTTTGGATTCACTGCAAAGAGTAGATTAGCAGCAGTAACGAGAGTGCAAGAAGAGTCTGACCTTCCTGGCATCCACGGGACAGACAACACGAAAACAGACCAAACCGCACGCAACATGGCAAAAGCGGGGCGAAATAAGGGATTCAGCCATACTTGGTATTTTTAGCTCTCTCGCACGTGACAATTAGCAGTTTAAAACAATTCACAATGATGTCCCCCTTCACTCCTGGGTGAACGTATCAGCACTTTTCCAGAAGTGGACACACAGATTAAGCCTTCTCCCCAAACAAGTAGCCAAATCGTCAGCAGCGACGTAAACAACGAAAAAGTTAAGAATTCATTCCTTTCCCCAGCACCCTCCCACAGGCAACCTTAACACGCTGCTTGTAAGGCATGACGCCCACTTCAATCACGTCAGCTGCCGGTCACTAATTGCTTCAGAAAAAGACAATATTTTATCCATCCTCTTTGGAGTCCGAGTGTGAATGGAGAAGCAAAAGAGAGTGGAACTGAGTGAAACATGAAAAGCTTGATTTGTTAGGACCCCTGCTGTCTGAAAAGAGATCAAAGCTCCGAGGGAGGCTGTGAAACAGCCGAGTGCCCGGCACTGAAACGTGGCCTGTGGCAGCTGCTCTGGGCACGGGCTCACGACCCAGGTGTGCCTCCGACGCCGCTCTGCCAGCTGAAGCCTGAGAGCCCGCTACCTCTCTGCGCCTTCATTATTTCCGCGGCAGTCACGAAGGAGATGCCGGCCCCATCCATCACGATGCACAAATGCGCAGTTCGCGGATCCAGCCCCGGCCTAATTAAAGCTTTTCCTTTCATTTGTGGAGATAATTAGACTTTCATCTCACCAGGAAGCTTCAGAAAGATCTATTTCTTTCTTCAATAAAAGCTACATCAAACAAAAGCAGATTTTAATCGCCTTTTCTTTGGGGCATGAGTCAATAATGAAAGATGTCAGGGGTAACAAAAAATTGTGTGCAGAAAAAAAAGAGGCGAAAAAAAACGCGTAAGCAATGTTCTTTAATTAACATCATGTTTGCAAACACCATTAATTTCTCTCATTAAAATGATTTTTATCTGCAACTGATTGTTGATAAAACAATCGATTTGAGCATCTCATCTGTTTCACGGCTATGCAAGAACCCCATCTGTTGTGCTGTAAAGCAGTAATCACGCAGGCTGTAAAGCAACATGTGTGAACAATAAAAACTGCATGCGTGTGTGTCAGGGATTTGTGAGGTTGCAGGGCAAGGACCACCCTTCCCAGGACATGTGTAAAAACTGACTTGGTGTCAGGCTAAAGGACAAAACGTCACAAAGACCCGAAGTGCATAAATAAAAACACAAATTAATATGTGCAGGCAGAAAAGACTCCATCTGTGTTTAGGAATCATTTTGTAAACAGATTCTGAAAAGGAAGGCAGGGAATTTAGATGCATTTAATAGTGTGCCATTGGCTGGTGTGATGTAATTGTAGATGACACACGTGCAGCTTCTTTACTCCTTCCTGAGGACTGTCTTAGTTTTGCAAAAGGAAAATTCTCGTCCCGACCACACTTTTTGAAAAGTGTTGACTTTAGCTTTATCTCTTCCCAAGCTTTAGACACGTGAGAAGAAATACTTCTGTGGGATGTAGATGAATCAGTGTGTGGAATCAGGGCTGGAGGAGTCGAGAGCGAGTGTACTCTGGAAAGTGTGAGGCTGGACCAGAAGCCACCAGATCAGGAATGGGTACCAAAATGCCTTTGTACACAGAGATGAAGGATGTGCACAGATTCATCTAGAAGAACAGCCTTTTGGGAGGGAACTTCAAGGTGTTCTGGTCCAAGCTCTCAGCCCCTCTACACCCATCCCATCAAATGGTTCCTGTTGCTACTTCAGAAATTCCTGTAGCAGTGACCAGGACTACGGAGTGTGGGTGCACACACTATTTGTAATTGTCCTAAGAATTAGAAACTTCATTCCTTTACTGGATTAAAGACTGCCTCTCTCTACATTCTAATCTTTGGTGATAATTCTTTCAGAGCCCCAGTTTGAGATAAGAGCCTTTCCTCCCGACTGGTGCTTCAATCCCTGAAAGCCTATTTATTTATGTCGCCTTAACCCCTTGATTTCTCCATGCTAAACTCCTACTTCCCACAGGCATTCTTCAGATAATACTTTTTTCCCAGTTTTTTCGAGATCCCAGTCTATTCCTTTGATATATCCCAGGGTGTTGATTTCCCAATTAAGATGCAGAAATTAAGAGACAGAAACGAGCGTGGTACTTCACATGTGGGCAGAGCAGTGCTTCCCCATGCAAGTCATCAAGTAAAGATGTCAAAGATTTAAAATGGACTTTTCTAGGCAATAAGAATGGTTTTGTGATAAATCAAAACAGTGTTTTGCACCCAGAAGTCCCTAAATGTTTATGGCATGTTCAGAGCTCAAAGTTCTCAGGAGAAATATTACCCTCCATTGATCCTGCCAGTAATTTAAAACTACTGCTGTTAGGTCATTATTTACATAACACGTTTGTGTTTAAGACGCTAAAGTTTCTGCTGATGATAAAATCTTGTCTTCCTGTTATCAACCCAAGTCATTAGAAAGTAAAAATCTTTATCACCTCATCAAGAATTCTGTTCTCAAGATTAGAAATAATTGCTTGACCTATTAAATAAGTGCTTGTCAACCAATAAAAGAATGTGATTTTAGTATCTTATAAATCCAGACGGAGAAATGAGGTTCTCCTTTTGCTAGGTTTAGGATGTAAGAGTGTAATTTTGGCTGATAATATCTGATTGTTTTTCTTCGGCAAAATATAGAAATGTACTAAAATCAACTTGGGAAACTTGGTAGAGTTTCCTAAGTAAATGCCTGTCTTTGCAAAATCCTCTGTCATTTTGGATTATTAAACTTAGGAAGTTCAAGCCTCTGGGTCCCTCAATTTTCTGACTAAAAGAAAAACAGACACCTTTCTCATAGAATCTATCCTATTAGAAGTCACAGAAGGCTCACTAGAAATAAATGCAAAGGTCATTGACCAGATAATGATGATGTGGCATATCTATCTCTGCAAATTTTTCTTTAAGTTTTTTCAAGGTTTAACAGTGAAAAATAAACAGCTTTTTTGAAAGAAGAGAAAGAAGAGGAAGGAAGGAAGGAAAGAGAGGAAGGAAGGAAGGAAGGAAAGAGAGGAAGAAAGAAAAGAGAGAGGAAGGAAGGAAGGAAAGAGAGGAGGAAAGAAAGAAAGAGAGAGGAAGGAAGGAAGGAAAAATGGGTATCAACAGTTCGAATAAAAATTAAACTCAATCCTTGTGCATTGTAGGAGCTCCAAATGGTACTATTTATTTGCTGTTGGGTGCCAAAGTTGCGACTAAAAAAAAAAATTCTCTTCAATTATCTATTCCGGATACACTGCCACACCTGCTGCCTGCTAATGCTACCAGCATTTTAACAAGTTCTTCCTGTTCGAAGAGCAAACAGCGCCACTTCCAATGAGCGCGCTGTCCATTAGCGCACAGATGAGAAGTGCTGAAAAGTGGCGCCTGTGTTCCCCAGAGGCTGGGCTCCTCGCCGCACACCTGATATCGAGCGGAGCACATTGGTGTCTCGAGGTCATTTCAGAAAATCAGATTATGTGCGTGGCAACACAAGGCACCGCTGCTATGCCATCTGCCTGGCCCACACCTGGCCCGTTTAACCCCAAACGCTTTCTCCAGAGTCGAATCAGTGTGTTATCTTGAGCCAGTGTTTCAGGTTCTGTCAGACAAAGATCAATTACATGTCATCGCTCGGGCTGGCGAGGCTAAATAAACAAATTTATGGTGTTATTAGGGATTAACAGGATTTAGCAAACTATACAACTGTTTGTGACTTCTATACTTGGGGGATTATCTTGATGTCTTAACTCTAGGAGATGGTGGTCCAAAATACACACAGTGCCATAAGCTGTCCCCGACTTAAGAGTGGGTTGAGGTCCTAACATGTTAAATGGGTTGTTTGGAATGTAGAGTGTATAAAAGGTGGCTTGGTTCCTAGTGTGTCCCCCCGAAGCCAATTTAGCCCATTGGATTGTAGCTGAACTACACAACTACTAGAATTATCCTGAATTCTGGGTCTTGAGAATGGGAGGGGGGTCACATAGTAGGAGTGGAGGAAGAGGTTGAAGACATGGAAGAAGTGGAGGAGAGGAAAGGAGAAAGCGGAAGAGGGTGGGAGGAAATGCAGGAGAGGGAAGGAAGGGGGACAGGCCTGAGCGTGGCAACATGGCAGGGCCTCCTGCCGTCTACAGCCGGGAGCCGACAGCGGCCAGTGGGAATCGTCTGAAGCTTGGGTGTTTCCAGGTCAAGGGGTTGCTTTTATCCAGAATGGCTGTCTGGGGACTTCCCTGGTCGTCCAGTGGTTGAGAATCGGTCTTGCAAGGCAGGGGACATCGGTTTGATCCCTGGTCAGGGAACTACGATCCCACATGCCGCGGGGCAACTGAGCCCACGCCCCACAACTAGAGAGCTCACGTGCCACAACTACAGAGCCCGTGTGCTCTGGAGCCCGCGTGCCAAAACTAGAGAGAAGGCCGCGCCCCGCCACGAAAGATCCCACGTGCCGCAGCTAAGACCCGACAGAGCCAAAAGAAAAGAAAAAGAACTGAAAAAAAAAAAAAAAAAAAAAGAACGGCTGCCTGGGTTTCATCGCACTTGGCAGTGAAGGCCACAAGGACAAATGGTGAAGACGCCTAGTTAACAAGTTCCGACTGTGCTTAAGTGCAGCTCAAGTGTGAATCAGGTAACCTAACGCGTGACGGAGGCGCAGTGCCTATCTTGTCACTGAAACCGTGGCTTAAACAGCAGGAAAAGTGGGAAAGCTGCTGGCACTGAGGGAAGAAGAGGGATAAGCAGTGCACTCCACGGCCTGAGGACATTTTCAGCCAGGGCAGGGCTGGCTTCTAAGGAGCCCGACAGCTTCCTCCCAAGCAGGGGCCGTGAAGCAAATGCAGCGGCTACCCGCAGAAAGGATTCGCATGCTGAAATCTCAGCTGAGAACTCCTGGTAGGGCAGGAGCTTCTGTCCCCAGCGGGACAGACAGATCATTCGAGCGGAGAAAGTTTTCTGGATGAAACGAGATAACAGGGGAACCTCAGCATCAGAGGCTCTTTGTCGTCTGCTGGAGGAACCCCACTCTCCCTTTGGTCCAGAAGAATTTCTTGAAAAAGGAAAACACCTTGATAATCTGCCTCACATGAAATCAACTTTAAAGATAGTGCCCGATCCCTTTCATCTTGGCAGATAATTCTTTCTGAGGGTAATTTGAGTCACTTCCTTTTGCAGTCTACAGATAAAAATGGAGAAAACAGAAAGACACTTTATACCAATCAGATATATTTTCCTATACAGATGATCATGTTTTATCTTGGTGGTAGAGTTTCCAAAGTGCCCTCACATTTTAAAGAAGTGGAGGTCAGAGAAGAGAAGCTCTAAGCGGTCACAGCCTGCAAGTGGTCCAGACCCAAAGGTGGCCTCCATCTCAAGCCCCAAATGTGATGTACGTTCGCTACTAATTACAGCCGATGCCAAGGAAACACTCTTCGTGCTACTTTGTGATCGGTGGCTCTAGTGCACTGTTCGCTCACGACGTCCCCTCTGTCAGGGCGGCACACCTGTGAGGAGCTTCCCTGACTCCACCCTGGGGGAGTCTGAATGAGCTGAGCCTTCTGGAACGTGAATTCCAACCCATCCTCAAGCCCGAGCCAGACCTTCAGCCATCAGTGAAACCCGGTCTCTGCCACCAAAGAGGTGAAAACCAAGCTGTGCTCATCCTGGCCGACGGCCCACAAACCGAGGGTGCAGCTGTGGAGAATTCTCACATCCTCTGGTCCGATGTTCCCAGAGGCCTTTGGGAACCTAAGCATCTATTCCCTTGAATGCCTAACCCTCTTGACCTTCTCCTTTTACTCCAGACCTCACGCATTAGGGAAGGAGCCCCGCTTGACTGTGGCCCATACAGCGTTCTGTCCTGCCACCTGTCCCTGGGGGCTAGATGCCTAAATTCGGTTTTTAAACTTATTATACTTTATCGTTTAGACCATTTCAGGAGCGTGTCTGAACTGAGCAGAAAGCATGCAAGGCTCTCGTATACTCTTTCCCACACACAGAGCCTCTCCCCCATCAACATCCTGCACCACTGCGGTCTGTCACAATCGATGAACCACCACTGACGTACCGTTGTCACGCAGTCCACAAGGTCCCCTCCGTGTTACACGCTCAGCGGGCTGTGACGAATGTGTGGCGACACGCGTGCACCACTCTAGTCTCATACAGAGTAGTTTCACTCCCTAAAATCCCCTGCGCTCCCCCTACTAAGCGAGGTCTTGCATCAAACCGAGTCCCCCAGAGTATCGGTGCTGCCACCCCAGACTCTGAGCCCCAATCACGCCCTGAGCTCCTGCCTGATAGGTCCCACCGTCTTGGATTCCACTAGGTGTCGTGAGCTTGAAACGGGCAGGCCTGTTACGCTACACGGTTGAAACTATTTGGGACTAGTCCTGTGGCTGGACCTGCAGCTCACCCTGGTTTCCTTCTCTTCTTACTTATATCCCTCTAGTAACCCCTGCAGCTGGGTACGGCATCGACGTCTTCAGACCCCCTAGCACTGACCTGCAGTAACTGCGCTCATCATCACAGACTCTATTTATTTTAATGTTGAGTTGACTGGATTGTCTCAACAGTTCATTAAACTGCTGTTTTCCCCTTTGAATTCACAATTTTTAGGGAAACAGCTTGAGGTGCTTATGGTCATGAGCGGTCCCATGCATAGACAGGATAATTAATTCCTGTACTATCATTGAGAGAAAGTTTTAGGGCTTGGAGCTGGAGCAAGAAAATTGACTTTCAAAGGGTTGGGACATCTCTCCCAGATCTTCGCTGCCTCTGTGTCCCAAAGCCATCGCGAATGGAGGTCTGAAACAGCGGCCTTCTCTTCCCACATGCCACCACCAGCAAGGCCCAAACGTGGTGCCAAATCTTTATGTCACCACTTGCAGCCAAGTCCCTAAGTCATTCTCCGCTGTTCTCATTTCTTGTCTTTGACTGGCCCACAGAGGGCAGCTGGTGATTCTACGAGGTGGGCCAGGAGCCAGGGTGAGCAGGTAGACAGTCAGGTCACTAGCTGCGAAGCCCCCCAGGTGAGAAATGCCAACAAGAGATGAGGGGATACCGAAAGGTGGGGCAGGGATTCCCCGTGTCTGGACTGTCAAGCCAGGCCTGCACGTTTAAGTTTGTCTGTGAAAATAAATCTCCCAGTGACTGAGGAAGGGTCAGGCCCTGCCAGGGTTGTATGACCATAACAGAACAAACCAGCAGTCTCTGGAAGACACCCAAAGCAGGTCAGTTCTAACCTCTTCTGAGAGAATAAAAAAAAAAACAAAAAACCTGCACTTCTGAGTAGAGTAGCCGTCTACGGTTATACATAAAGGTAAATACATATGGGGACAAACCGAGGGTATAAACACGTGGATATGATCTCTGTGAGTGCACATTTGATTATGCTAAGTAAACCAGCAAGGATGACTATTTTACGTTTCCTTTCTACATACATTTCTCAGTAATATACGATAAACATTCGATTTTCAAAACAGAAGCAACTGCAATTTATGGGGTGTAAACATCTCAGGTGTATGAACGTCTGACTGATGACACAGAGAGGCCGACCTGTCTGGATTTGCAGTGTTTTCAAACATGGCCACCAACCGCTTGGGAGTTTGGGAGCGTGGCTTGGGAGTGTGTGTGATTTTTAAGAGCTATCTGCCTCAGAGAATCTGCATAATGTTTTCCTATAAGGAGTGGATTTTGTTTCTTTAAAAGTTTCAGTGAAAAATGATCTCTTGAAAGAAGCATAACTCAAAATCACTAACCCCAAATACAGAAAGCATTCGGAAAGATGTGTTTAAGTAATAAGGTGAGTCTGATGTCTTTATACTTCATCACTTCTAGGAATTCTCTTTTTTTTCCTCTCTCCTGAAAAAGCTCCCATCTGATAAATGACTTATTCTATATCCCAAGGGAAAAAAACTGAGGCCCTTAAAGGCTCCAACCAAGCCACTACTTTTTTTTTTTTTTAAATAATGTTTTGAATGGTACAGTAATGACAGCAAGTTCTGGGCAAGTCCCTCCACTTTACCAAGACTTTTCATTTTCTAACATATTCCGTGGAGGATTGTTATATTTGAATAATATACTCACAGATGCCTGTTAGTAGCTAGTAGAGGTCACAGGTAGATTTTCAAACCTTTCCTTCTAGTTCTCTCTCTCTCTCATTCTAGTAATAAGATGTTTATAGTCACTAATCATCTTCCACCTGGGCCCCTTCATGTCCCCCAGCTACATCCTCTCACTATACCACATTTTCCTTGCCAGTGATAAGAACAGTTACATGGAATTATCAGGAAATAGGTAAGAACCTCTGTTACATCCCTCTCTTTAGGTGCTAGACTCTATTGCTGAACATTATCATGAAATCAAAATAGGTTCTATATGTGTACCCTAATAAAGTGCTCAAAATTATTATGTTTATTATATTTCTAACTTTAAATGGAAGTCAAAATTATGAGAGAAGTCCCAAGAAACTCCTAATAATGTGGTCCATTTGCTTACGACTGTCAGTTACAGAGGGAACATCTACTTCTGACCATGGGGATTGTTACCCTTCTCTATCACCTCTAGCAGAATGAGAGAATCTTGGAGTTGGAAGTGGTCATCTAGTTCGGTGTTTTTCAAATTTTGCAACACAGTCCATTATTGAGATGTGAAGTCAATCTAGCAATTGTATTAAATTGTATTTAATCTAGCAGTTGTATTAAAGAAATGAAAGTGGTCCAGCCAGACTAGATAGAATATATGAGTGGATTGTGTATAAGAAGGGTAAGTATTATTTTGAGAGCATTTTATTTAAGTTATATATACTTATGTGCATGAATACTCATAATGTAAAATGCCTTTCTTACTGTGGGTCACAGTTTGAAGAAAAAACAAGAAACTGCAAGTCACTGCCTAGTCCGTCCCTCTAGGTAATGCCTCACTACACTGTATAATGCTCCTCTGCCTCCCTCCCCCCGATAGGGTGCTATTTAAATATCGACTTGAACCTTACCAGTGGTGATGAACTTATCTACTCACGTAATAGGCAATTTTATTTTCAGCTCTAATTGTTACAGTTCTTTCTTGTAGTGAGCCAAAAACCTGTACCTGTATCCTATTAGGTGAGGTTTTAATCTTCAGAGCACCACAGACTCATTTTTCACCCCTTCCACATGACCCTCCTTTAGGTATTTGATGATGGCTATCATTTTCCCACTGATTTTTATCAGTTCTATTTTCTTCAGCAACTTCTCCTGCGGCATCTTATATAATCCTCTTGAGCATATCATACCTCTTGTCTCGAGGCAACAAGTATGTCAGTGCCTTCGTGAGATAGGATGCTTAGAACTGAGTACAGTTCTTCATGTTTGACTTACCAAACCAGAGCACCGAGGGAATATCATCTTCTTGATTTTGATACCATACTTCTTTTAATCTGGCCCAAAAGAGTATTAATATTTTTAGCCATATCATACAGTTGACTATTACCAAATTTATAGTCAACTAAAATGTAATTTTCATAGCTATTTCTGCTAAGTCTCACTGACTACTCCCTGAAATTTGCTTAAATATTGTTTTGAGGGGAGAAGGAGTGTAGGTTGCGGATTACATCTATTCTTGTTAAAATGTATACCTATTGTTTAAGCTTGTGCAGATCTTTTTGAATCTAGATGCTGCCATCCTTTAGATTAATTATTGGTCACAGTTTCCTATCACCTACAAACTTGAGATGTGTGTCATTTATGACATCTAAGGCAGTAATTGAAATTTTGACCAGAAAGGAGAGTATCCATTTTTGAATTGTTGTATTGCTAAAGAATGCTTGTAAGTTGACTGAAATTCATAATATTTTCTATTAGAAAACCTATTGCAAATGATGGATTTCCAAAACATCCAGTTTCTCTGTAGAGCCGTACCTACCATTGAAATAGAAATAATATTGATTGGACATATTTTTGGTTAGCAACAAGAAATATGAAAGAGCAATGAGTAGAAAGCGAAAAACGGGGAGGGAGCTTGCAGATTTACTAAGTTTGACCATTAAAATTTGCAAGCAAATAAGTCTGCTATTTATTGAAGCATAAAAGACATTAGGTACTGATGCTTCAAGGCCAAATAACAAGATAATACTCCAGTTTCCTGGTTTCTATCTCATAGGATTTGAAGACCCTGCCTTCATTTTTCTCTTCTTTGATATCTGAAGGTCTGGACCTCATGATGACTTTAAGAATTAAAATAAGATTTATCCATTACTTAGTGCTGTACCTGCGACAACCTTTAATTTCAACCCTTTCCTCTTCATCCATCCCAATACCTACCCACCTGCAAGTCCAACCAGTCATCACAAGAATGAAAAATGCAAAGCTGGGTTCACCCACACACCTATGGTCAATTAATCTTCGACAAAGGAGGCAAGAATGTACAATGAGGAAAAGACAGTCTCTTCAGCCAGTGGTGCTGGGAAAGCTGGACAGCCACATATAAATCAATGAAGTTGGAACATACCCTCTCACCATACCCAAAAGTAAACACAAAATGGCTAAAAGACTTAAACATAAGACATGACACCATAAAACTGTTAGGAGAGAGCATAGGCAAAACATTCTCTGATATAAATTGTACCAATGTTTTCTTAGGTCAGTCTCCCAAGGCAATAGAAATAAAAACAAAAATTAACAAATGAGACCTAATGAAATTTACAAGCTTTTGCACAGTAAAGGAAACCATAAACAAAACAAAACGACAACCTACAGAATGGGAGAAAATATTTGCCAGTGATGCAGCCGACAAGGGCTTAATTTCCAAAATATACAAACGGCTCATACAACTCAACAACAACAACAAAAACAACCAACCCAACCAAAAAATGGGCAGAAGACCTAAAGAGACATTTCTCTAAAGAAGAAATACAGATGGCCAATAGGCACATGAAAAGATACTCAACATTGCTAATTATTAGAGAAATGCAAATCAAAACTACAATGAGGTACAACTTCACGTCAGTGAGAATGGCCAGCATTAAAAAGTCTACAAATAAGAAATGCTGGAGAGGGTGTGGAAAAAAGGGAACCCTCCTAGGCTGTCAGTGGGAACGTAAGTTGGTGCCGCCACTGTGGAAAACAGTATGGAGGTTCCTCAGAAAACTAAAAATAGAACTACCATATGACCCAGCAATCCCACTCCTGGGCATATATCCAGACAAAACTATAATTCAAAAAGATACATGCACCCCTATGTTCACAGCAGCACTATTCACAATAGCCAACACATGGAAACAACCTAAATGCCCATCAACAGATGAACAAAGAAGACATGGTACATATATACAATGGAATACTACTCAGCCATAAAAAAAGAATGAAATAATGACATTTGTAGCAACATGGATGCGACTAGAGATTATCATACTAAGTGAAGTAAGTCAGAAAAAGAAAGACAAATACCATATGATATCACTTATATGTGGAATCTAAAATATGACACAAATGAACCTATCTACGAAACAGAAACAGAATCACAGACATAGAGAATAGACTGGTGGTTGCCAAGGGGGAGGGGGGTGGGAGAGGGTAGGAGCGGGAGTTTGGGATTAGCAGATGCAAACTGGTGTATACAGAATGGATAAACAACAAGGTCCTACTGTATAGCACAGGGAACTATATTCAATATCCTGTAGTAAACCATAATGAAAAAGAATGTGTATATATATATATATATATGTGTATGTATAACTGAGTCACTTTGCTGTACAGCAGTAATTAACACAACATTGTAAATCAACTATACTTCAACAACAACAAAAAAGCTGGGCTAGGAATGGGAGGGAGGAAAAAGGGATATTCTGCACCTCTATACACTAGTGGTCATATGTTACAAAGCTCACAAAAAATTATATGACAGGTAGTTGCATTATAATTTTGCTGATGAGGGAGCCGCTGTCAAGGATAAAGTTATTCCAAGATTGCATATGTGCCAGAATGACTGTATCTACGTGTGTGCCTCTGTATGTGTTTGTTAAATGAAGATTCCCTGTGTATATATGTGCATATGTATATGTATAATGAGCAGTTGATTTTCAAGTAAAGAAAAATACAAACTCCTAGAAAAAGTTCAGAGCAATTTAAATTCTTCATTTTAAATATTAGTCATGGAAAACGTATGTCTAAAGGCTGTGACATTTCAGTGAATGTGTGAGAGGCCTAATATAAATGCCATTTATAATTGGAATCTAAAATATTAAATTACTCTTCAATGAAACATATGAGTAATAGTAATTTCTCCACGTAGAGGGGGTAGACATTATTACTGCCCATGAGATTGCTAGACCAACCTTTGATTGTCAAGATACAATTAATACACAAGGGTAACACGTGTGTGTCATTTATCCTCAGGGCTCATAAGTATAACTAGTAACACGCTGCGAACGTAATGGTAACGCCTAGAGGTCCCGTTATTATCAGTTCCCTTGACGCTCCCTGCGGCCACACTGGTCTGAGCGAATTCCGTTGGCGTGTGCCTGCTACCTGTACTTTCAAACACGCTCCGTTGTAAATCAGCCGAATGAATTCAGAAAAACTATGCCTTTATGTATTAAAAAAAAAAAAAAAGGAGCCCTTGAAATCATACATCGAAAAGTTACAGATTGATATTTCATTTTTATGGCAAGAATTACTGTAGGTAAAGAGCAGTGAAATAACTTTGTTTCATCATAAAAATATATTTTACTAAATCTTTAATGGCATTTGGCCTCTGAGGAAGCACACTTAAATAGATACGTGTAGAACAGAGCATTCAGGGGAAAAAACGTTAATACATGGATGAATAGCGAGGAATTTTAATCATCAGTAGACAAGCACAGTCAACACCGAAGGGAAGGATAAATACTGAACAGCTTCCCAATAGCGCACAGTCAAGGACTGAGTGTTGTCTACAAAACACAGATACCGCATCTGCCAACACCAGCCTCTCCTGCTCCCCAAGTGTACAGTCTTCTACTCTGTTATTTCTTCCCTTGGACCTGCTCAGATTTCTTTGAGGCTCGGTGTTCATTTTTGTGATAGCTCTAAGTGATCACAAAATATATTCAATTCCTGCTTGCTAACGACTAGGACGTAATATCTACTGTTGGTCATTTTCTGGTCATTCGCCCTGGCAGCTTGCTGATACTTTACTGGTAGGCCCTGAATTTATTTGGGGGGATATCTTATCTCCAAAAGTAAACGGTAAGCACCTCAAGTAAACTAGATGAGCAATGTTTCATGGGTGTTTTCTTTATTTGTCTTGTCCTACCCTTCCAAAGTGCTTGGTGCACTGCTGGACATTCCTAGCTTTATGCTAGCTCCAAATTTCTTGTGTGATAGCCACTTGGATTTAATGTTTAAAAATCTCTCAACCACCCCATATTTTCCTATGAGAATTTTTCTCTTTGTTGCCGATCTTGTTTCTTTAACAGATTACACTCCTTCTGCATTTTACATGCACACACAGACAAACACGCAAAATCTATTGTACCTCCTCAATCTCCTTAAATCTATAGAGTTTCATTTTTTGTTCTACATCAACTTTACAAAGCCTCGTCATCGTACAACAGTGCTGAGATCTCAATATCTTTTCAAATCAATCCAGGTACCTCTGCAGTATATGCTAAATGTTTGCAAAGGACCTGCCATAAAGTAACTTTGGGTCTAGTGTGCAAATAAGCAGTTACTTCATCTAGCGATCCTTTGTCATGATGGAGTGAAACTGGGATGGATGCTTTGGGATCTCACTGGAGCAGGGTAAAGGGGAGTGCAAGGAAGTTTCCTAGAGAGATACCACTTTTCAACACATTTTTTTCTCTGAGATACTGAAGGCCTCCAGAACATTGTAGGCATTGTCACTGATGCCAGACGGCTGTACTCTCAACTCTGTGATGAATTTCTTTTACTCCTTTAGTTTGCAGCCTAGGTGTAACTTATTGCTAGAACTCTTCAATTTTTCCTCGTAAAGCCATGTTTAGAGAAAATGGTTCCTCTACCTTGCAGTTCTTATTATCTGAAGACTTGTTTGTCTTGATAGTTAACTAAACCGTAAACTCAGGGAAGAAACAAGCTATATCCATGTTGATTTTCCTTGGGTTCCTAATATTGAGCTCAGTGCCTGAAACTTAACACATTCTCAATAAGTCACTTTCAGTGGATGAATAAAATAGAGATGGCATTTGAGTTGAACATCCAAGGGAAAACAGAAGAAAATTGGTTAGAACAAGAGGGTATGTGAGGTTGAGGTAGAGATAGGGGATGGGAGTTGGGGAATTATCTGAAAAGATGGCCCTTGAATGACATGTGGGAGTTTCTGACCGTTTCCTCTAAGATCAGGAAGAAGACAAGGATGTCCACTCTTGCCACTTTTATTCAACATAGTTTTGGAAGTCCTAGCCACGGCAATCAGAGAAGAAAAAGAAATAAAAGGAATCCAAATTGGAAAAGAAGAAGTAAAACTATCACTGTTTGCAGATGACACGATACTATACACAGAAAATCCTAAAGATGCTACCAGAAAACTACTAGAGCTCATCAATGAGTTCGGTAAAGTTGCAAGAAGTTTCAACAATATCTTGAAGATTAAAGGGAACCATGAGAACATGTTACTTGGGGAAATGACATAAGCACATGTGTATTTTAAGAGGTGCCTCTAAGCATGGGCACGGAAGGTAGACGGGAAGGGAATGAGTGGCTCTCTGGCGGCAAATCAAAGTCTGTTTCACCTGTTCAGGTGAGAAATTATGAAGCCCTTCATGGAGAGGTGAGACAAAAAAAAAAAAGACGAGACAGATAAAGGAATTTTGGCAGAGGGAAACTCATCAATGTCTGATTAGATGCTGAAGATAAGGAAAACAGAGGAAAATACATTCACGTACAGGATCACGAATAGAACATGACTGCAAGGACAACGAGAAAAGAGGAAGCAGACTTTGGCAAGGTTGGATTTTCAGTTGTTGAACTTCTAGGTGGTGATTATGGCAGTTAAGCGGAAAAGGTCTGTGGACAGCTGAGAAGGAATATATCACGATCATTAGTAGCAAAGATTCTGGAACCAGGCTGTTGGGTTGAAATCTTGATCCCACCACCGACGATGTGTGTAAGCTTGGGCGAGTTACTTAACTGTTCTGGGTCTCAGCTTTCTCACTTATAAAATGGGGAAAATAATAGTGTCCACCTTACAGGGCTGCTATGAGGATTAAATGCTTTCGCTTGTATAAAGTAAAGGCCCTTGAATACTGCCCGGCACATAGTAAGCTTTATATAAATATCTGACGTTGTTGTTATTGTTGTTCCATGGAGGTACTGAGCTCTGTAGAAAAATCTGGAATGAATATATAAATTTTGGAGTATTGACATATAGGTGAATGTCAAAGTTTAGGGATGAAATAGATCAAAATATACAAAAAATAACCTTTCTCTATAACTTTAAACCACCCTTCTCTCCAGGGACTGCAAAGCTTCACGTGTCAAGAAGCGAGTAACACCATCTTCTCTTGGTTCCCTGACTCTTCTGGCATGCTTGCATTTGCAGATCTCATCTAGGATGTTTTGACGTGTCAGTTCTGACTCAGAATTTTTACACATTTAGACCAAAATCTCCCTGGTGCCTATTCTTCATTAAGCCTCATCTTCACTGCTCTGAGTTCGAGCATTCAAGGTTTTTCCGCACAATGCACTGAACACATTCTTACCTTTGCTGGTACTTGAATTTTTTTTGGGCGGGGGGAACTTAGAAATAATCAAATAGATGTATATAACCCATTTCTTTCTGGTTACTGTAGCCAATATATTTAATGTCTCTCCCTCCCTCTCTCTTACACACACACATACACACACACACATAGAGTTTAAAAGAAGTAAAGGTGTTATCTCCATAACTGACTAGAGAAAGCAGCATTAAATAGATATGTGAAATGTATAGTTTCACGAACATGTACAGTTTTAAGAGAACTAAAGATTGTCTAATCTAGCTCTTACATTACAGATGTGAACGGTGGACCCAAAAGGATTACGTGACGTGCCTATGATCACACGAGAATTTGTTTGCATGCTGCATTTTACAATACAATTTAGCTGGAATACAAAATCTGTAGTACAGAGATAGACTCTATGCCCAATTGTGTATCTAAAAATATTCACTATGAAATCATAATTTTTATCACAGCTAAAGATGTTCACAATATTTTACTGAAATCACTTTTATGCTAATACAAGACAAACACACTTGCCAGAACTACATTCCACCAGTGTCCAGAGTTATTATCTGTAATTATAAAAGCTTTATCAATAAGACAACTATTATGTTTATTTTTATACTGTCAATACATCTACATTTATTATTTCATTTCATTCTTACAGTGTCTCTGTTATTCAAAAAGGGATGAACTGAATTTCTATAAACTGTTCTTTTGGGACCTGCTAAAACACATGGTATTTTGTGAAAAAGAGAAGCAGTATTTAGATTTTTATCAAAGTTGTGTACAAGCTTAATTTTATCACATCTTTAAAAACTTCTCAAATTAAAGAGGTCTTTTTCAAGAATTGTGGGATAGACTTTCTCACACACACACACACATGCCTGTATGTCAGGATTCAAGCACTAAAAAAATATTATTAATGACTGTCCAGACACTACAGAAGCAACTCTACGTTTGTGTAACAGTGAGTGGGAAATAACAAAACAACCAGGAAGTTTGTCTAACACCACGAAGAAGAAAGACTAACCGTCACCTAGGTTTGTTCAGCCATATATACTTTTGCTTCCAAAACGACATTCACTACATAGATTAGGAGAAATGATGAAAGAAACATTATCATATGATTTTCAATTTTTAAAAATTCATACAGTATGTTAAGGAAGTGGTATTCACTTTTTCTTTGTTAAGACCAAAGTGTCAGAATATATTAAATGAATTGATTTACATAAGTAGATAAATTATTAACGTAGAAAACTACAAATTAATGTCCACTTTTCTGGCTTAAAAGCGAAGTCATACCTAAAATAATATATTTTAATAGCACTCATCTGTGTAGACGTCCAACAATGACTTTCAAGAGAATCATTACTTAGTACCATTCAACAGCCTTCAAAGATGATTAATTGGCAGTACTATCTCTGCATCTATTTTTTTTTAAAGAAGTCCTAAAATACATGTCTCACATAATGGGAAATTCTACCTGTTCCTTACTTTGTCAAGGCATACTTTTAAAATGCATATTTTTATATAATATAGTTCAGGAATGTGAGAAATAACCCATCTTTGATTATCTTTTCCCAGGGTTTTAAAATTTTTTATTTTTTTATTTTTTTCTGAGAATTGGGGTAAGAGAAGCAGACAGAGAATATGTGGAAATACATATGAGAAAAAATATATAAAATCAATTTCTATTTTATTTGGAATAATCCACATATGTATCAATATTTACTTTAGAGTGACTATATTTATACTTCATAATGTGAACATGAATTATCTCTTCATTTTAAAATAGTGAATTCAACTTTTACTTCTATTTCATAAAAAAGAAGCCTAAGATCAATAACCAAGTAAAACTGTAAGCTTGAATCTTAATATAACCTTTCCTGTTCAACAGGGCATTTACCATTCCATGCCATCTTGATGAAGTGAACAAATATGTGTCAGATTTAGCAGAAAATTCAAAAATCCAATTTTTTTTTTTTTTTTTCAGAAAGACCATAAACGGCATTCTTGAACCATCACGTCTTGGAAGGCATTTTAAAGAACAAACTTACTTACAGATAGAATCAAAATTAAATTGCAAGACACTTACAAATAATTTTAATTTTAAAATATGTTCAATGGCAGGTTTATTTTACATGTAAAATTACATTTTGGGGAGGATGGGAGGAGGAGTGCCTTGACAATCTCAAGTCATCAGAGAGCGCACTTGAAAAATCTGAGGACAGATGCAAAATTATTTCTTCCGCAGCACAAGACTCTGGAGACACGTCGAAGGGTAAAAGTTCCGCACAGCCGACATCACATGATGGAGCCTTAGTTTTAAAAATAACATGGCTAGTAATAATGACAGAGGGTGTCATTGCTAACAATAGCCACCACTGTTTGTTGTTGTTATAATTCTTACCAACATGCAAGGTGTTCCTACCAAAATGATTTGCTGTACTCACGCTAAGAATCAGCACAAAAAAGGAAGAATTTCTGTAGTCCTATTTGAAAACTCCATAAAAATGACTACAATGAGTTCTGTCCTCTTGCCCAGATCAGGGCAATCAACACAGTGCATTCTTTCCAAACGGAATGCCATGCCTTACTGTATTGACCAATTTTACTGGAGTAGGACAAACTGAGGCCGTTTAGACTCATAAAGATGTTTGCAGCATTAAAGTTGTCCCAGATACATTACTGACCGGATGGGTGCCTCAGCACGGCCTTGTGGGCTGTCACAAATAGGCAAAGTGCAACCTGTGGATGGCAAACTACCATCTGGCGGTACTGAGTCACCCCCAGATACACATTAAAAATATTCCCTCACCAAACTGCAAACAAAACATAGGTTATCTGAATATAAATTATAATCTTAACTTGGCGCAAGCATACCAAAATACAAATAGCTAAATTAAGATGAAGAATTTTATTGAACCTAATCTGAGATCAACTGCTTTGGAAATATTACAAATGGCATTACTGAACCAGCAATGTACCCTGATGGATAATTTACAAGTGGACAATAATTACAGATGTGTACTATGGTTAGCTGAAAATAAACTTTTCCATGAACTTTGCTTAAAATCAGGATTGAAAAAAGGTAAAATTAGCTATTTGGAGAATCTTAACAAATGATAGCTTCCTATAACTGGAATTTCTAATTATATACACACCCCCAAGCACACATATGTATGTTGTTAGATTGTGTTGCCTACTGTACTATTCCATTTGTGTAGTCAAATATTTTATATAACTTTTAAAAATAAGCAATCAGCCTTCCAGGTGATTTAAACAGAGCCCAGATCAAATGTTGAAATTCCTGAACTAGGATTATGACTGTAAATAAATTACTGAAAGTAAAAACAAAACAAACCCCACATGATTATCATTTAAACTGCTTAGTCTCAGCCTTATCTGATTTATCTCTCTCGCTCTCACACACACATACATGCACGCACAGAGACACATGCACAGAGGTACACACACGATGGTACTTTCTAAGCCCATTCGGACTTCTCTGGCTATTTTTGAAGTTGCTTCAGTAGCTTATTCTGGAGCTTTCTGATAGCCATTGCCAAGGAAAGGTTTGTCTAAAGAGAGAAAACACGAAGTGGACAATTGTGATTCTTATAGAGAGAGTGAAGTCCTAAAACTCAATACTGTCCATGGAGTAAAAGAGAAGTTTGCAGGCCAGAAGCTGCCTTGGGAAGGAGTACGGGGCCTTTTCAGAATTGCAGTGCTATTGCCTGCAGATGAATGAATGGGTTTCTCAGCAACCAGGCGATTTTCAGTGAGGGTCCCCTCTGGTCACTTGCCACTGGGTTCTTAGGGGATATTATCGCAAGGCTTTGAGGATCCTGATCTACGTAACAGCAGCTACAGAAAGAAGGCATAGCCGCTGGGTGATCTTCACCTTGTAAGGGAGGCTGGAGAGGAAACTCGGCCAGGTTTCTGATGAGGCAAGTATCGTTGCCTTTGGGAATTTGGCAAATAGTTCCTCATGACAAATTTACCATTCAGTGAGATTTGGTGGCTCAAACACTATCTACTGTGTGCACTCAACCTGAGGAATAAGAACACTGAATCTTGCGATTTGTGTAAATCTATTATAATATGTAGCTGTACAAAACCATACATAAACAAACAAGACAACGGTCAAGCCAATGCATTCTGCCAATTTACTGTAAACTTATGTCAAATCCACTTTAATCTGTTATATATTCAAGATGGCCAAAAAACACAATTATTTTTAAATGATCACTTAGACGGTTAAATGTGAACACATCTTTTAAAAAAGTTTTGGAACTCAGTCTAAAGCATGGTAAAATTGGCAAACATTTCTTACAGTTTTTTTTTCCAATGTAAAATCAGATTTCTGCTACTGCTGTTGGCTGAATCATAAATGAAACCCTTAGAGAGAATGAGGTGATGTCCACCCGCTGGCCTGTCTTGATTTTGCTGCCTAGTAATCTTGAAAACCCCACACAGTGAGCATTCAGGGGGGTCAGGGTAGGGAAGCTTGGAGACAACCCAAGGGAAACGTAAATGCGTACTGCCCAACACTCACCAATCGTACTGATGGTGAGTATAATAATAATCACCATCATTTCTATCTATACAGTACTTAGTATGCAGTGTGTATATAAAACCCCATTCAGTCCCCAAAATCACCATGCATGGTAAATATCATTTTCCCATTTAGAGGAAACAGACTTCAGAAAGGTTAAGGGGAAGCTCAATGGCAAAGCCAAAACTCCCACTGGCTGCCTGACTGTAAAGCTCAGGTTCGTTCCACAGCCTACCCTCCAAACGGTCTATCTGAGATGACCTTCCACGATCGTCTTAAAGTAGCCCAGCCCAGGATGCAATTCACTTCTCTTTGACTGAAGCCAGAAATTTATATGACTTACAGGAGTCAACATCACCCCTAGAGTTTCAGGAGCCAAACATCAGAGTGGGAAGTCTATTCCTGTCCATAGAGTTTCCCAGAGGCAGGTCTTGCCAGCAAGAGGTGTTCATCAAAGCCCAGACACCATACTTCCCTTTCCTTAGCATCCTTCGGGGACATACAGGGGTCTGGATATAATGGGGCCAGGACTAACTTGGGTAGACAGATGTTGAGAGTGGTCTCCCAGATTTGATCTTCTGGATCCTGTGCCTTTCACCTGATGGGTTCTAGATCGCTGGGAGGTCAGATATCTCCAGGTGTTTTGTTTCAGGTAATTGTTGTCAGATGTGCTCATAACAGTGTCAATGTTAAGAATTAAAAGATAAATCAATCAATTAATCAATCACACTGCCAATCTATCAACCTATCCATCCGAGTGTGTATGTTGGAATCCCATCACAGCTCTGTTATGGCTCACTATCTTCTGATTGAAAATGTTTTGCCTTCTTTAACTGACAATAAGAATTATTTTTCTAGAACAAAGACATTATATTACACATTTTTATATTCCTAATAATGTTTTTATGGTAAATACCTAATCCATGAACTGCAGGTAACATAATTATGATTTTCAACAACTGCAGACACTTCATTATTTTCTCTATTTGGCTATATCCCACCAATAATGAGTCACATTTAAATTTCTCTCAAACAAACATGTCTCTAGAGTACATATTTTGGATAAATTACATTTAATTTTCTATTAGAAGATTATATTTTTAATCTATAAGAACTCATTAACACATAGCAGGTGCCAATGTAATTGTGAGCTATCTTGGGATCCTAAGACTTTGAAAACTGCATAGATACTGTCTTTAGGTTTATTTTCTGGTTGTAATCTGCTACATCCCTTTTCTTTTTAACCCAGAACACATTTTTATGTTAAGGCTCGGCACCTCAGAAAACAGAGGTTGGTCATGAAAACTGCAGCACAACATTAACAGTGTGTTGTTAATAGCAATGCTATAAACTTTCTTTATCGAGATGCACCTAATGTAAGTACGTAAGAAAGGGCTCGAAAGCTTAAGAAGACTTTACTTATCCTATTTGATTTTATCTCTGATTCATGTAGCTGAAGATTAGACAAGTGCAAGCTAATGATCTCCTTTTTTATATAACTAATTTTCAGTTATGCTTCAGTATTATCATATACACTTCTAAATGAGCCATATTCTTCATAGCTAATTGGTGGGACCAGTGAAGTGGATCACATGCCATGGTACTTTGTCTTATTCCCAGTTTGAGACCTTGCTGGGTATTTAAGTTGACAATGTGAATGAGGCAAGCTTCCAGATTTCAGCTGTGCTGGCAGCAAAGGCCGCGCAGAGAAATGGGCGATATGGCTTGTGTGTGTGCCATTCATCAGCGCGCACATTAGAAGGAGAGGAAGAGTGTGCGGCTTTCATCCTTCTGTACCTGGTGTGTTTTGCTTTCAAGCTGAGGTGCGGTGGGGGAGTGAGGGCTTAAAGCTGGTGTATTGTCAAGGTGGTGAAGTCTGGACCTGGTGTACTGTCAAGAAAAGAAAGATATTTTTGCAAAGTGTTTTCACAACCTCAAGTCTTAGACACACTCAAACACATATTACAGGGTTTTCCACCCCCCCCCCAAGTTTTTGAGTGTCATTCTCATTCCTCTATGCATTTTAGGAGTTTTACATTTTATAGTAAAATTCTTCACTCATAGCTTTATATAAAAATTGAAGTGTTTAAAATGAGGTATCTTTGAAATAAACATTTTTAATTTCAGTAAGAATTGCTTCACTTAAAACAGGTGTTCCAATCATTTTCAGGCATCGACTAGTTTTATTTTATATTACTTATTCAGCGGGTATAGCTTACGTGTTTTAAAACTAATTCACTGTTGATCAAAACTGAAATGCTTGGTTCACTCACCATGATACTAAGTAAGCATCAATGTAGCATTAATGAATTAACTGTATCATTATTAACCCTTTCCAATTTCATATATTAATGATGTTATTCATGTTTTCTACTTGGTGTGTTTTTAATACTTTACTGTTTGAAAAACTATTTTAAAATATTTAAAGCGTTCACTTTAAAAATATCTTGTTTTTTTGCCACCTAATAATGGTCTGTGTTTTTCACATGAAATGGAAAAATCAAAGAGATACTGGTTTTCTTTTTTTTTAAAGTCTCCTTTCACTGTACCTTTAGTACATTTAATATAAATTAGACAGGTAATGAATAATGTGCCAGCAGGAATCTTCTTTCCTTTGGCATTAATCTCTTAGTTTTATATAGAAACATTACTATTTCTAGCTTCGAGAACACAAATGTGTACTAAGAGGAATGAATTATAGACCTGACAGATTACAGACAGGTTAAAACTCAGTTTAAAAGTGTCCTTCTTTCAATACTTTATTGTAATTCTTAAAATAAATTAGGAAAAAATATTGACTAAAATTAAGATAGGTTGTGTTCCTTTAGGTTTATTTCAAAAGAGATCATCAGCGACTACAAGTTAAAATCACTACAGTTCATCTCAACTTACGCTTTAAATTCTCATCTTGAAAATAATTAATATGAATGCTAAAAAGGAAGCTTGGGGCTGCCGATGAATATTATCTAAAGAAAAACACCTTCAGTTTTATTTTGGGTAATCTTTTATTTTTCTTTCTGTATCAAGAGTCTTTCTGCTCTTAGTAGGTATGCATATTGTTTCAGTTTTCTATTTACAAAATAATCCTAGAAGAAATCTCATTGACTTTTAATTTTCATAACTCTTTATATCAATATTTAACAGAAGTAGGTAATCATTTCCAGGATAGCTAGCCCGGCCTTACATAAAATTAGGCAAGGTAGGAAATTACTTTCATTACTGCCTCTTTCCCCTCTCCTTTCAAAGAGGAAGAAATTAATTCATCTGTTAGGCTACATGTTAAAAAAAAAAAAAAAAATTAGTTCTGATCTTTATATAGTTGTGTAATCTAAATTAGTACCTGATTCTCTAAAGTCCACAATTTAGGACAGAACAGAATCTACTGCAGCAACTAATTAAACACTTACTGTAAGGTTAAGTTTTTCATTAAATCAATAGGCCCCTCGTGTCAGTTACAAAGCCCTAATTACTATGCAGTAAATTTAGATTGAATTTGAGTTAAGGACTGATTTCAATCTAACCGCAGCACGTAAATATTGTAAATTACTAGAATTACAGTTCAATAAAATTGAATGGATTTCACTTTAGATAAACCAAATGCAAATGAGAAGAAAAAAAGATCTGATGAAATTTCTTCCAAACATCTTGCCAAGAAGCATTACGCGTCGCGTATAGGACGTTGTTTTGGCAACAAGCATGTCACAGCTCAATAGTTCTACTTCCCTTTAACATGTTTTAATACTTGATTATCTATAGTAAAAATGAATAAATTTAATCTCTCCCGAGTGATCAAGCAACATGATGGCTAATGTGACCGCTTACTGTGTTGCTTTAGTTTTACGACTGTATTGTTGTGCTAAAGCACAGTATGAAATCAGGTTATCAGGTTATAACTAGCTGGGATAAAATACACACACACAGGCACACATGCGAGAGCTGGGAAATAACAAAACAAGCCATGTTCTAAGCATAAGTCAGATCCTTTAAAGTCAAAAAAGAAAAAAAACACAAAAAGTAAAAATGTGCAGACACTAAGCTCTAATTGAAAAAAATATACAAAATTGAAAACAGTTGAAAGTTTCTGAACCTTTCATTTTGCCTTAAATAAGGATTCTATGCACAGGAAATAAACTAAAAAAATCAAGGCGCCAAAGACAAACTGACAACACAGAAAGGAGAGCTCAGTACGGATCAGCAGTAGGGAGGGGTAGGTTTGTGATAGAAAGAACTGCTCGTAACGCCTAACAATTTCTGCACAGCCTTCTGAAAGAAAAGTTGGAAAGATTTTTATAATCAGGTGAGTAACGCAGCCCAGACTTGCACTGATCAACTTCCACCACCTTTCTTTTGACTTGGGCAGAAGAACCCAATCAAATATAAAATATCGACATGATATATGTAGTACAACCATACCTAAGAAAATTCAAGGAAAAACAATCTGTAACTAGAAAAGCAATTAGCTCGCAATTAAACTGTAAGTCAAAATCTTCTTACAAAGTACCTGTGGTGGAGATAAGCCAAGGCTATTCCACATCTTTTGTTTTTAATTCTTAACATATATTTTGGTAAGACTTTCTCCCAGAATTATTTCTAAGACCTGCAGGTGAGCTTGAAAGAGTTCCACCTTATTACAGCTAAGGATTAAATCCACAGAATGCTTATGACTGTTTCTGCTTTCCTTTCTGTTGAGGTTCACTCAATTAGTATCATAGTGTGAATGAAGTCCTATTTGTGACAACAAATGGAAAAATCATACCTCTCACTGTAGGTAAGTGTCACAGCAGTCTCAAGCTGTAAAAAATAGTAATTAAAAAAAAAAAAAAAACAACAACCTTTCCAAAAGCAGTATTAACTGACACGACAGATACAGGTTCTGGACCATTCACTCTGAAACCACTGGGGAATATTTGTCCAGTCTCAACCTGACGGTTCTTATTAAGTCTTTCCAGTATAAGCCCCAAATTCTCTTTACACTGTTTCGAAGAAGAAATTCAGATGTAGCCACTTACAGTTGTATTTTTATATTTTTGTAAAATTCTTCTGCTTTTGCCTGAAAAGGGCAATAATATACACCCAAAGTAGTGACAATTATTTTTAGCATCCGGACTACTCTGTCTTGTGGTACAAAAGGTGGATTGCTTATACTCTAGGTATTTGAACATCATGTGTCAGGAAGAATCATTGCTTGTGAATGGCCTTGGCCTTTCTTCCATTTTATTTATGTCTGCTTCTTTGAGATTTTAGTCAATAGATGGGAATATAATTAAAGAATGGTAAATTGTACAGACATATAAAATAAAAGGCTGGTAAAATACAGAGACACAAAACATCCGATAGATCTTACAGAAACTACTTGGTAAAAGCGAGAGTAACAAAAAACAAAGATGAGGCTATCTTTCATGTTAGTAAGAGAGTAGAGCCCTTTTTGGAGGGTGAAAGAAGAATTTTCTGCAGTCATCAACAAAGTATCTATTTGATGCTTCATCTTCAGTGAATATATGAAAAGAGAAAACAGACCAATGCCTTTCGCTTAGGAATGCACAGTCTGAAACAAACACACTTTCTCTCCCCAGCAAATCTACTGCCAATACCTATGCATTTGGAACCTTCAACCGGAGTTACTCACTCCCTTATGGGTTTAATGATGAGGATGAACCAAATAAGCACTTAGACTACAGTGAAACAACAATGGAAACAATGTTTGCATAAATAACAAAGACTTACAGGATACGGAAATAATAAAGCAAACAGTGCTTAATGCTGGTGAATTAAGTGACAGTAGGAAGGATAAATTTCTAGAACAATTTTCAGCCTAGATATAGACAGGAGAAACTTGCTTGCTTTTTAAAAGGGATCCATTACAACTTTTCCCTCTAATGAGAAGGCAGTCAACTTGACTGTCTTGAGACTGATTATCAATCAATACTTCCTAGTTGCTTTGATGTTCACCTCTACTGGAGCGAGCCTGATACCTTTTCATTGCTAACTAACATCATAATAAACAACCAAATTTGAAACACTGTGACCCAGCAGCACTGCTCCTAGGGATCTGTTGTTTAGACATTTCAGTAAGAAGGTATGAACATAAAGATAAAATTCATTATAAGAATAATGATAGCTAACATTTATTGAGCACTTCCACTGTGCTAGACACACAGAACGAGTATCTCTCTTTTCGCACATGAAGAGACTCAGGCTTAGAGAGAAGAAATGTGCCCAACACCTCACAGAGAGTCGGCAGTACAGCTGGGGTTCTGTGTAGGCTGCTGGAATAAATTAGTCATTGAGAGCGCGGATTCCAGAGCCAGATGGCCCGGATTTGCTACTTTCCGGTTATGTTGCTTTATTCAAGTTAAGTAACGTCTCTGTGCCTAGTCTCATCTCTGTAAAAATTGAGATGATAATAAATACTCCACAGCTTGTTGAACATAAGAATGAGTTACAGAAAATAGTCACATCTATTCCTTCCCTCCATAGAGAGAATACATTTATCTAAACATGTCTGTGAAGGTGAAAAATTAAACAACTTCAATATCCTCCAGTGTGGATAACCGTACAAATGGAAAGTAGGAAAACTTAAAAGAAGAGATCTATGTGGATTATCACATTAAGCCCCAGATTCCTAGAAAACAGAGCCTGAAGGATGAACGCTGGATGGCTTACAGGCATTATCCTTGATGAGGGGAGACGGCGGGGGTGCGAAGGTTTACTTTTTATCTGGTACGTTTCTGTATCGTGTGAATGTGTTACACGTAGACTGTGCTACTTCTGATATTTATGTTACAACAATAAAGATGATTTTTAAAAGCCTAGGAAAAGAAAAATACAAAAATATTTTTAGATTGTTTTTTTTCTCATACATAAAACTCTTAATTACAAAATTCCTCAAGCCTTATCCTAAACTAGGCATACTTTCATTGAACTATTTAATATTGATTTCTCATGGAGAATTTTTAAGATGGTTTTATTCCACTAGTTTCATGACAAATAGTTATTATTGTATGAAAAATCTCCAACTTTATACACTTCTTTTCCGTTTTGAATCCTTATTTCTCTCACTTTTTATCTCTGAGATAAGTCTGCTGACACTTATCAACCTTGGTCACATTCACATATACGTAAAATTCTCATTTAATTTTCAAAATTGCACCCAAAAGCTTGGGGACTTGTTAATTTCAGTAAAAATAAATAAAAATAGGGGCCATCTAAGTAAGACAACCAATTCATCAATAGTGGACATCTATTCTAGAAGAATACCACCAATTCACTCACAAATAAAATGTCCTCCTTATGTATATTATAATGATATGGCCTGCATGAAAATGTCCCTATACGCCCAAATTAACACTAAATTTTATGTTTGGTTAACATCCACTATTGATAGTAAATGCCATAAAAGATGAATCTATCTCTCAATTTAATGGTTGATTTTAATCTTGCCCAACTTAAATCAAGTTTGTTAAACACACATTTTTCCATTATTTATAAATAGAGACACATATATAAGCTTTGTGCTCCCAACCTCACACTGTTTGTGACCTGCTATACGAGCAGCTATTTCCAGGTCACCATCTGAATGAATAAAACATGTTACGTGTTTTTATTTTGTATGGATAGTAGAGAGGGGAAGAGAAAACAAACATTTTAAAGAAATGTGGTAGGTTTCTTAGCAATTCAGTTACTAGGAATTGATCTGGGTTTCTGTGTCGGATACTTGTGGATAAACATTTAGTTGGCCCCATAAGAATACTGGAATTAGCTGTAGCTTAATTTTATTTGTATGATCACAAAGTGATGTTAATGAAATGTAAATAGATATTATTGGTCACTGTGATTTCTAGGTAACAGCTGAAATTGTATAGTGGCACAGAGCTTAACATTTTATGCAGCACTTTCAAAATATCCTCTCTCCCCTTCAACCTCACACCTGCTCTGTGAGGTGAGTTACAGCAGTTTTATTATTCTCACATTAGAGTTGAAGGAACTGAACTTATATACTGAAATGTCAATTTTTTGTACCATTTTATATCTGTTCAGAAAAAGAAAAAAAATATATATATATATACACACACAGAGAACAGGTCAAAAAATATTTATCTTTTCAGTGTCAACAAAGTAGGACAAATCATGATTTTATGTTAAATGAGTCCTATTAAATTTTCCACACAGAGCTACAATGCCTCCCTGTTTTTTAACTGAGAGAGGTCACATTTCTGAGAGTGGCATAGAGGGCCATGTTTTTAAGAGAAAGGAAGACAGGAGGGCTGGACAGACAGACAGCTCTGGTACTAAAATCACTTTATTGAAAGAAAGGTGTTTTTTGTTTGTTTGTTTTTAATTCCTTCTGGCAAAGACTACAGGATTTTGCTCCAGAATCCTGCTCCAAAATGTATAGGTAATTTGCTATTTGCTTTGTGATGAGTAGTCAATTGAAGCATCGGGTTCCACAAGAGGAAGCTTAGTTGTAAGTCTAAGCCTGTTGTGACGCTTCGAGCAAGGAGGGTATCATCTACCATTCCAATTAGCATTTTCCAAGGTGTTCATAATGGTTATCTAACATGGTATTTGAAAATGTCACCGTTAAAATAAAATAACCACATGAAATTAAAAGTTAATATTAGGAATAGCTTTTAAAAACAATTTTAAAATTGGCTTCAGCAAAGTGCATTAATCAGATGGCAGACAACACAGTGTTCATTTATTTAGAGTGGTCTCTGCCATGGGGTCAAATTCTGAATCTCTGCCATTTGCCATTTCCCTCTCCTACACGCAAACTTCGGAAACGAAAAACTTGCATAAGAACGTGCAGGACACTGCTTATTTATATGTAAAACCTTTATTCTGTTTTGTTATTTTAGATGAAATCCCATTTCAATTCTATTCTCTCAGGGAAGCATTAACAGTTTGAGCTCAGCGTGAAAACCATCAAACACTTGAGCTAAAATTTAGATGGGGCAATTTTGTCTGGTGAAGTAGAAAAGGACATGTGGAATGGCAAGGAACAGAATGGCTTATGGAAAGGCAGATGTTTTAATAACGTGTTGTCAAGTGGGAGCTTCAAATGTCTAAATTTAAATCTCTTGATATATTTAAAGAAAGTACGCTGAAGAGAAAGAATGCTCTTTTACCGAGAGAAGGAATACACATATCTGTCTTCTGGAAATGGCCAATGCATGTTTAAAAGCAATGATTAAAATTTTTAAAAAAAACAAACAAAAAAAACTATTATAACCTGAAGTTTGCATAGGGAATGGACAGTGTGGAAGTCTGGAGACTGGCATTGTGATCCTTGCTGTTGCCCAAACAGCATGTGAGGGTCGGGGCATAATCACATTGCTAGATGTATCAGGCAGCAGAGAAAAGCAGTACAATTACAAAAGAAATTCTCAGTCCACTTAAAGATGACAATTTAATGAAAGACCATGCTAATACACGTCTTTAAATGTTTGTTTCTATAGCTTTTTCAGAAGGAACTAGTAAGGTTATTGTCATACCTTATGATAATGTTACATTAAAATAAACTCCAAGCTTGCTAGCACATTTACATCTTATGGACCGATTTTCATGAGCCAAACTAGAATTGTTGTTTTTTGAAGAGAATGGCTACACATAAAGACCCAGCAGTCTCCCAACAGGCTCGTTTATGTGCTCTGTTCCATTCAGGATAATTGAAGTATTTGCCACTAACATTTAATTGATATGTTTGTAATTTTTATGGAATGTTTGAAGACAACTTTTAATATAATCCAGTCCATTCCTCATGTACAAGAGCAAGCTGCAAATGTTTTCCCGTCGTTAGTGATTTAGACTACCCTGTCTTTCTGCAAAGGGCGGAGGGATGATTAGGCTGGTAAAACAAAATCTCTTAATCCACATGTAAACCCGAACTGGTGGACTCCTGCTTTCCTCCTTCTAAGCACTCACGTGATTCAGAATGGAAAGCTACGTACCAGCGATCGGAGACAGCACCGCCACAACGAACCACACCCAGACGCCCGTGCTCCGTGCTTTCCAGTGAGCGGGCTCCAAGTTTGCTGTTGTTGCTGCTGGCGGCAATTTGCGGACTGAAGGTTTCAAGTCCAAATAAACACATCTTACAGACAGAAGACAATTCTTTACAAAACAAAAGCTCTAGCTGGGAGCAACAGTCTGGTCACATTTTGGGTGGCCTTGGATATTTGGCAATGAAAATTTTTTAGATAGATGGCTATAATATATATGGGTCTGTGCGTGTGTGTGTGTGTATTCCAAATATTTTCTCAGAAAACACACACACACAAAAAAAACCCACCGAATTTATTTTGAATGTTTCCTGAACTTTCAGGTGTAAAATAAACAAGTAAGAGTGAAACAGATCTTGTAAGTGTCTGTTAGAAAGTCAACGAGAAGGAAATACAAAAAAAAATTAATGGAAGTATAAATATTGCAGCAAGAAGGCATCTCAAAATATCACTTATTCAGGGTTTCCCTGGTGGCGCAGTGGTTAAGAATCCGCCTGACAATGCAGGGGACACGGGTTCGAGCCCTGGTCCGGGAAGATCCCACATGCCGCGGAGCCACTAAGCCCGTGCGCCACAGCTACTGAGCCTGCGCTCTAGAGCCCGCGAGCCACAACTACTGAGCCCACGTGCCACAACTACTGAAGCTCGCGTGCCTAGAGCCCGTGCTCCGCAACGAGAAGCCACCGCAATGAGAAGCCCGCGCACTGCAACGAAGAGTAGCCCCCGCTCGCCGCAACTAGAGAAAAAGCCAGCGCGCAGCAACGAAGACCCAACGCAGCCAAAAATAAATAAATAAATAAATAAAATTTATTTTTTAAAAAATCACTTATTCAAATCCCCGATTTTCAGGCCTTTTTCTCAAGTTCTTATTTAAGGTAACTAGGTCACTGAAGAATTTGGGGATTTGCTGAGGGCCCAGAAGTAGCCAGTGGTGGAAGGAAAAATGTAATGACATATAAAAGGGAATTTAAGAAATATTCTTTGATTAAGTAATTAAATGGAGGAATGAATGAATGAATGAATGACCAAATGCGTTAGGCTTTCCTGTTTTCTCTTGGGAAAATTACCTCAACCTCTGCAAACCACAGTTTCCTGGTTGGTAAACTGAGGCAGATTATACCGAAAGCTCTGCAGCTCTTCAGATCGATGTGATAAGGCAGGAATCCTATGTATTGGGTTGGCCAAAAAAGTTCGTTTGGGTTTTTCCGAACCGTCTGCTGGGAAAGCCCGAACGAACTTTCTGGCCAGCCCAATACTTGCATTTTCAGAAGGTGCCGTACCCACGAGCTCTGAGGATTACTGTACTTCTGTTTGGAGATGAGTGTCAACGTCCCAGCCAGAGCACTGTCCTTAAGCACACACATCTAAGGTAGAGAGGGCTTCTGTATTCGTTTTTTCCTCTACTTAACCACGTGACGAGAAGAGGTCGTTTTGAAGCAGGAGAAACCTTTACTGTGGCCGTCACCAGCCAGCACATTCAAAACATTTACGGGCACATTCTTTGAGAAGTGTAACCAACAGTTCTCCAAAATGCGCGGTGCGTTCTTTTAAGTTTAGCACGTGATTCTCTCTTACCTCTGTGGCATGGGATGTATAATTTAAGATCACATGCTGTACGGGGGAAAAGTTACACAGTTCCCCCTGCTACACACACACACGGCCCCCCCAGGGCTGCAGAACACTGAATAGAGAACTTCCAAAGGCTGTGGCTACTTCCTTTCCAGATGTTACTTTCAGGGTCAAAGCCACTCACTGAATATATTTATCACACCCTAAAATATACGAGTCATAATTTCATCACATTGCTTGTCTATAGCTCCCCGGAAGAAGAAATATACAGGAAATTCCCAATAATCCTATATGGAAACTGTCCTAGGAATACAGGCTCAAGAAAGGGTTGTGACAGCACTCCGAGCCAGCCTGAATGATATCCGGCCCACTTATCTAGCATTTCAATTTAATATTCGTTGTGCTAGGGCTGCCTGTATTATCAATGTCAAAACACTAAAAAGTCTTATCTTTAACTTTCATGCCAGGGCTTCAAAAGAACTTTGAATTTGCATCTTACTCTAGGGAAGATGTAGCTTAAAAACATTTTTGCCCAGCTTGCTCCATTAATTTCTGAGGAAAACACACCTACTACTGTGAATATGACAGTTCTCAACCTTGGTGTTTTTACAGGATGTCCTTCCCCAGGGAACAGGCAGCACCATCCTGACTTCCCCGCTGGAACCGCACGCCTGCTGGGTAATCAGCTTCGCAGGCTGCAGGGGGGGACCTCAGTGGGATGAACACTGTGCCCCTTGCCAGAGCCCAAGAAAAGGAGAACATCAAGCTTCGGGGGGGAGATCACCTACATCCAGTGTGAAGGATAATTTGCCGATGTCTCCACTGGCTCAGTTATTAGGGGCACTTAGTCTTTTTTATGTACTAGAAGCTTTAACTTAAGATAATTGCCCTCATGCCCATCAAATATTTTCCCCAGATTACTTCCATTGAGTCAGGAACAAAATTCATTTTGTAATGATTATCTGACTCAGGTAGAGCTGATTTTCTATAACTCTAGGCTGAAGCCAGTGACAAGGGCACAAAAAGGATTATTTTTCAGCAGTTTTCAGCCCAGCTAAATCAGCAGATAATGGCATCTCTGATGCAGAGTGATTCTGACCTAAAACCCCTCTCATGGTTAATGTGTCTCACATCTCAAATATGCCACAGAGGCAAAAATATTCTACAGACATCGCCAGTGTTTCCAGAGAGCAAAAGAACAGGTTTAGGAATTTCTGATTTTCACGCTTTCAGTCAATTAAAAGCAATTGCTCAATAAAAACCCCAGAACTTGGTTCCTTTCTTCACACATTTTCCTGCGGAAGAGCATCAGCTGATAAACACAGAGACAGAGAATTCATTCGCACGCCTATGTTACCTTGTTAGATCCTAGAGGTCTACAGGGGCCCAAATAAAGATGCCAAACAAAACTTCTAAATGCTCTAACAAAGGCAAGAATAGAGACAGCAACTTCCTGTTACTGGAGGTTATTCAGACATGAGCAGTGGCTGTTTCACTGCAAAACCCCTAGAGAGTAGATTAGGTTTTGGTACCAGACAAGCTACATTCAAACAAATCATTACATTCCCATATGAAAACAGACCTGAGATGGGCATGTTCTTTTCTGTCTTTTGTTGACTACATTGTTATTCATTTTAGGAAATTTATTGCACGATCATTTGTTTAAAACAGTGTTTTTCAAACTCTTGGAGTCTAGAGCCTCATCAATGGGCAAGGCTGTAAGTGGAGAATTACGTAGTAAGGCAGGGGGTACCATGTTTCCCATCCAACCAGAGCAACTCCAGATTTATCTGCTTTGTACCCTAGACTTCCATCTAAGGAAGAAAAGTTGAAAAACACTAGACAGAAAGATTGAAAATTTCAGGGTCTGGCATGGAGTAGCCGCTCAATATATATGCACTGGATAGATGAATAAAACTATGTGGTGTGTGTACATGATCTTTGTCTTAGAATCATTTTCTAGTCTTTCATGGTATATCAGTATTAAGTGGCAAAATATATTTGTGTGCTGTATTTTAAAAATTGTACCTATCAATATCTTGCTGTTATATGTATGTATGCATATATATGTTTCTATAGGTACACATAATTATGTAATTACAGTTGCGACAATGCCTAAATGGTAAGAAAGTTAAGTTGAAAATGAACAACCAGTAGGCATGTCTTGTCCCATTAGTAAATCTCAGCCATGATGGTCCAAACGTACTCAAGGACAATGTTTTTGTTACTCAACAATTACCCCAGCCTGATCTAAGGTGTGACAAACATGTATGTAAATAAGCTGACGGATCCTTGCCTTTATGTGAAGTTTTGATACTCTGCACATTATAGGCTTTTTTGCATCAATTTTTTTCTTTTTCAAAATTTATTTATTTATTTATTTATTTTTGGCTGCACTGGGTCTTCGTTGCTGCGCGCGGGCTTTCTCTAGTTGTGGCGAGCGGGGGCTACATTTCATTGCGGTGCGCAGGCTTCTCACTGCAGCGGCTTCTCTTGTTGCGGAGCACGGGCTCTAGGTGCGCGGCCTTCAGTAGTTGTGGCTCGTGGGCTTTAGAGCGCAGGCTCAGTGGTTGTGGCACACGGGCTCAGTGGTTGTGGCACGCGGGCTCTAGAGCGCAGGCTCAGTAGTTGTGGCACGTGGGCTTAGTTGCTCCGCGGCATGTGGGATCTTCCCCGACCAGGGCTCGAACCCGTGTCCCCTGCATTGGCAGGCGGATTCTTAACCACTGCACCACCAGGGAAGTCCTTTCGCATCAATTTTGATTTTAAAAATGACTTCATCAAAACACCGTTTTTCTCAATTATGAATTTTTAGTACTTGCCTCTTATGTTTCGCGCCTGATCTGAGTGCTTCCGTTACAAGCAGGACTAAGCAAAATGATGTCTAGCTCAGCCAAATCCAAAATCAAAATCCAGTGACCAGGGTCTGTGTGGGCACTATTCTAAAATGTGTTAACTCATCTAATTCTCATAATAAGTCTACGAAATAGGTACTATTGTCTCTATTTTCTGCAAGGAAACTGAGGCACAGAGAGTACAGGTACCTTCCCAGGATGTATACAATGAACAGGCATGAGAGCCCAGATTCAGCCCCGGCAGGCTAGCTCCAGGGCCCATGCTCTTAACCATTCTGCTGCATTGCTACCCAAAACTTAATGAAACCAACCAACCAAAAATCACCCCAAGCCAAAAACCTCCCAGAAGCAGCACATACCTACATCTACCACTTCTGTATCCGGTATCTGGAGAATTCCCTGCCCCTCCACACAGCCTGCAGAGGCCACCTCTCCGCTGTGCTCAGGAACTACGCCCTCATCAGTAGCTATGCTGGCCTCCTCAGCCATGGAGGGGCCTGGCAATAGGTCTTGTGGCACAAGGGGACCCTCTGGTGCTTCTCTATTCCTGCTCTCTATTTTCTGTTAAACTGACTCTGTGTTCTGTGTTGAACAAAGGAGAAAACCCCTTCTGCCACGGGTGTCATATTTTGCCCCCAGGTCCCCAAGTTTTCCAGTCACTTGACTTTGTTAGATAGGGCCCTTCCACCTTCTGCCATAAGACTATTACCCTATCAGGTCTCCGGTTCCCATCTCCACCTTCGACTCTCTAAAGTACTTGTACAACAGTCTTCTACTTCCTCTTATAATTCAATGACTATGTAAGTATTGATAAATAAGCCAACCTAGAGCATATCACATTTTTGGACAGATGCTCGGGCAGGTGGCCAAGGGCCTCGCACACATTCAAAATCATTTTAGGCTTAGAGGGCACCTCCCCCTATAAACGCTTGAAGGGAGGTGAGGTTAAGGAGTTTAAAAAAACAAGCCTAGCATCTAAGACTTGAACCCAGGTTTTCACAAACCCAGTTTTACAAACTTTGAACCCAAATTCAAAGTTTTGTGGGTTTGCTTGTTTCTTTCTTTGTCTGTCTTAACTTCACCCCAGCTGCATTTAAATACCAGCTCAGCAGCCCATGTGACTATCAATTCTGTAGCTGAGGGGAAGGGTGGATTCCTTCAGTTCCTCAATCTCCCTATAGACTGCAGCAAAATAATGCTCTAACGGAAATACCAAAAGAATCACAATGCCAATAATATAAACAAATAAGTAAGCAAAAAATGTGATAATCTCTGACAAAGTAGACATAGGATTTGAGATTTTAACTGAATTATCCATTAATCTATATTGGCATCCGGTATTGCCTGAATTTATGTACTTAAACTATGGTTGAGAAACCTAGACCGTAGTTTTTCTTTTCTTTCTTCCTTTTGAGATACTATTTTTATTAATTATTAAAAAAAAGATACATTGCTTCACATACCTTAAAATTAACCAACAGAAGCTAATAAGACAATTTCTCATGCCAGTCAAGGAGTAGCCATGTTGAAAAATCAATATGCAAAGCCTCTGCTTCAGTTCTCAGTAGTCAGGGCTAATGACCATTGTAAGATTATATCTAGTTTCTTTTTTTTTTTTTTTTTTTTTTCAAACTAAGCAAATTATCAACCAAATGAAAAAAAATCAATTATGTCAAAAGATATGATCATAACTGGGGAAATAAATTAGTTATTTCGTGTCAAGAGGTAAAAATTACTGGTATTTAATAAAACTTTTCACCTTATAGCCTATAGTGTTGCTACTTGGTAATCATGCTTTGTACGTATGCTGGTGCTGCAATCTGGTTTTCTAAGCCAATTACTGTAAGGAATTAAAGAAGAATAAAAAGTAATAGCAAATACTCTTAGCAAATCGTATTACTCTGGGCTGATTAATTTTGATGTATTTCTAAAGAGAGCAAGGTTAAAGAAGTTTAAATCCGAGATCTTCGACAGAGAAAATACTTGGTATTTAACCTTAAAACGGAAATTGGGACGCAGAAGAGCGACAGCAGGTTGCCATCGCTGTGGGCCCGTATGCGTGTGTCCACTGCTCTAGGAGTGAAAGGGTTTAAGGAACACATTTTCTTTTGGGGGGGGCGGTTGGAAGCATGTCACTGAGCAACCTTACAAGGTCAATTTCAACACCCAGGCTCCCTTACCATAGTGGCAAAAAAAAATTGTGCTTTACGATTTAAAACAGCGTATTATCAAGTTTCTGATACGAAACAAATGTACCAGTTATATATTTTAGTGTGTTATAAAGGCTGGAAAATTTTTTAAAAGAGAGCTTTAGGGGAAAAAAAAGAAAGCCTAAATATACCTTTTCCTTAAAATTCATTCTCTGGAAAAATTCTGCAAACTGAAAAGGACCAATCATACTTTAAAATATTTTCCCTCTATACACTTTACTCTGTGCTTGAAATTTGCTGACTTGATCTTGAAATAATTTATTTAAAACATTGGTAAATAGGATAATTTCTCTTGAATAATTTGTAGTCTTTTACAGTTGAAGTTACTTTTCATTTTTCTCAGTTAGTAAATCTCACACTGTGAATTGGCAGGAAGAAGACACGGTCACATGTTGGGAAGGGAAACATTTCATTATACCCCGTGTGCTATGTTCTGAGATGAGTGAGATGTACTTGAGTAATACAGTGTGCTGTGCACAGTAACTGGACTTAATGACAAAACATCATGGAGGTTCTGCTGGTTTTTTCTATTGTATATGTGACTCTGGGGCTGTCATTAAGTGTTATTTTAAGGGTATAAGTGTAAAGATAGCAAGTCTCAGGTATAACATTTTAACAAAGTAGAATTTCATGAACTCATTCATTTTTGGAGGAGGACTAATACAATTAATGGAAAATATGTAAAATACTGTTATTTTAAATAACAGGAAAAAGAACCAGACATATTAACTTTTCACTTAATTATTCATAACAATTTTCTGGAATTGCTATTTAGGTATATTAACGCAAGAGAACAGACATTTGGAAATGGCTTACAATTTTTCCGTCAGCTTTACTGTTCTGGCCACGAACTGTGACTTACTACCCTTAACTCTAATGTTATTTAAAACTGTGTCTGGATCCAATTTCTCAGAACAAAAATATACACGTAGTTTTTAAAACAAAGTTTCAGTGAACAAATATCTTTAAAATTGATGGATTATAAATAAGCTACATTTCTGCCCAAATAGCAACGTTACAAGATATTTGAGCCAAAGTTAGAATATTGTTCCCTAATTGCCATAATAATTTATAAAAGAAGTGATCGAAAGTCATATTTTATATATGGAGAGAAAGAAAAGAGGATTGAGCGATTCCGAGTATGAGGCTATAACGTACTATATTTCAGTTCAAGTATAAGCAAGAATATATAGTACTATTACGCAAGTAAGCAAAACAAAGTATCACTCCAAGCCAAAATTTATGATACACCCAGAGCAAACCAATGAAAAAATTCTGCATGACAGTTAAGAGTTACAATAGAACCATTTGACTAAAAAAATAACTTTTTAGCTCTTTGAATCAATCATTTATTAATTTTACAAAAATAGTGACTAATTTATGTATGGACTGAAAAAAATTCTGACATCCAACTTGACATCTGAGATTTACAAACTGATATACTGAAAAGAAGCAAAAGGCACATTTACATCGAGGAGGCAAATAGGTCCACTGGAAGGAATCAAAAGAAGTTAGTAAAATGTAGCAAGATTTCCAAAAGCGGTGTTTGTAAGGAAAGCTGAGGATACCATGTGAAAAGCACGTTAAATCAGAGAGTGCAAAGGCAAAATGCTGGCAAAAATAAAATGCTTATAAAAAGCTGAAATTTAGGCTGGAATGATAAACAGATAGGCATTCACATCAGGGACTTGGCAGTGATACAGAGTGAGAACAGATCTAAGACTTCATTTGTCTTCTATAGATCCTAGGCAGTCTAGAGGGGGAAAAATTCTAGTTTCTAGCACTAATGTGTCAAACTACACAAGTGTAGTTGCTAAAGGAGGCAAGAGAACTGAAAACGGAGAGGTTGAAGAGAGCCCTACACAGATGGTGGCCAAACACGCAAGATCAGCTGTGGCTCACACTGACCGGAATTCCCATCTGGGGATGCCTCATACAGAAACAGAACTCGCTCCGTTTGTCCTTGATTGTGTAGAACAAAATGCAGCAAACGGGAGTACCTTTGCCATAAATACAGACAAGACGTAGAAGAGAAATCACGGGAGGGAATAAAACGTGTGGGCTTACAAAGGAAGTACTTTGTCTTTTTTTTTTTTCTTCTTCTTAATTTCACATTAAATTTGGTTAATTGTGATGAAATAGAACCAAATAACGTTATTGTTTGCAAAGTCTAAGTTATCTACCCTGGCAAATCTTTAAAATATATAATGTAGGGTCAATCCTGTTTCTTGAACATGATAAAGGTACCAAAAATCAGTGTATTATCATCCAGTGACACAGATATCACTAACTTTTCTTTTTTTCTGCTCTAAAAAAAATCTCACTTGTATCACAAATATTTGAAAAATATTTATCAATGCCAATGAGCTTTCAGCTTCTTATTTATTTCTTGCTATACTGCCCTGTTCCTTTTGATTCAGGTCTTGGATTTACAGTCTCTTCCTAAGTGTCACTTGAAGCTTATTTCCATTATTCTTCACTCATCCACTCTTAAATATATTTTTTTTAATAGGAAGGTACTTTGCAACTTGGAGTGTTTTTTTAACCCAATTTAATTATATTTCTTACCCCATTAATTTTTTTGTCCACTGAAAGGAGAAAATCAGTGTAAAAATTAGACATCTATCATACTACATTTGTGATTTAAGAAACTTGTACCTTGAATAAGATGGTAATATAAACCTATACTACTAAAAATGTTACCTAGTTCCTAGTAATTAAATAGAATAAAATAAGTTCTAAATTTTTATGTAAAACAGATTGGAGGAAAACTATGAACATATCTAGCTTATTCAAATAAAAGGAAATTATTTTTTTCCTAAAAATAGCACCAATGAAATATTTTGAGAGACGTAGTAAAGAGGACCTACCACATGAGTCAGGATATCACGAATGAACTGCAAAGAATGAAGGTACTGTGCTAACATGTTCAACATTTTCCTAAGTAAAAACTAGATAGAAATTTGAGAGGAATATTTTACTTCAAGCTGTAAAGGTTTGGGGGCTGTATTTCACATTTCAAGCAGTTGTTTGCCTAAACATCAATATTAAAATGTGTAATAACATGTTCTGGTCTCAAGCATGAAATCAGAAAGCCATATCAAATGCATAAACTACATAATTGTAGAGGGTTTGTTTTTCTAATATAAAAAAGGCCTAGTGATTTTAAATAGTTTAAATAATTATTACAATCTGACTGTGATGTGATCTTCCTTCTACCTTCCCAAGAATTTCTTGTATTATAATAACGGATTCTCAAGGACAAAATTGCGTACACACAATCAGTTCCTGAAAAGTGTAGGTGGCCCACACAGCACGATGCAATCCCACTGCAGCATACAGTCTGCTTATAACAACATCGCCCTTAAATTCTATGAGACTCACTCAGCCTTCTTACATGAGCGTGGTCTCCCCACGTGGCTACGTGGACGTCAAGAATGTGACTGTTTGGCATAGGCCATGGCACGCAGGCTGTATCTGATTCACCATTTGAAAGTCAAGTGTGGAATCAATTGAGGAGTTTCAAACAAGGCATTTTAGAAGGGAAAAATGTCATTCCCCACAAAAAGCAAGAGGCACAGTGTCACAGTAGGACTTAAGTCCATCTTCTGTGGCCCAGTTTTCTGCTCTGTGATGTGATGTGTACATCTAGTAATTTCCTCATCCAAACCTTCCTCTCTTTGCTGCTCACTGAAAATGCCACATTGCAGTGGTGGAGGAAAGTGGAGCTTCAGGACTATTCTGAGGCCTTGGATATATCAATCCTGTTGACCTTGTTAAATGTATGCCTATAAAATCTTACTTTTTAAAGCATAATTTTTACAGAATCTAGAATTCTGCCGGAAAAGAAATAGAACACATATAAATATCTATATGTATTCATACATTTTTAAAATTATTTATTTGGGGGTGTGTGTGTGGATTCTTTTGTTTCATCTCTTTGGTATGACATTTTTAGAGAAGAGAAGTTTAAGAAGAATTGATAAAAGATAATGTGTAAGTAGAGGTACTCTTTGGTATTTAACAATCCTAGGCAACAAAATGCTGAGTTGATCACCGTCTGAGGAATGCCTTTGTCAGTCCAATGTATCGAAATGAAAAAATAAAGACCTTGTAATAAATATGTGAATTCAACCAGTTTTTGCTCAGTTTTCTTTTTCTCTCAAGACATCTACATGTTTACCTGATTAAAGAATATGATAATGGAAAACAACTTTTAAAAAAGGGTTGGGTGCAAGTTTTTCAGTTTTTTAAAAGTATCTTTAAAGAGTGAAGTTGGGCCCCTACTTTAGACCATATACAGAAATTCACACAAAATGGATCACAGACACAAATGTAAAGTAAAACTATAAAACTTTCAAAAGAAAACTTAGGAGAAAATTTGCTTTGCCTTGTATTAGGCAATGGTTTCTTAGATATGACACCAAAAGGACAAGCGACTAAAACCAGATTGACTTTGTCAAAATTAAGAACATTTATGTTTCAAAGAAAACCACCAAGAGGATGAAAGGACAACCCACAGAATGAGATTAAATATTTGCAAATTATATATCTGATAAGGGAATTTTACCTAGCATACATAAAGAACTCTTACAACTCAACAACAGACAACACCAACAAAAACCCAGATAAAAACTGGGCAAGTAATTTGAATAAGAAGATATATATAGCTGTCCAATAAGCACATTAGAAGATACTCAATATGGTCATTAGGAAAATGCAAATCAAAACAATACCACTAGACACCTACTAGATACCACTTTAGATTAGATACAACTTCAAACCCACTAGAATGGCTACAATAAAAAGGGTCAACAATAACAAGTATTGATGAGGATGTGGAGAAACTGGAACCCTTGTACATTGCTGATGGATTATAAAATGACACAGCATTTTGGAAAAAGGTTCAGCAGTTTGTTTAAGTGTTAAATAATGAGTTGCCATATGATCCAGCAATTCTGTTCCTAGGCATATACCTAAAAGAAATGAAAACATGTTCACATAAAAACTTGTACACAAATGTTCAGAGTAGCATTATGCATAGTAGCCAAAAAGTATAAAGGATCTAAATGTCCATCACTTTCTGAATTGGAAAACAAAATGTGTTACATTTATACAGTGGAATATTATTTGGCCATAAAAAGGAATGAAGTACTGAGGCAGGCTACAACATGGAAGAGCCTTGAAAACATTACTCTAAGTGAAAGAAGCCAGTCACAAAAGACCACATATTGTATGATTCCATTTATATGAACTGTACAGAATAAGCAAATCCGTAGAGACAAAAGGTAGACTCATAGTTGCCAGGGGCTACAGGGTGGAGGGAAAAAAGCGTGACTGCTAATAAGTACAGTTTTTTGGGGGGAGGGGGGATGATGAAAATACTTTAAAATTAGGGAGGATGGTGATAGTACATTCACTCTGTGAATGTACTAAAAACTACTAAATAGTATGCTTAAAAAGCTGAATCTTATGATTATGAATTATATATCATAAAGCTGTGAGATTAAAATATTTGCTACAATTACAACAATGAAATCTTTTGTTATTTCCATTTTGATTACAAAAATACTTTTTAAATGCAGCTCCAAAAGAAAAGAAATACATAGTCATTATCCTAAAGAGAAAAGATAATCTAGTTAAAAGCAGATGGGAAAATTGGGTTGGGGTTTGGTAAGACTAATGTAGACATGGAATTTGATGACTGAATACGAAATAGTCCTAAAATAGGAAATACATAGAATATTATAGAATAGATAGAAATGGATAGAACAGAACAGGAAAGATAAAATAGGAAACATGACAAATACCAATAAATTGTCAAGGTGTTACAAATAGTGGTCAACCAGAATAAACATTAGGGAAGATGTGGCATGATGCGTATGTTAAAAGAAGGACAAGATTTTGATAGGTAGGGTGGTGGAAAAGGAAATTCCAGCCAGAGGAAATAGCATAAGGAAAGGGCCAGGGGCAGGAGGGCTGTGCCATTTTTATAAGTGGTGGTCCCTTCAGCTTTGCTAAACCATGACGCTCTTGTAGAGAAGGGTCAGACCATGGTAATAGTTTAGGTCACAGAATGGATGGTCCTGAAAAGCAAGTTGAGAAATGTATGTTTAATATGTGGACAAAGCAGAAAAATTCAAGCTGTTTGTTATGGAGTAGTAAGTTTGACTGATTTAGTCCAGTACAGGGGGGCATGGATATGAATAAGATCCCGTCCCTACCCTCAAGGGGGACACCATTTCCTCAGACAGAAAAGGAAACCAACACTCAGTAGGCAATGGGAAACAAGTGTCCCCCAAGTACTTGTCCCAACAAGTAACTGACAGAATCACTATGAATGGAGATGTGCTGAATGAAACTTAACTCATCTTGAAAAGTGGGGTCAGTGGTGGTTTCCCAGTGAGAATGACACATGAAATATGTCTTAAAAAAGGAAACTAAAGAAAGAGAAAAACTGTTTCTGGGAATATCTGAGTAATATGGACCAGATATACCATCTGCCTTAAACAGCTATAAAACCAGACACAATACCTGAAAAAAAGGTTTTCAGACATTGGTTGAGAGGAAGCATAGGATTCTGATCCCTGACATAAATGAAATAATGAGGTGAGTCCTACAATTGCCCAAAGTTACTGTCTGGAGGCAGTTTCCAAGCCATTACACAGAAGGAGAAATTTTTAAAAAGCCTAGCTAACTCACTGAGAGTAGGAGACATAGAACTGAGTACAGAGAGTCCCAGGCAGCTGTAACGTGCAGGGCAGAGCACCAAGGAGGACTCTGGGAATCTGCAGATGGGTCCTGTCCCCTTGAATCTTTAATCTGTTCGTGAGAGGAAACTCCCCAAAGCTGGGGAGAGGACCACAGGAAAGCAGCAGTACCAGCAATGGAAATTCCCAGAGATCACTCAGGGTTAGAAAGAGCTTGTGTTACCATCAGCTAGAGTGGAAAGACTTCATGATAGATGGAGAATACTGTAGACTTCTCAAGTGGGACGTCATTTTTATACTGAGCCTATCAGTCCTAGATTAAAGTTGCTTTGGATCCTCCCTAACAAAGCTTAAAAGCAAATATAGAAAGGATCAAACTGACTCCAAGTAACCTAACTGCGTGCCAGAACAAGATCCAATACTTTTGTTGTAAAGGAATACAACAAAATCCAGAATCCAAAAATGTAATCTTCACAATGTCTAGCATCCAATCCAAAATTAGTAGGCGTGCAAAGAAGCAGGAAAATATGAGGCATAATTAGAAGAAAATTCAAGCAATTGAATTAACAGATACAGACAAGTGGGAAGATAGGACTAGACAGAAGAAGCATTAAAGCAGCTATTATAAATATGCTTCATAGACTTAAGATTGTCGAGAAGCACACAGTTATGAGGAGAACTCTGAAAGATAAAAAAGAAACTGAAATGGAATTTCTAAAGATGAAAGATAAGATACTGAAGTGAAAAATAAATTTGATAAGATCAACAGAATATAGTACACTGAATAGAAAAAGATCATTGACCCTGAAAACACAGTCATAGAAAAAATCCAAAATGAAGTGGAGAAAAAAGACTGAGAGGAAAAAAAATCAAAAGAGTACCAGTGACCTGTGGAACATCAAGCTGTTTAACATATGTGTAATGAAGTTCTAGAAAAGGAGGGGACACACACAAAAAAATGAAGAAATTATGGCTAACATTTTTCCAAATTTGAAGAAAATCATAATCCTTCAAATCAAAGAAGTTCAATAAATTTCAAATAAAATAAATGCAAATAAAATCACACCAAAGAACAACACAGCCAAATTGCTGACTATCAATGATAAAGAGAAAAAGCTTAAAAGTAGCCAGAATAAAAAGAGACACATTAGGTGTAGAGGAAGAAAGAAAGAAAAAAAAAAAAAAAAAAAAAAAAAAGCAACATTTTTAAATTGCAGGGGGAAAAAAGTCAAAATAAACTTCTATATCCAGTGAAAATATTTTTCAAGCATTGATAAAATAAAGCCATTTTTTTCATATAAAATCTGAGAAGATTCATCAAAAGCAGACATGCACTACAAATTATAGTAAAGGATGCTTATCAAACAAAAGGAAAAGGGTAAATGACAGAAATTTGGATGTATGGAGAAATGAAGGCACATAGAAAAAACTTTTTTTAATTTTAATCTTTTTAGAAGATAGCTGCCTCTTCAAAATAAAACAGAGTAATGATGTATTGTGGAGTTTATAACGCACGTAAAAGTAAAATGTATGCTAGCATTAGCACAAAGGTCAGGAGGGAGGAAATGAAGGAACAGTGTTGCGAGTTTCTCACACAATATGTGAAGTGGTAGAATGTGGTTGAAAGCTGTCTGTGATAAATGTAAGCCCTAGATCAACCACTAAAAAAAAAAAAAGAAGAAAGAACCATAGCTAGTAAGCCAATAGTAGAGATAAAATGTAATACAAAAAATACTCATTTAAACCACATTAAGGGAGGAAAAAAAGATAAAAGGAAACAAAAACATCTGGTCAACTGGAAAAATACAGTAAATTGGGAATGTTTCACCTAATTATTTCAACAATGACATTAAATATAAATATATATTTTATAACCTATAAAAATATAAATAAAATGTATAAATAAAAGTAGATGCTGATTAAAAGCCAGAGGTTGTCAGATTGTATAGAAAAGCAACACGCAAATATATGCTGTTTATAACAAACCTACAGATCAATCATATCAATGGTGAAAGACAGAGTGTTTTCTCCCTAAGCTCAGTAATAAGGCATCGTTGTCTACTTCTCCATCTCTATTCAAATTTGTACTGGAAGTCCAAGATTTGAAACAAGAAGTAAAACTCTTTCTATTCACAGATGGAATGATTACCTATTCAATTGTCTTACGGAATACACAAAATAGTTCCCACAACTAATAAATGAGTTTTTTTAATGTCAAGAATACAGTATCAATATACAAATATCAATTGTATTTGTACGTATTAGCAACAAATAGAAATGAAGTTTATAACTGTGTCATTTAAAATAGCATCAATATCATGTAATATGTAGAGATAAGTTTTTAAAAAATACGTCCAAGATACTGAAAACTATAAAACATTGCTAAATAGAAGACCCAAATAAATGAACAGGGATGAGGAGACACAATATCATTAAGGTGTCAATTCTCCCCAGATTGATTTCTGTTTTCAATGTGATTCCAATCAAAATTCCAACAGGTTTTCAAGCTTAAAAGGCTGATTCTAAAATTTATAGGGCAATGCAAGGGTACTACAGTGACTAAAGTAGTTTTCAAAAAGAAAAACAAAGCTGGAGGATCTATATTACCTGATTTCAAGATGTACTATAAAGCTACAGTAATTAAGACAATATGTGGTATTGGCATAAAAATAAAGACCAATGGAACAGATCGATAGCCTACAAATAGACCCATTCTTATATGACCAATTGATTTTTAGCAGAGTCCCAGGAAATTCAGTGAGGAAAGGAAATACTTTTCAACGTATGGTACAGGAACAACTGGATATCCATATGTAAAAACACTGACTCTTACCTTGTACCATATATATCAAGCAACTTGAAAGGAATCAGAAATCTGAATAAAACCCCCCAAATTATGTAATTTCTAAAAGAAAGCACAGGTGAAAACATTTGTGAACTTAGATTAGACAAAGATTTCTTAAATAGGACACACAAAAGTAATTTTTTAAATGATAAACTCTACTTAATCAACATTTAAAACTTGTGCTCTTCAAAAGCACAACCATTAAGAAAATGAAAAGGCAAGTCATGTACTGAGAAAAATATTCGCAGAACTGGTATCTGATAGATTTATTCAGAATGCACGAAGTACCAAATAATAATAAGACAAATAACTATTTTTAAATGGGCAAAAGATTTGAACAGATATTTTATAAAATGAGATATCCCAACATCCAATAAACACACAAAAATATTCAATGTCATTAGTCATTAGGACCAAATTAAGATCACTGTGAGTACACATATTTAAGAGTGGCTAAAGTTAAGAGGATTGACATACCAAGTTTTGGTGCAAATGTGGTGCAGATGAAAGTCTCATATATTGCTCATGCAAATGCAAAGTGCTATATTTGGAAAAGTATTTGGCAACTACTTAAAAGTAAATATACACTTACAATAAGATACATAAGTGCCATTTTCTAACTACCCATGGGAAATAAAAATATAGATCCACACAAACACTTGTTCTCCAATTCTCGTGGCAGATTATTCAAAATATGCCCCCCCAAGTGGATTACAACTTAAATACCCCTCCACTGATGAATGGATAAACAAATCAAGTATACCCAGTCAATGAAACACCGCTCAGCAATAAAAAGTATTGAACCATCGATACATACAAGGAAGGAGAATATTTCTGGCAGATAATATTAGCTAGAGCAAAGCATCAGATGGATTGGACTGGTGAGGCATTACGTGGAAAGAGTGGGGAGGTCAAGTGGTAAGTAAGGCCCCAACTTAAGGTTGGACCAGGAGTGAGGTAACATACAAAGTGTCTGTGCATTCAATGGCCGTTTGAGTCACTTGTAGCTGTATGCAGCTGTATGCAGCTGATATGTAGCTGTGAAGAGATTTCTTGTTTTTTCACAAATCAGATTTCTTCACAGCAAATTCACTCAAAGAGCTTATAACAATGCACCTTCAATGCAAAAATTAGAATAATGGGCTATTTGGGCAGATTTTGGGGTTAGATTGTGACCTAAAATATGTGGATTTCAGAAAACAAAATAGGCCACTGTTTTAAAAGTGAAAACCCTCACTTTTAGATCAAGTCTTTCTTCCTGACTCTGAAGGGCAGTAATATTCCATCTTATAACACAATTTAAGATATGCTACTTTCCTCTAGCCCTCATTTCAGATTCTTTGTCAGTACTGAAAAGAACGTATTGTCTTCCCAATCCAAAAATGGGCAGAAGACCTAAATAGACATTTCTCCAAAGAAGATATACAGACCAACAAACACATGAAAGGATGCTCAACATCACTAATCATTAGAGAAATGCAAATCAAAACTACAATGAGGTATCACCTCACACCGGTCAGAATGGCCATCATCAAAAAGTCTACAAACAATAAATGCTGGGGAGGGTGTGGAGAAAAGGGAACCCTTTTGCACTGTTGGTGGGAATGTAAATTGATACAGCCACTATGGAGAACAGTATGGAAGTTCCTTAAAAAAATAAAAATAGAACTACCATACGACCCAGCAATCCCACTACTGGGCATATACCCTGAGAAAACCATAATTCAAAAAGAGTCATGTACCAAAATGTTCATTGCAGCTCTGTTTACAATAGCCAGGACATGGAAGCAACCGAAGTGTCCATCGACAGATGAATGGATAAAGAAGATGTGGCACATATATACAATGGACTATTATTCAGCCATAACAAGAAATGAAATTGAGTTATTTGTAGTGAGGCGGATGGACCTAGAGTCTGTCATACAGAGTAAAGTAAGTCAGAAAGAGAAAAACAAATACCGTATGTTAATGCATATATATGGAATCTAAAAAAAAAAAAAAAAAAAAAAAGGTTCTGAAGAACCTAGGGGCAGGACAGGAATAAAGACGCAGACGTAGAGAATGGACTTGAGGACACGGGGAGGGGGAAGGGTAAGCTGGGACGAAGTGAGACAGTGGCATGGACATATATACACTACCAAATGTAAAATAGATAGCTAGTGGGAAGCAGCCGCATAGCACAGGGAGATCAGCTCAGTGCTTTGTGACCACCTAGAGGGGTGGGATGGGGAGGGTGGGAGGGAGACGCAAGAGGGAGGAGATATGGGGATATATGTATATGTATAGCTGATTCACTTTGTTATACAGCAGAAACTAACACACCATTGAAAAGCAATTATACTCCAATAAAGATGTTAAAAAAAAAAAGAATTGTCTTGATTTTTTAAGCTAACATTATATAGGAAAACACAGATTTGCAAGATTAGAAGGTTATTATTCCCTTTATAAATCATTTGCTGTACACTAGGGTTCATTTAGGATACTTTATAATGTGAACTCCAATAGTTATTTAAAATTTTACATTAACAGACAAATATGTAGAAGACATACAGCATAAAGCAATGTATATTTACACTTAATTTTAAATTTAAAAGAAAGCTATGCAGTGGCTTATAAGATAACTAAATAAAAGTAATTTTCTACCTCTATTTCACACAGTAAGTCAAGAATGGAATTCACACCTAGAATTTGGTATTCCTTACGTGTAATCTTTTAAAAAACTGTAAGTCATTTAATTACATTCTTCTGCATGAGATATTAAAATGTGAGAATAACAACTTAAATTCAATTGTATTTCTTCTTTAGAATCCTTATACTTGATTTTTTTTCTTTGTAACTGAGCATTTTTTGAGCAGCTGACTTCTTTATTTTGAATATAACTCTTATTTCACATATAGAATATCTACCATGTCTTCCCACAAAGGGAAAATCAATGAAAATAGCATGAAGAGCCCCAGTAAGCCTGTTTTTGATGAATTATGTCCTTAAAGATATACCCAGTATGTGGTTCAAAATGTATTGATTACTAACAACTGTTTCTGTGATGTCAATAATGCACTATTCTCTTGAACTTCCCCTGAAGTGACAGGGTTTAATCAAGAGAGCCCTAAACAATAAATTGACTACCAAGAAGGAGACAGAATAATGAAATTGACTCAAAGCTCTAAAATAAATACTGATTCTAAACTTGAGGAAGACATATTGATATCTCTGTTTGCTCTGCCTTTTTTTGACTTGTATCTTTCATAATAAGCTGCTTACCACAGGGATTATTACTTCACCAGGTTTAAGCTCCTATAGAGCCTACGGACATTTACTACCTTTCTACATGCTATTCAATATTAAGAAATTTAAAACAACTAGAAGTTATTTTGAAATGCCACTTCTACTATTTTAAATCATTTTTCTATCATATAATATAACCCTTGAATAAACTCTCCCTATTAGGTTTAGTTTGCTGTCTCCTGTTCTGCTTTGTTTCATTGCCAATTCAGTGACTGAGAGACCCCGACACTTTTAAAGCCTTGCTCCAAAGAAGGGCATCCCTCCCTGTATGATGCCCTCTATTAGATGGGAAACCATTTCCCTACTGAATGTTCAAACCACAAATAAATTTCCCCAATTCAAGAAGTGAGCTATACAGAGTTGTATTCTTTTCAAAACGTCTCTACCATTCTGTGGGTAGTTCGGAATTAAATTTCTTAATTATTCAGAGAATGTAGGGTCTTCTGATTAAAATCTGTTCATCTATTTTCTAGACTTCAAAATTCCTAATATATTTTTTATTCAAAATATTTTCTAAAATATCTTAAACAAAAGTTTGAACAATACATTTCCAGTCCCACTTTAAAATCTATCATCTGTAACCTTCATTTGTCACTATAATTATTTGACAATACATGATCTCAGCACCAGTGTTTCCTCTCTATTTCATCATCTTGCTCCCATTTCTCCGTCTTGCCCACGAGTTTGTTATGACAGAAGCTTTGTTATGTCAGCTTAGAATCCTGACTCCTGCTTTGTCAGTCTAAAAACTATCCAAGAAAAATGACGAATTTTGACAAAATATGTTCTAGCAGTTCTACCGCATTTTCTAAGACCTCATAAATCATTTGTTCACTCCTTGGTTTTAAACTCTTAACTTGCAATGAATAAGTTAATGGTCCAGGGCTGTCTAGACAATCCAAGGATGAATTGAGGCTTCATACGTCAGTGATCAAAATACTGGCTTTGGCATCTGACAGAATTCAGACCTCAGATCTGTCACTTAATAGCTCTTTTTCACCAGGTCAATCTTTCTTGGTATCATTTTTTAAAACAATGTGAAAATTAGGGACAATAGTTAGTGAATGACAATTCAATGAGATACGCCACATACAGTGTCTACAGGATTTTTCAGTAGAGAAGTGCTCAGTCAGTGCTACCTGCCTTTCTCCTTGCCATCATAATATAAGAATAGTAGTTTGCTAATGCTGTATCTTATTTCTATTGTTGGGAAAGCCCATTCTACAATCTCTTCTACTTAATTCTTTTGTTAGGACAACCTGGTCATTAATATAAAAGAAATTATTAAATCCACTACTTCAGAATTTTGAGCTTTTTTTTTTCTGTTAACTTTTCCTTTTTTTAAATTGAAATGACTATATATTGCAAGAATAAGCTAATTGTACCTCTTTGCAGCTGATAATGTTTTGTTCCATAAGATCAGCACCACTATCACCCGTATTACATGCAAGCTACAAGATACTATTTAATTTAATTATAATTTTAAAAGACTGAAGTTTTGCTCACATGATTGGTTTCCTGCTGGGCATGACATCTTAAAAAGTGATTCATTTAAATAATAATCCAATTATTAAACTTTGAAAAACTACATCTTTCAAATATGTTTCTCTGGGATTTAATGTTTTATAAACCTCTGCCAAATGTTACTCAAGCATCTTTTTATCATATCTGAAATGTTGCCAGATTAAGGCCTCTGCTCAGCAGGCATGATGTGGGGATGTTAAGAACTTTCATCATTTCTAAGACTGATGATTGTAATTCATAATTATCCATTCCCCCAGCCAAGTGCACCAGAAAACATCACTTGCAATGGATGAAGCAAAGGATGCTCTGTCTCCTCCCTCAGTTTGGATTAACAGGCTGTCTCTCTCCTGCACCTGCTTTCCACACCTAACACTGCTTCTAGAAGATAAACCAACAACATGTCTCTTAGCAACCTATGGCAAGTTCCCTTTTGTACCATTTTACATTAAGATATTGCTTAACAATATCTACTTTGTCCAAGTTCTGTTTCAGGGGCTGGGGATACAGGATTTACTAGATAAGGTTATCTGTTCACCATCTAGAGGTTGGAATGAGAATAAACTTTGGGCTGGAAGATACAGAAATTTGGGGCTGGAGCCAGTTTGAGATGAATGTGCCAGTTAGACGTAGAGCATGGGCACTTGGAAGGGCGTTTCAGAATGTGTGACGTCATAGAGGCAGGAGGGAGCCTCAAGAAGCCTTTCACACTTATTTGAGCTTGAATAGTAGCACGTGAGATGGATTATACATTAAGATAACAACAACAACAACAAATAATAATGTGATTGGCTTCTACTTATTAAATACTTCATATGTGACAGGTAAATGCCAGCTGGTTCTATGTACATTACTTCCATGAATCTTCACAATCCCACACTGGAACTTATTATTTTTATTCCCATTTCACAGATGAGGAGCTTGAAGTTAATTCACACACCCACAGTCACCAGCTAGTGGTAGAGCCACAAGCCCCATTTCAAAGCCATTATCCTCAGATCGCTGTGCCAGAAGACTTTCTTGTGCAAATCTTCTAAGACTTTGAATATTCCTGACCCAGGGAGTTAATGAAGGACTCGACTCTCACAAAATATTGAGGCATCACTATGGGACTGATGGGCTAGCTAGTTGGACACAAGACTTGACTGTTTACACTCAAACCATGCAACACAGACAAACATACATGAAGTGAGGAGAGGACGGTGCGATTTAGGGAAGAGCAGCACTCTCTTCCACACCACTTACAGGACTTCATCCTTTCTCTCCTCGTGTGGGCAAAACTACTCTTTGAGTCCATGCTACCTAGTTATGCCTCTCGTAACCTCTACTCTTTGCTGTCAACTGCTAAGCCTCTGCATGTGGCTCTGCGTTATTTTAAGATTTTGTCTACCGGCTCTTCCCAGCCCACCACTGCCAGCAGAGGACGGCACGACCCGGCCTCTGTTTCCTGATATTCACGTTTTCAGTGACCCTTCACTCCACCTCATCCACCCACTCTCAGAGTCACAACACAGAATATCCCTTCCTGAAACTCTACTTCGAAACGTAAATCAGACATCCTTCTGCCTCAGCCCCAGCCTCTCTCTACCCACCCTGTTTGCTCAGTTCCTCTCACTAAACCTAGTATTTGACCCCATCAGGACTATTACGTCAGGCGTTCCTGTCTTTGCTCCGTTTCCCATCCCGGTTACTACCCACAGCCCCACGTATGCATCATTCTCTTACCACCCTCTTGCATTCTCAGGCTTTTTTGTTCTTTACATACTATTAGGAAAATTTCATCCTGGATTAATACCATATGTGAGTTTTCCTGCTGGGAAGCTTCTGGAGAAAATCATGCAGTCCTCTGAACATTCATAGTCGTCAACCTTAATAAGCTCTCAGCAACGCTGGGCAATCTCACTGCACTTCTCTAGTTGTTATTCTTTTCCACTCAATGCGGTGACTATTTCAAACACTGTTTACCTGCTTCGACCCCATGACTGCTTTCGTTCGTGACTCCCAACACTGTCCTCCCCGGCACAGCAAACACTTCACACTCCTGCCACTGAACCAACAGAGCCCCTTACTACATGTATCCATCCTTTCCTCTTTTTCTCCTGATCCACTAGAAGAGATATTCCTTTTCCTGTTTAAAACCATTTCCTAATATAATAAGTTTGGATGTTTAAAACGTCTTGAATATGCTCAGTAGTTGCACAAAACAGTCCCTTACGTCAGTACTTCTCTCCCTCGGCTGCCCTTCAGTATCGCTCGGGAGCTTTTAAAGCCCCCAATACTCTGTATAAAACCCGGTCCAATTAAATCAGTACCTCTAGGAATGGAACCCAGGCATTTGTATTTTATACAGCTTCCCAGGTGACTGTCCTATGTAGACAAGGATGGAAACCGCTGAGGAAGATCCTAATACACGACGAGGCTTCAAGCTAACTTGGAAATTTTCTCAGCAGAAAAGATGAAGATGTGAGTTAAATCAAAACATGAATTTTATTATTGAGATATTAATGAAAATGTTTTTATTCAAGAAAAAAATACCTTTTTCTACACCGGATTGCTGGATCCCATCCGTGCCTATTCTTTCAGGAATTCTGTACTGTCACTAAACCAAAAAAACCAAACCAAACAAACCTCTGTTTATTTCCCATCTTTCCCTTCATGCATTCCTATTCATCTCCTCAATTTCACAGCCAAATTTGGAAAGAGTTGTCTGCATTTGTTGCTCCTTTTTCTTCCTCTGTCATTCATGGAACAACCTTCTTTAATCTGGATTTCGCCCCACTCCTCTATCAAAATTCTGTTGCAAAGGCTACCAGTGATATTCTTGGTGTTTAACTCAAGGGGATACTTCGTACTGTTCATTTTACGGACCTTCCAGCGCTGTGTGGAAATACTCTCTCCTTCCCTTGGCTTCTATGACGCTTCGCTCTCCGTGTTTTTCTCCTACTTCTCTGTCTATTCCTATCAGTCTCCGTTCCCAACTACTCCTCCTCCACCTAATGGCTAAAGTTCAGAGTCCTTCAGATTCTTTCTGCCTAGGGCTTTTCTTCTTTATCTCCCTATGTGCTCTCTCCAACCAACCTCATCCTCTGTCATGACTTCAGTTACCATTTGAAAGCCAATGACTCCAAATTCAGACCTTTGGTCCCGATTTCTGAGCTTCAGAACTATATACAGAGCTTTCTTTGGGATACACCCCTTTTAGATATATCGTAGCCACTTCAAACTGAACATAAGAATCAAAAACACTACCTCATCTCTCCAGCCAGAAACATGAGAGTCATTTTGGCCCTTCTGACCCCTAACCCATCCGGTCCATTCTCTTTCTTAACCAGCCATGACAACCACGGACTGGTCTCCATCTTCCCAGGGGACCCCTACGACGTCACCCTCTTCCCCTTCCTGAACTGGTGTAAAATTTTCCAAATTGGTCTTCCCATAGCCTCTCCTCTCCATGTCTGTTTTGTTCTTCGCACATTTATCAGAGTGATGATTTTTCATAGAAATCTGACCTCATCACTCCTTTGCCTAAAAATCCCCAATGGTTTCTCATTGCACTTAGAATAATGATCACATTTCTTTAATGGGGCCTGCAAGGCCCTGGACGACCTTTCCTTCACTCACTGCTCCAGTGTGATCTCTATCGGCTCTCCGCTCTCCTTGCTCCAGACACACTGGGCCCCTTTCAGGTCAACAAATGTGCCAAGCAGTTCCCCACCTTAAGGACTTTGTGTTCTTTCCACAGCCTAAAATCCTGCCCACTCCTTACCCCAAGCTTCAAGTCTGCTCAAATACTGGATCCCCTATGTGCCCCTCCTTCCCCTATGACAAGGGTAGATTAGCCTATTGCAAAATCCAGGTAAAATTGCGTGCTTTATTTTTTACATCAATCAGAACAACTTGCAATGAGAGCACAGTGTAGATGTAAGTTTCATGATCTTCAGCACCTAGCAACCAAGTTCCTGGCACATAAATATTTGTTAAGTGGAAGAATGCTGCTTTCATTAAGCTTCTTTAACTAAAGACTAAAATTACTTTTCTCATGTGTTTCTTTTGTTGCCATTATTCAGATTAATTATAGTCTATAACTGAGAATTATTACAGAGGCATATCCAAAGTGAGACTTTCATTCTCCTTTGTGACACCACGTATTATGGAAACATTAGCTCTAGAATAAAGCATCCCAGCTTAAGAATGGAGATTCAAGAGGTGCAGCTTGGTGTTTCCTGTGCTTTCTACTAAAGAAGGGTTGTCAAAACATGAACAGAAATTTAAATGACAATAGAAGAATGGGAGAAACTGGTGTCATCTGAATAAGTCAGGTCACATTCTGAACTGGATGCTCAAGTTCCCAGATGGGCCAAGTGATCCTGAATTGCACCACACCTCTCTTTTTACCCACAGCAAATTCCCACGATCCAGAGGACAATAAAATCATCGGAGGGGAAAAGGAACAGATGCTCTTTTCTTTTTAAAACACTTCTGTTCCTAGTAAGAAAGCAGTTGTGTTCCTTCAAGAGTTGTTTTATTTCTGAAAAGTTACTCTGAAAGTGTTTGCAGTGAATATTACTCAAGAAACTAGCTCCAAAAATGCGATCCTAAAGAATAGAAGCCATTGGATTTATGACTTACAGTACTTATAAAACACACATTTGGTGATAAATGTGACTGTGATGATATCAGACAGAAAATAGTTTGGATATTCACAGTTTTGAAGGCTTTAAGTGGTATCCTTGCTATGTCATATTTTTATACCCATTAATGTAATATCCAGTTAGCAAATGAGGATGTTATTTAAATACAGCATTTCTCCTACATATTAATTAGTAGTTCATTGATGAACAATTTGCCTTAAAAATGTGCAGAATGACATAAGTGACAGGTTTTCTTTTCATTACATTTTTATATAATGTGTTTAACTAAAAATGCACCATCTCTCTTTGCTCTGAAAGGAAACTGTTCCTTAATTTTATTTAATTTCTGAAAAACTTGAGTTTTGTCAAAGAAAAAATGTGAAGACTTCGATTTTGTGGTTCAAATGCCAAATAAAAGGAATCCTCTCATTAATTATACGTGTTTTCTAATCTTCAACTCTGATTTTATTGAAATCTAATTTTCCTATAATAATTTTATTACTCATTTTCTCCTCCTTTTTTCAAATAATTAGATTGCCCAAATTACTTATCTCCAAAGTCACATCTATCCTATGTTGATAGGCAAAAATTCCATCTCAGGAAGATTTCTGACAGTGAGTAGTTAGTTCAGCTCATTTAGAAATGATATATTTCATTAAGATATAAGCATATATCTTAATGATAGCAGAAAACTCGCACTTCCTTTATTTGTCAAAGCACCCATTCTCTTAATTTCAGGAGGGTATTTTTAGTTTCTAGTAATTTGGAAAAAGGTAATAGGTGAAAAAGTCAGAAAATAAAGTGTAAAAGTATGGTGTCAAATGCTAGCTATATATAACACCTATAAAACTCATAGAAAAGTACATTTGCATTCCAATAACACCTGTGACATTTAGACGTTCTATACAATTCCTGCTTTCAGTCTTTGCCTGCATCACATGCTAGTATTATTTCTCTCTAAATATAGTCAGAGACCTTTAAGTAGTCAAGTACTCAGAGGGTATATGGTGCAGCAAATAGTAATTCTTTATGCTTTTCTACTTTTTATAATTCTTGTTTATAAAGTGGTTTAAAGATTATAATTACATTTAGAGGAACTCAGAAATTCCATGTCAAAAAACTTTAAATGCCCATGGTTAAAAAAAAAAAAGAAAGAATGAAAACTGCAGCCTTAGGTTTACTTTACCATATATTTACAATCAGCAAGCCCCCCCAAATTCTAACAATAAAAATTGTATTTCTGTGTCGTATCTTCGGGAACAGACCTGCTTTTGTGTGGAGGGGCAGGACCTGCGCATTAACAAAGCAAATACCCTTGATTTCCATTTAACCATCGCACCAGCATAGGACAGATTTCCATTCACAGAGTTCATTACACGTTTGTTACAGATTTTCTTTTTTCTGGTAACATTTATCTTTCCTGTTTTATGAACCAAAGTTATTTTATGTTTTCTACCTCTTCTATATAAAATTCTCATAAATAATTACTGGACTTCAAAGGCTCCTGGCAGCCGGACACTTGATAATAGCTATTTCTAACCGACGCTAAAAGAACTACAACGGTGGAGTTACAGACTTACACAATAGTCTGATTTATTTCTCCTCTCCTTCCATCCTTGTCTCCTTCCCCCTCCCTCCCTCCCTTCTTTCCTTCCTTCCTCCCTCCCTCCCTCCCTTTCTTTCCTTTCTTTCTTCCCTCCTCCCTTCCTTCCTTCCTTCCTCCCTCCCCTCCCTCCCTTCCTTCCTTCCCTCCTTTCTTTCTTATTATAAGTTGGCATTTGCAACATTGCACACTTATGCACAAAGAGGAGGTGAGATGTCATTTATCTACTGAAGTACTATGGCTATAGGCAGGGTGCAGAAAAAAGTGTACAAAGAAAAGGCAGATGTTTGACAGTTTGTTAGAAAGTTTATGTAGGAAAGAATGACGGGATTGACAAGAAAATCAGAAAACAAGTTTCTCCAGAAGACAGGGCTATCAAAGCGCCTGGCCTCGCATGGGTACTCACCACATCTGTGTCTTCCCAGGGGGTCGTTCTGGACCTCCACGTAGGCCAGCTGCCAGCAAAGTCAGCGCACTGGGCCTGGGCCCCCTGGCTCTGCCCCGCGGAGAATGGTGGCCACCTCGCCTTCCTAGGAAGCACCTCCTCTTAGGAAACAGCTCTTGGCCTGCAGAGAGAAGGCATTCCTTACACAGGGACCCACAAGCCACTATGACTGTACATGAATAGTTCACATATATAAACTCAATTTCTGTTGGTAATTATTACGTATAAACATTTATAATTACATGAGCTTTTTTTTCTGGAAAAGAGGAATAAATAGATAAATTTGATATAATTGTGCATGTGTATGTATACAACATTCACTAAAGATACAAATAAAACACTGAAGGCATATTTGGCAAGGTTGACTATAGTAGTTAGCAGATCCATCAAAACTCTGGCCCTGATCTTCTCAGCACTGGATTTAATTTTCTTAGGATATTCAAACATTACAACATTCAAGTCTAGTATGACCGTGTATTGGGGTATATCTAGCATGTTCACTTTACAATAACACACATCATGGATTCTGAGAGCAAATGGAAAAAAATTCAACTTTATGGGGGAAAAAAAGAACTTTCCTTTGTACAATAATAGATTGTATTACTTCCAGAAGAGTAAGAGAGACAACAGAACTGCTGTGGGCACTACATTAGGATAAGAATCAGGCAACTTCTGCCCCTCATTTCTCTGCCACACGGAAGGTGAAGTAACTTATTTGATTAGTGAGTTTACAAAAAAACCCGGACAAATTTAGGGCAGATGCTTCTCATCGCCTTCTCTTGGGAGCCGGCCTCTCCTCTGAAAATGCAAGTTCTCTTCTGTTTTCCCATAAGCCACAAGCTTACTCAGGGGCAGGTGCTATCAATGATGGGGGCAGGGGTGAAGGCCATGGCTGGGAGTGTAGGTTCAGCTCACAGAGTGATAACGGTGCCCAATGTTTGATACCATGGTCATGGTCTCTCTCCTCGTCCACCTCTCCCATCTCGTTTGTGTGTATCTCCCTAACACACACCATCACACTCCAAGCGGAACAGCCTTCTTCCAATCTGTGGTTACATTGTTCTCTTTACTGCATTAGGGCTTTGTACGGGCATCTTCTGCCTGGCATGGTCTTCCCACTGATTTTCACGTAGCTGGCTCCGGATCACCGTTCAGTCCTGATCTGAACGTCCTCTGCTAGCCAGCCTTCCTGACCACCCTATCTAAATACCAGCCTTCTCTCCATTACTGAATATTACAGTCCTCTGTTCACTTTCTTCTAAATTAACATAACCCGGCATTATCTTGTGGTCTTTTTGTTGGTTTGACTTCCTCCCCGGGACTCCAAGGTTCATGAGGTGAGGGATCATAGTTGTTTCATTTGTAACTACTACACAGTAAATATTCACTCAACGTTTCTAGAATAAATGACTGAAAAGACACTGGTAGACATGGACTCTTAAAATATATTTAATTTCTGGGAAATATTAAGAGGGACATAATAGTTTACGATCATCATGAGATATCTTTGAAATGAGTGTATAGGAATTGTGGTGCTTAAATGATACTATCTTCACAGATCAAACACAAGAATGCCCAGATGATAAAAAAGAAATGCTTTGCTGTGTGGCCTGATGCTAGCATCTAATAATATATCTGGAGATGGTGTGTATCATTTACCAGCATGTACTTGGGGAACTTTGACAACGGAAAGTGTTTTCATAGAAAATACAGTATTCATTGAGTATTACCATTCAATTCCAGCACTAGAGACATTATCCAATGATATTCCAAGGAGCTGAGTAGAAAACTGAACAGCCCGTGGCCACATGCTCTTTGGAAGACTGACAGGCAGACTGTAGGGCCAACACGACCTAAGTTTTCAGGCCACTCAATAGAGCGGGGAAGTCAAACCCTTCAAGTGGCCTTCCTCAAGAGGGGGCTTTAGCAGTAGCCATAACTGTGATGGTGGCAACGGCCATGGAGACAGTGGTGGCAATGCCAACCAGACGTGACATCCTCAAAACAGGGAACAAAGTCACGATTCTTATGTGTCATAAGATAATAAGGTTTGATGGATGGCAGTTTACTTTGCAGATGAGTTTTTAGTAATTACATTTGCCAAGGACTGCTTTCTCTGCTTATAATCGATTGTGCAGCCTCTAGTAAAGCCTCTACTAACAGGAAGAATACAACAGCAAACAGAATTTCTGAAAACAAACACAATCTGTAACTCATTTCTGAGTAAACGAAAACTACATAGGAGTGAAACAGAGCCACCTTTGTCCAGGGAGGGCAAGGCCCTGCAGCTGTCTCAGGTGGCCCAGCCTCAGACTCTAGGCTCCAAGGTCACCGGCAGGGGTAGAGTTTGTGACCTTCTTTGGTACCAGACTCGCCCTGATGGCAATGAAATGCTATACTAAGCTAGGCAGGAAGGTTTGCAGGAGACGCTGAACAAACTGAAATTGGGTTGAACACCGCCCCATAGGACCAGAACTTATCAAGGGACTCACAATGAAATCTGTTTAAAAATTCCTGGAAATTCCCTGGCGGTCCAGTGGTTAGGACCCCGTGCTTTCACTGCTGAGGGCTTGGGTTCAATCCCTGGTCGGAGAACTAAGATCCCACAAGCCCCCGGTGCAGCCAAAAAGAAAAACAAAAAAACCCCAAACAAAACAAAATAAAATTCCTTGAGCAAGGAGCCGCACAGATGTATTATGTACTCTCAACCTCTGGATTCTGGTAGGATTTGGCGTATGCCACTTAGAGAGGGATTCAAACTAGCATGCAGGCATGTCACACCTCAGGACAGTCTTGAAGGTCCTGACGTGTGACCGTGAACATGTGCGCAACTGGTGTCCAACTAAATTAAAGATCTACCGGCAGTTCATGTTTCATAGATGCTTATATTATGAACATGAGCCAAGTTACTATTAAACTCAGTGCTTTGTGATAGTAAGTTATCAAGGTAACAATTAGCAACAGGTGGTGATATTACATATACATAAAATATATATAACAAACATAATAAAATATATAATATCTATAATATATACTAAAATACAAATATGTAAAATAGAAAGATGTTTTAATAAAAAGACAAGTGTGTATGTAATATAAACATAATATATGTAGATCTAATATATATTTATACACTAAATGTATGTATTTATGGATGTATATGTGTCCTCATGAAAATATACAGATACCCCTGAAGACAGTGACAAGCATCTCTCTCTGCAACTGTGCCCTTCACCTCCTCCCTGCAGTCCTTTTCCCCCAAATCTCAGGAACTTAAAATTATGAAAAAAAATAAAAACGACATCAATGTAATTTTAAGCTCTGAACATATGCAAAGCATTATGGGATTCAAAAAAATACATGATATTGGAACTTGTTTTAGAGAAGGTACTTCACTGCATTATTTATGTTCCTGGGTAGATACGTGTGTGTACACACCCAGAGCACCTTCATATGCTTTATTTCCAAAGCATGTGCTCCTGGAAAGACTCCTGCTAATAAAGTGAGTGTGGCAGTGCTGTATTTGACCTTTCATGTCATCCTCCAGAATCTGGAGGCCAGCCTGTAATGGAGATTATAGCTAAATAAATGACTCAGTAGTCAACCTTCTAGAAATGGCCATATTTAGCTCTCAGGGTAATGTTAACTTCACTGTGGTATTAGGAATCTCATCAACTTTTTGGTTAGGATGGATAAATAACTAGCTTTTAGTATGTAAATTACCAATGAAAACGTTTTACAGAAAATGGGTCAGGTTAGAGATGTAAATGAGGCCTAAAATGTCCCATTAGGTTTTGAATTGCCTTTTTTTTTTTTCCCCTAAGCATTATAAATCTTGCAAGCTTTTGGGGTAATTTTCTTGCTTGAAGAGGCTAGTAAGGTCTTTCCCAGTAAGAAATGAACAAAAATACTTCTGAAAACTAATTCTGCTTGAAAAAAACAGAGCAACTTGAATACTGAAGTATAGTTTTTAGATAAGCTGTACAGACCACAGGTACAGATTTTGCAAAGGACACAGTGTGGAGAGGTATCATTCAATGGCTCTCGTTTAAAATCAATCGTACATTTGAAGGATACTTATCCGATCTTGAGACAAATCATTAACTACAAATACAAGTCTATCTTTTGTGAAGCAATGGATCTTTGATTTGGCAAAAAAGTCTCTGGTTCTGCTCCGACAAGTCCTATTTGTAGCGCTCGTGACTAACCCGTGTTTGCAGGACAAATACGACGCAAGAGCAGGGTGTTGCTCGTGGCGCTGCTCTTGGGCCAGCTCACACAGTTAAGTGATGAACGCACACACCAAAGCGAGGCAGACGCCGCTTTAGATCTTACGAGACACTAACACAACAGCGTCACAACACAGACTGAGACTTGTCACCAGGCGGTCTCACACCTCTTACTCTCACCACGTCGGTTTCCCTCCTACAAACCACTCATTTACAGCAGCCTAAATTAGCCTCGTGTGACAACGTACGAAGTGCTTGCTGCTTGTGTTCATCTATCACAGCACTGCCAATGTTTAGGACAGTTTAACATCTCAGACTCATGACAGGGGGCTGAATTTTTGTCACTCGGAAAGCTGCAAAAGTGGAATAGTAAATATGAAATTACAATAACTACCTACATTTAACCAGCTTAGAAAGCTAACAGGGAAATCCATCAACCCACTCTGATCATCTAGTTTGTTTCTGTGTTGGGCCTAATTAAAGATAAACACATAAAGCCAACGATTATAAAACCACATTTGGTTAGCTTTCTTTTCAATTGTCAGCAAAAACCAATATCCCCTCCCCCCCCCAAAAAAATCAACTCTTTCTAAAATATCTACTTAATATTTGCCTGCTCCTTCATTTGTTTGCTTTAATATTTTGCTATAGCAGCCTTTTGTAATGGATCCTTGCAACATGAAGCCTTTTGTGTTTACCCCAAGCGACCTAACTAAATCACAGGTATGCATATATCACATTTTCTTATAGATTTTACTGCTTCATTAATTTTATCCGTTAAGAAAAAGGGATTGTGAGACTTAAATTTCTTCACACAAGTATCTTATTTAAATTGGTCTTTGTTGCCTACCAAAGTTTTAGAGGTCAGTAAAAGATGTTCTCACATGTTTTAGCAAAGATAAGTGAAGGAGGTAACAGCAGATCTGGAGGCTGTTCAGACCTAGTCTCCGCGGGTTAAAATAACCGAGCAACTCAGGTGGTCGGTCGCTGTGTTATGTCATGTGTTTTGATGGAAGAGAGTTACTTCACATAGACAGGACAGATAATGTGAGAGAGAAATATGAGTCCCAACATGTATTTGTATGATCTACATACCGCCATGCCACCTTTTTAGCTCACTACTAGAATTCTATTATCGGCATCCCTAAATCTTGCACAGCTTTTCTTCTCTTCCTTCATCTGCTGGCTATTCCTTCCAATTTCAGCTGAGTTACTTCTCGAGGATGACCTTGGATCCTCTCTCCCTGTCTAGCCAGGGTCTTCTTGAAAGAGGAACCTCCTTCCCAGGAGGGAGGAAACACACACCACTGCCTCTATCTTTTTGGTTATAGTTTCTTCTTTATCTAATAAATGCACAAAAGACTATTCATATCATCACTTCGAGTTAAGAATAATGGTTCAAATTCACCAAACACTTACCATGTGCCACATATTCACTTTATCCTCCAAGCAATCCACGTGGGAAGCATAATCATTTGCCCCACCGTACAAATGAGTACACTAACCTGTGGAGGAGCTAGGTACTGTGACTGAGATCATGTGTATTCAGTAGTATGTGGTGGAAACAGAACGTGAGTGCAAGTACAAGTTCAAAATCAGTGCTCCATATGTGATCAACAAAGAGTCTCTGCTAGGCACATACTTCCTACACACATTCTAGTCTCTAACACACGCTGTCATCTGTGTTAGGTGTCTAATACCAGGGGGGTTAGGGCTCTGATGCTCTCATGAATCCAGCCTGGTGTGTCTTTGCTAACAGCACCCCAATCCCCAGACTCTATCTGAGGTGACACTGGTTCCCTTTGACATAAAGATGAATGGGAGCTGGAACCCATAGTTAAGTGGTAGTTCTTAATGCTCCTGTCATTTATATGATAATAAAGTCTTTGGGAATACAATTCTGTTACTTGGTAAGTAAGGCCTTTGGACATCATGAGTTCAGAAAATCCATTACCAGAAGTAATACCTCACAAATACTTACATTTTTACAACATTCAAAGTTTTCACAACCATGACTACACTGTATTTTCAAAGTAGCAGTCTAAGTCAGGCACAGCCAATATATAATCATGCCATTTTGTTAAATGATTACAGAGAAAGGATGGAAGAGAAAGTAATGTTTGCTTAGCATAAACTATTTGGGGACATTATCCTAAGTACTTCGCCTAAATTCTCCCTTCAAATTCTCATACCTTCCTTCTGGTGTACATGTTCTTAAACACATTACAGGTGACTTAACTGGAGGTCACAGCATATAGTTAACAGCTTGTAAAAGGGGTTAGAACCAGGATTAGAAGTCATGTCCCTCTCCAAGACCATCCTCTTTTCATTATAACTCAAGTTCAGTCGACAGCACATGTTCAGTGCTTACACATGCCCTTGGTCTTCTTCCTTATCTCAGGTTGGGGTCTTGTTTCTCTACATAGGTTTCATTTTGTTAATGGAAAGAACCACATTTTATTTTCTTTGAATCACTCACAACACATACCTTTCAAGCTATGCTTAAAAGGCCAAGTTAATTCAAATACTTGTGATTTGAATGTGGTCTGGAAGTAAAAGAAAGCTTTCCCTGCTTGTACTTTTATTCATTCACCCAGCAACTGTACCTCTCAAGCACTTCTGGACAGGTACTGTGGTCTTAGAAACCCCTATTCATTCCTGGTCATTCCTCCTTAGGTGAGCTATGTTGAGGGTCACAATTTGAACTCATATTATCCTAAGACCTCTGAGCCTCAGCGAGTCTAAAATGACTTGTCCAAAGTTTCAGTGAGTTAAGTAGCAAAATCAAGCCTAAAGCCACATCTCTGAACATCTCTTTGCCCAGCGCCTCTGTATAAAGTAGTGTTTGTAGTTGTTACCTTTATCATATATCTGGAAGTATAGATCATAAAATTTGCAAGACACTTCTTATTTAGAATATTATGATGATGAATGAAATTTTTAAAATAATCTTACACAAATAATAAGTTATCAGAATGTTGATTAGTTAGAACAAAAAGAAACATTTATAGGTTGATGTAACTTAAAATCAAGGAGCTGGATTCAGAAACACACGATGCTTTTCTTATTGGTTTCGTCTGTGTACATGCATGGATTTATAAAAGACTGATCATACTGTGAAAGTGTTAATACAAATCAGCTTTCTGTTCATGGATTTTATTTCATTTCCCTCTGCCTCCCCTATCCTGTCGTTTTGTATGAAACATAGTCTTGAGGAAAAAAATTAAGAAATCCCACTGCATTACAGCATATAGCATATAATGGGCAAATAATAAATGTTGAATGAATGAATAAGGATAGGTCAGGTAGTTTGATTACACTGGTTGAAATGATCACTGCTTAATGTAAAATAACACAGTGAAAGGAATTATGTTGAATCTCTATCTATCTATCTATCTATCTTTAGCTATAAGAGTCTATATCCTATGAGATCATAGAATGCGTCTGAATTTTTCATCTCTGCACACCCAGCATCGGGTAGAGTGCTGGACTCATGTTAGGTATTCAGTGTATATGTGTTTCATCGACAAGCACTCCCTGCTCACAAGTAGTTTATAATCCAGGAGTGCAGATAAGTGGAGAATATTTTTCACCCTCTTTCTCATTTCTGGCCTCAGTATTTTAAAAGGATGGCCAGCCTATTGCAAATATTTGGGCGGAAACTTTTGTTTTTTTCCCTAACTCACTCATCTATGCGGCACGCATACGCCATGTTCAAATGAGCCCACAATGCTTTGATTTGCACAGGTCATTTTAGCAAGAGAGATGACGAGTAACGTTTTTACAATTCTTCAGTCTCATATGCATATTCTATTCCCAAGTGCTTCAAAGGGTTCTCATAGTTTGACTTTATTTTATCCTCATGGTGTTTCTCTGAACTATAGCTTTGTTTATTTTTGTGTATATATTATGATACAGCTTAGAATTGCATATTTGTAATATGTTCAATATGAAACCACATAAACCTCAACTAAAATTTTTTCAAATGAGAATCATTTGGTTTAAATTTCACTAGCTTTAGGTCAACACAAACAAAACAAACAAAAACAAAAGCAGACTCACAGATAATAGAAAATAAATGAGTGGTTGCCAAAAGGGAGAAGGGTAGGGGGCGGAGAAGGGGATTAAGAGGTACAAACCTCTGGTTATATAATAATAAGTCACGGGGATGTAATATACAGCACAAGGAATACGGTCAATAACACCGCAATAACTCTCTGTGGGGAAAAACGGTCACTAGACTTACGGTGGTGATCATTTCATAATGTGTGCAAATGTCAAATCATTATGCAGCACATCTGAAACTAACACAATATGGTAAGTCAACTGTATTTCAAAAAAAAAAAAAATCCCAACTAACCACTCTGTGACTGTAACCTTATTTTTTTAAGTTTAGTTTGAATGCAAGAAATCCATAAGCTCTAAAATAGTTTAGTATTTGGTAAACAAAAGAAATACAATAATATAATATTAGCTTTCATATATAAATTATATTTTGTTCAAATTTTTTACCTGTAAAAACTTGCTTTCAATTTTAATGGATATATTTTTTAAACTGAACAATTTTGGAGTGTCTTGGATGGAGATGAAATGTACCAAAGTTTACCCATACAAATTAAGGAAAAATATTAATTTTCACCTAACAGGTTTTTTTTTTTTTTTTTTTTTTTTCAACTCAGTGGTTGGTTTTCAGGAATGAGTCAAAGTTGTAAAGTCATAAATAAAAGGATAGGTATATTCACTTCCATCTTCTGACCTGAGTGAAGATTTATCACATTTTGAAGATTCCGTTTAAAAGGAAGATATTCCTCTTCAGTAGACTGCTGAAACTTCAAAGCTTATGGATGCACTTGTGGAATCTCCACCCCAGCAAGGGTCAGTGTGTGTGTGTGTGTGCAAATGTGCGTAGTATCATGTGTTGAAGGTATTTCAAGGCTACACTGAGCTTATGTATACATATGGAAGAAAGAGACAAGCATCCCTTTAATAAGCAAATAATTAAGAATTAACATAGATCTATCTGGAAAGATCTGAGACTGATGGAAATTCAAGCTGCCTTCACACCCATCAGCAAAACTTCCACCAAAGGATCTGTGGGCGTTATTGTCTATCCATAGCTCTCTGATCTATGGAAATGGTGAGGAGGAGAGAAAACAGGAGAGGCACTTTCCTTCTGGAAACCTGTCCTTCAGTCTCTGACAGGAGTTTACAAAAACAGGTACATGTTCATGTCCTAGTAATTGCAACTGCGTTTCTCTACAATAATCTCTATATGCGTAGGTACCAATTTTATCAGCCTAACCTGTATATCGCTACATTCCAAAAACTTCCTGCAACTGATTCTATCAATTCATGCATCCCCCATCGATTTGGTCAATAGCATCCATCCAAACTCTCTTTGGGATGGCTGGCCCATTCTGTGATCAGGTTTCTAAGAGGTCTTTTCATCGAATCTCTTTTAAATATACTTGTACTTGTGCTACACAAATACAGTAGATAGTCAGTTTTTCTTGTATATCACAGAGATCTAATTTATCTATTTGGAATTTCCATATTTATTTACTTCATTAAGAATAATTTACATTAATGTTTTACTCTGATCCAAACTAATGTGGCAAAGCTGGAAATAGGCAAATATCTTAGGAAATAATAATTTAAACAATACCATGTCCCTTTAAGGACACGTGGTGCGTGAAGGGAGAACAGTCATCATATCACAGGCTTAGATACTCTGAAAAATTAAAATAGAAACATACGAAAGTCTCAGAGAAGCAGCTTATAAGGTAGCATTTTAAACGAATCAGATGTTTTCTATGGGAGTATACTCTTTTAAAACGATGAAAACTCTCGAGTTTAGGAAGATTATTACATTTCATATGTGAGGTTTATTGAAAAATAATTGTCCTGACCTTCTTCCTCCTTCATTTTTAGTTAATTTTTAGCTGCAATGCAGTTCAAGTGCTCAAAATATTACAGCATAAGTCCATCTCCATCACCCCAGGCACAAGTCCTACCTGAACTTGAATTATGATGTTTTATAGGAGGTCAAGGTCAAGGTACTCACTCACAACAAGTGTTCCGTGGAGACTGTGATGTTGTCTAATGCGCCTGTTCAGAACAGCAAACCTGAAACAGGGTACCACATTGATCTGGCCACCCCTGGAAGCTGGGCCTTGGAGAGGCCACGAGAAGTGTGTGGCAGGAAAGGAGACCTGGTCATGACATCCTGAACACCCCTCTCTGGCAAGAGGCAGCCCTTCTCTTGTCACCAGCTCTGAAGGCAGCTGGCCGCGCTGACACAACGCCCAGCACAGAGAGGGAAGGGCTGCGGGAAGCAGGCTGATGGCCCCTCTCTAAGGACAGGGAGGACGAGAAAGGCAGGACATTTAAAATAAACAGTATAACTCACTCTCTGATGTAAAGTGCCAGAGATTTCAGAAGGGAATGCAAATCCAGCACAGAAGACCTTTGTTTGCTTCTCTTGTATTTTGACATTTTCCTAGAATCACTTGATAGCACTCACATTAAGCTTCATTTCAGATTCCGTCCAAAGTCAAACTACCAGACGCAGCAGAGTGTGACAGAACTTTCCAAAAGAAAAGATCGGAATGAATGCTCATGTTGATTTTTCACTCACTGTATTCCCGAGAAGACCAATTTCAAAAATTAAAGGTCACACGAAAAAGCAAATTGCACAGTAAGAAAGTATTTCTTCTACTATTATGAAAATATGATAGCACATCTAATTTTCACAAACTCTCCAGCTATTCTTACGATTAAAGTTACCTTGTGTGTGCTTTTACTCCTTCACCAATAAAGCTTCACAATCTAAATTAATTCTAAATATGAAGATGAATACTATTAGCAGTAATAAACTATCAGATTTTCACGTGGAAAAGAGGGACGCTGTAACCACGGTGCATGTTGTATACTTGCGATCATTGTGTCAGTGCAAACAGCACTAATAGAAATTCCAAATAGCACATTCTGAAAGCATGAAAGTGTGTTTGAAGGATAATGTTAGTGACATGAGCTATAGTTTCCAAAGATGTCACGTCAAGGATCTAAAAATAAAGAAATAGAATCCAGTAAAACAGCATGTTAAACCCTGTTTCTTATTTGAGGTTGCATTAGAGTTATAAAAAAAAAAAGAAAGAAAAAAAAATAAACAGGAAGAAAATTAAATTTCTATTTTCATAGGCAATAATATGTGGTACAATTTGCAATTAAAAATAAATTAGGCACAAAATCTGCAACATATTGTTTTTAAACTTTCATTAAACCTCCTGAGTTATGCTGCTGGATGCAACATACCAACAGAAATGCTAGGGTTGCATGAGTTTCTGGCATATGAAATAAAATCATGTCTTCAATCTACAAAAATTTAATTTACAGCTTAGCTGATTGGACGGAGCACGTTAACACCATCTTGGAGGTTTACGAACAGCAAGTGCCGTAATCCTCTGAGTATTTTGATCACTAGCGCACAAGCATGTAACATGCTTTGTGTTCAAGGGGAACCTTTATCCAGGATGCAAAGCTGGTGCTGAATTATAATCACATTCAAAAAGGTTGCAAGCCTGTGGGCATTAAGCTTTGCACTCTCAAGCTTAACCAAGAAGATTTAAGCAACCTACTCTGGGACCATATAGTTGATCTGATAAGAGTATTCCGAGACCTTGAAGTTTATTTTTATCAGAAGTTTTGCATTCAAGGTCTCAAACATTAGAACTTTTTTAGTGCTAATCAAAAGTGCTTCCATTCAACTCCAGCAATGACACTTACAAGCAGATGGAATTCATAACATAGAGAGAAAAAAGAGAGGGACAGACACAATAGTTTTCCCCTGAATAAAAGAAAATCTTGAAGGCCTAAGGACAACTTCTGATATCTTAGATGTTATTCCAGATTTCTTTGCTGTATTTGTCTGAAAAAGATTTGTCAGACATTTTTGCTACTCAATTTAAATAACTAAGTTATTGAAATGACAGATGCCATCTGTATCCTAAAGGAGTCAACTATTTTGCTGAACTTTTTTTTGTTCAGATGAATCAGGGAGTTATTTATAGAGCAGGTGTTGCTAATATTCAGTCTCTAATATCAAAGACAAGGATAAAATAGAGGTTAAGTTCAGGATTTATTTTTACATACACTTCCATAGAATGACTACTGAACATTTATTAATTAAAATATGATTGAAGAATGACATGAAATAATCCTACATGTGTTTCTCTCCATTGTGGATATGAGAAAATAAAGATATAGACAGCTGAGGTTCTCTAGAATAACTGGATCAAGGGTCTTAAACCTAACATCATGTATTTTTTTCTTTGCTCTTTTGTAATCAGTGACTATTTGGGGAGCTATTTCTGTTACATTTACATAGTTTTGACTGAAAAGGATAAAGGACCAGGGTAATTTCTCAAAACCAGTCTATACCTTTTCACTTATTTATCATTTCTGGGTTTTTTTCTTTTCTTTTTTTTTAACCAAGAAAACATGCATATAACTCAAACCACAATATGTCGATAAAGGTCCAAGAGAGAATATTTTTCTCTTTCAGTTATAATGAAGTGAAAGAAGTTTCCCACATGGGTGCTTTAAAAAAAAAAAAAAAAGAGAAAGAAAGACACGTCATCTCTCATTCGTGGTCACGAAGGCTTAGCTTGATCTGTTTAGATCTTGATCTGTTTGGCTTCTTTCACTAATGAGACTCTGTGTCACGGTCATAGCATCCATACTTGGTAGCCTCAACTGCCTGGGCAAGACAAAGGACATAATTTGATGACAGCGAGGACCAGACAGGGCTTAGGATTAGAGAGTAAAGAAAGGTACAGAAGGTACAGGTTGGATGTAGTTTGCTGAGACCTGCAGAGACCTGAGATGACCTGAGCAATTCTCTGAGTCTGAACTGAAGAACCACGTTGACTGGCCGGGCCAGGTGGCAGGCCCGGTGGAGATACATCTGGAATACAGACTCATGTATATATAGAGAGAGGTCTGAGTCAAGAAAGAAGAAAAGTCAGAGATTCAATTTAGAGTTTAGGGTTCATATTTTTGACCTAACGATAGAAGTAGGGAGATAGGTATTTCATAAAGCGATTGGGAAGAATTTCCAAAACTTGAGCAAAAGGGTGGCCTGTGCAATGACCCCTTGCACACAAGCGACTACGGATCTCAAGGCAGCACGCTTTCAGGTCCAGTTTCTAGCTGTCTTTGAGGTGTTGTCAAGGAAAGGCTTACACTCATCCCGTTTTTCACTATCCCTCCCTTTGCCAGGAGAGTAAGATAACCTTCTTCTTGTGCCTATGATTGCAGGAGGACTAATACCTCAGGGGTCACTTCAGTTTTAAAAGGCTGAACCTAGTGGCTAAGAAGATTCCCATGATTAATTCAAGGATGAGGACAAAAGACTTGTGCTGACACCATACCCAACAGGTGGATTAGGGCCTGGCTAAATAAAATGATGGATACATTTAACTATTATAGGCCTGTGCTAAGTCCCGGTCATGTTTGATCTCTCTAAGATACTTGACACCATTGATTACTCCCTGATTTTTAAATCTCTCTCCTTTTTTATTTCCTGACACAGATGTCTGCTAGTTCTTCTACCGTTTGTTCATTTTTATTGTCCTGTTTTGGCTTCTCGATATCCTCTTCGTTTATCTAATCATTCTGGCACGTCAGGATTCTGCTCTTGGTTCTTTGCCTTTTTCATGCGAAATATTCTTCCTGGATGTTCTCATTTTATCCACTGGCTTCCACTTCATTCATACCCTGATGATTCTGAATCTCTGTTTTCAGGTATTAGCATTCTTCCAAGATTCAGAGCTGCATTTCACTGGCTGGACATAACAAATGTGCATGTTTTCAGGGACTTGAGAGACGACGTGTCATAAACTAAATGCCTTCTCTTCCTTTCAGTCTTCCTCCATCCATGCCTAACCCTGCTCCATCCTCTGTAGCCCCCATCTTGATTAATGGAGCGATTATCTATCCAAAGAAAGTAAGTTGTTATCATTTTCAAACCTTCTCTAATCCTCACCCTTAACATCAAATATTATAAAATCCTGGTAAATGCAACCTCGAAAATGTCTCCTGGGTACGCCATTGCTTCTCTTGTCATTTTGCTGGTGCTTCAGTTTTACCCATCATCTTCCCATCAAACGTTCGCAGTAACTCCAGTATCTGATTCCACCAGTTCAGTGGTTCTCAAAACGTGGTCCCCAGACAAGGGGTATCAGCACCACCCTTGGTAGAAACAGAAAATCCCAGACTCCACCTCAGACCTACTGATGAAGAAACTCTGGGTGTGAGGACCAGGAGTCTGTGTTTTTCACAAGCCCTCTACATGATTCTGATGAATGCTGAATTTGAGAATCACTGAGTTGATCTCTGTTCTGCTGGCCAAAAGGTTTCCTATGTAAGAAATCCACTGGTGTCTTTCCTCCCACGCATAGATCCACTGGTTACCTGTAAGATTAGGCCAGAATCTGCAGCAAAGTTTATGCGGTAGTCGATACAGTTTACCAATATTTTCAGTTTTTCTTCAGGGACATGGTAAAGTTTCACCTCCCTGCTCTTTGGAAGTTAGGTGTGCCCATGTACTTGCTTTGGCTAATAAAACGTTAAGACATGTGTTTCACGTTTGGTGAGTTTCCAGTGCACAGTTCAACATGTTTCTTTTTTTCCCTATCATAGCGTCTAGTGTTCACATGGTAGAGAAAGAGGAAAATGAAGAGCAGAGATCCAAGCTGACTGGGGTCACCATGTAGTGGAAGAAATCAACAAATCCTCATAGTTTTAAATTACTGAGATTTGGGGGTGTTTGTTACGGCAGCATAACCTTGCCTATTCTGAATAATTCACTTTACCTTCTCCATCTTGGCTGCTGTTCAGTAATTCTTCTTCTCCTTTTTCCTTACTCCTCATACAAATAATAATAAATTCACTCTTCAGTAAACTTGCCAAGCTTTTTCATGACATCACAGCCTTGCAGATGCTATTCTCTGCACTTGGAACTCTTGACACACATTTTTACCCAGATGGTTTCATTTTTTGATTTTCAGCTCAAATATTCATTCTTCTGGTTACCTTCTCCTGAGTCCCTGGGGCGAAATCAATGCTCCATCCTCTGTGCTATCAGAACAATCTTTTCATCCCTCTGAAATATTTTGTATCACGGTTTACAGTAATTTAATTGCCCAAACTTTTTCTCTGCTCACGAAACAGTAATTTCCTCAATGACTAGGACTCTGACTTATTCATTTTTATTCCAACAGGGGGATTATTCTTTTTCAAAGACCTTTATCAAATCACTTACATGTATTTCTAGAAGTAAAGTAACCTAAATCTTCTACAGCTATCATAGTTTCCTAAGTGTATGTTATATTAAGTAGCTTTTTAAACTTTTTCTTATAACCTTAAACATTTGGTTATTTTACTCAATGTCATGTTGGGTTAAGGTCTTTAGGAAGCAGTCTGCAATAATTCCCACATCCTTTGCTTAGGTGGTGACAATGGCTCACTACAATTAACCCCCTGAATATTGAAACTACAAATTTACATAGCAGAAGTGACAGCTTTATAAGAGAGCTCATCATGCTAAAATTATAGTTTTTATCTTTTTCACGTGAATGCATCATCCTATGTAAACATAGTATCATTCATCTGCCATGTTCTGCACCCTACACAATTTTGTGAAAATTTCCTTCAGTTGTTTTCATGTCAGTTTCATATGTCACTGGGTTTAGTTTCATGTGATAACAGGTATTTCATCATGGATTTGCCCTTCAGAGATCCTAAGGTCGTAAGTAAGACTTCTTTAATACATACTCCTTCATCTCATCTTGCCAAATGCCCCTTCCTCTGAAGTTACCTCTTTCTGTTGATGACGGCATCATTCTTCTGAGATGTCTAGTATTTTATGGCCACCTTTGTCTTCTTGGTTTCCCCTAGACACTAGTATGCAATGTCTTTCACATTTTTTTTTTTGGTCCATTTTATTTTAAAAAATTCATCTCTCTGAGTTCTCATCTATCCCCAATTAATTCTAACAACAACAAAGAGAGACTGAATTGCTTGAAACAATGCTTGCTCATTATTTCCTTGCCCCAAGGGCTTCAGAAACTCTTCTCCTCAATATGAGCCCAACCTCTCGAGTGGATTATATAAACAAATGGCCTTTATCTTTCATCCTCCCTTTATCTTCCTTGTGCTTCCCAGTTTAACACCCCTATTTAGTGCTGCGCGAGCTGGACTCATCCATTCCGCTTCTGTTCTCTTGCTCACAGAGTGTCTCTCTACTGGAATTCTCTCTCTTGATCTCATTGCTTTAATAATCCTACTCATCCTTCATCTCCCTCCTTCATTAAGCAAGACATTTCTAGTCTACAGAACTTTTTCCCTTCTTTAAAATTCTAACACTTGTTAAATACTTATTTAACAACTATGCTATCACATTCTTTTTCATTGTCATTTATCATCATTTAAATTGTCTCCCTCATCATACATTTATTTACCACTGGATTGTCTTATAACTGTATCCCCAGTAGGTTTTCCAGAATATTGAACACTCATGATAATGTTCGCACACGACTGGTTCTGCACATACTGTACTGGGTGGTGCCAGGAACACTCATGATAATGTTCGCACACGACTGGTTCTGCACATACTGTACTGGGTGGTGCCAGGAACACTCATGATAATGTTCGCACACGACTGGTTCTGCACATACTGTACTGGGTGGTGCCAGGAACACTCATGATAATGTTCGCACACGACTGGTTCTGCACATACTGTACTGGGTGGTGCCAGGAACACTCATGATAATGTTCGCGCACGACTGGTTCTGCACATACTGTACTGGGTGGTGCCAGAAACACTCATGATAATGTTCACACACGACTGGTTCTGCACATACTGTACTGGGTGGTGCCAGGAACACTCATGATAATGTTCGCGCACGACTGGTTCTGCACATACTGTACTGGGTGGTGCCAGGAACACTCATGATAATGTTCGCGCACGACTGGTTCTGCACATACTGTACTGGGTGGTGCCAGAAACACTCATGATAATGTTCACACACGACTGGTTCTGCACATACTGTACTGGGTGGTGCCAGAAACACTCATGATAATGTTCACGCACGACTGGTTCTGCACATACTGTACTGGGTGGTGCCAGAAACACTCATGATAGTGTTTGCGCACGACTGGTTCTGCACATACTGTACTGGGTGGTGCCAGGAACACTCATGATAGTGTTTGCACACGACTGGTTCTGCACATACTGTACTGGGTGGTGCCAGAAACACTCATGATAGTGTTTGCGCACGACTGGTTCTGCACATACTGTACTGGGTGGTGCCAGAAACACTCATGATAATGTTCGCACACGACTGGTTCTGCACATACTGTACTGGGTGGTGCCAGAAACACTCATGATAATGTTCACGCACGACTGGTTCTGCACATACTGTACTGGGTGGTGCCAGGAATACTCATGATAATGTTCGCGCACGACTGGCTCTGCACATACTGTACTGGGTGGTGCCAGAAACACTCATGATAATGTTCACGCACGACTGGTTCTGCACATACTGTACTGGGTGGTGCCAGAAACACTCATGATAATGTTCACGCACGACTGGTTCTGCACATACTGTACTGGGTGGTGCCAGGAACACTCATGATAATGTTCGCACACGACTGGTTCTGCACATACTGTACTGGGTGGTGCCAGAAACACTCATGATAATGTTCACACACGACTGGTTCTGCACATACTGTACTGGGTGGTGCCAGAAACACTCATGATAATGTTCGCGCACGACTGGTTCTGCACATACTGTACTGGGTGGTGCCAGAAACACTCATGATAATGTTCACGCACGACTGGTTCTGCACATACTGTACTGGGTGGTGCCAGAAACACTCATGATAATGTTCGCGCACGACTGGTTCTGCACATACTGTACTGGGTGGTGCCAGGAACACTCATGATAATGTTCGCACACGACTGGCTCTGCACATACTGTACTGGGTGGTGCCAGAACACTCATGATAGTGTTTGCGCACGACTGGTTCTGCACATACTGTACTGGGTGGTGCCAGGAACACTCATGATAATGTTCGCACACGACTGGTTCTGCACATACTGTACTGGGTGGTGCCAGGAACACTCATGATAGTGTTTGCGCACGACTGGTTCTGCACATACTGTACTGGGTGGTGCCAGGAACACTCATGATAGTGTTTGCACACGACTGGTTCTGCACATACTGTACTGGGTGGTGCCGGGCAAGACGCCACCAGCTACTGTCACTGTCACAGGCTTCTGCCAAGGACTTCCTTACACTTAATTCTCCTTGCTTTATTTCATGAGACACTCCCTCCCTAGACTATGCGAATGCCCAGCAGGTAGCCGGTCTCTGAACTGAACTGACCAGCACCCTAGGTGGGGCCTGATAGTAGAACTCAATTCACCAAAGTCAGATAAGGAAATGTTAACAATAGTTCAGGAACTTAGAAAAACATCTGGGCAATAGAAATGGGCCATTGCAGTGGACAGAGCTTTGACCCTGAGCCAGATTTCTGCTGCAGCCACAGGATCTTTACGGACTCATGATGGGAAGCTGTAAGCGACACAGTAGCTTCCTAAGCTGCCTCAACCCCTGATGCCCATGGGAATCATTTTGGGTATATTTTCACAATACTGAAGGCTGGGTCTCACTCCAGGAAAAGTAAGTCATGAGCCGGATGGGGTAGGGAAGAGGAATGGGGCAGGGCTTGGTATGAATATTTTAAAAAATATTTCTAGTTAGCTCAAATTTTTTATTCCGGAATGAGACCGGCTGGGAGAGAAGGTCAATGGGAGCACTTAGCTGAAGCAAAGGCTTCGGGAAATGGGGAAGCAACAGCAGTTTCTGGTAAATACACTCCCTTTATTAACATGATCTCAGATTAGAAAGCCTCAGGTTACAGAAACCATGTAGGAAGAGCATTATTACCTATACACCAGACATTTATCACCATGACGGTAGAGACCATGCCTTTTTGTTCTCTCCATTGTATTTTTAGCAACCAGCATATTGTCTGGTTCTTGGTAGATGCTCAATTGATTCCAACCACGCAATGGCACTTGAACTTCAGGTTGACTAATTTTAACTGAAATCTGCTATGCATTGTTGATAAATGCACTGGGTTAATACTGCATTTAAGCCCGCAGGTAGTAATTTCAGACAATGTGGAGAGAGTTGTGGAAAGAGCACAAACTCTCAGAGTTCAGGATTCCTATCACACTTTTGTCTCTTACTAACCAGGTGACGCTGAACAACTTATTCAACCTCTCTGACTCTGTTTTCTGATTTGTAAAATCAAATCATAGCATCACTTTGGCAGAGCTGTTAGGAGGCTTCAAGATGAGTATGTACAGCGTTTAGAGCAGCACGTGGTGCTCGGCAAACCGTAACGAGTAGTATTATCAACAAATGGCATTTCGTCCAACAGAGCTGGACGTGGTGGCTTCATCTGTATCAGGCAAGAGGTTGACAAGGATCAGATGCTAACAATAAATTTAAAAAGTTATAAAGTAGAGCAAGGGGAGCCTCCTAGTACGGATACTGTCATTATTTAAATGTATTTGAACAGAAAAATGAATAAAAGAATATTTTTCAGCTTTATTTAGTTATAATTTACAAGTAAAATTGTAAGATATTTAAAGTGTACATCGTGATGACTTGATAATACCTATGCATTGTGAAGAAATTCCCCCCAACCTAGTTAATTAACATACACCACCTCACGTATTTCTCTCTCTCTCTCTCTCTGTGTCTCTCTGTGTCTCTCTTTCTCTCTCTCTCTCTCTCTCTTTCTCTCTCTCTCGTGTGTGTGTGTGTGTGTGTGTGTGTGTGTGTGTGTGTGTGTGTGAAGGAATGAAAGATTTTCGTATGTTGGAGTACAAATATGATCTCCCCCTCACTGCTCATAATATTGACGCAAACATTCTAAATAAGGAATAAGGCAGTCATATGTGATATGCAGAGAACTTAGAAAGGTACCTAACCTAGAAGATTCCTCAGGAGGCAGAAAACATTACACGATTCTGTTTGAAAAACTGCAATCAGGAGGTTTACAAAAGTGTAGGCATGTTCAAATTTCGGAAGCTTTATAAGTGACCTAAATGTCATAAAAATGAGAATAAGGAGTTAAGTACAAGTCTTAAGAATGTTCTTTCCCTCCCATAAGTCTTAGCTAGTAAAACAAAGGTCTGTTGTAATTTTTAAAGGTAATTTTGAGAAGTGACAAAATCTACTCTTTGGGCTAAGACTACACCTTAAAGGTAGCAAAGCGTTTACAGGTACCTTGGACGTGACACATCTTTCAACACTTAAGAATAATTTCTGGATTTAATGTCATCATTCAAATTTACATAAAAGTATGCACGTAGCATCTGCTCCTAAGACGTGGTATTTCAGGGAGCAGCTGGAAACCAGTAATCTCAGGGGCCACGCAGTTGACGACTGGACTGCTAGGGTCCATTTTACACATCAGTTAGTGACGACCTGGATATGCTCACACAGAGGACACCTGACCTCCCCACCTGCAGGTGCTTAGCTGAAATGAGGAGGAGGAAGTAGGAGAAGCCAGAGAGAGGGGTGTATCTGATTTCTGGGGAAATAGTCTTTCTAACGTCACTCTCCTGGGAAGCTAGTCTTTTTCTCTGTACACATTTATGAGGACTGATTAGAGTTAGAGCAGGCAGAATATACTATATTGGGAGGTGGCCAGTAAAAGTAAGAGGTGGGAAGACTGGCCATTTTGGCTCCAACAATGTTAGTAGCTCGGAGAGAATGAATACAGCAAAGGAGGCCCCCTAGAGGGCAGGCTGAGGTTGACAGTGAAATGTGCCCACCACCACATCTCTCACAGTGAAAGATTAGGGCAAAAAAACCAAACACGTAAATACCAGTAAAGGAGTGGTTAAAGTATGTTATCTCTGAGTGGTAGATATGATTTTATTTTCACAAAACTAAATTGTTGTGTTTTCATAAAGTATATAAAACAATGCACAAAAAGCTTCACAATAGTTATAAGTAAAAAATATACACAGAATTATCCTATTAAATAGATATATAACTTAAAAAGTCACAAAAATATGTATGTGGACATGTATACATTTGTAAATGCATGCACAAATTTATGCATGTACTATTGTAAGCAAAATAACAAGAAAAAGAGACTATCAAAAATATTTTCTTTTAGCTAATAGAATTATGGGTGCCTTTCACTTTTTTCTCTGATAAATAGCTAAGTGCAAGGGCAGGGAAATTAGGTAGACATAGGTTCAAATTCCATCTTCAGAACTTTCTAGCTGTGCGACTTTGGGAAAAACACCAAAGCTTACTAAATCTCATCTTTTTCCCATGTATAAAATGAGGAAAAACAACCTTTGCAGACAAAAGGATTATTTGAAAGTGATTTAAGATCATGTTTGTAAAGTGCTTTCACAGAGTCTGGCAGATTGTTCAATGCTAATTGGTATTATCATTCACCTTACAGAAAATCTGAATTGTAATTAGAAATTTTTAAAAGTCTGTTAAAAATTAAGCAAATGATAGCATGAACAACGGAATAAGAATGCAGCGTGGGAAGGGACCCAGTGCCGTATCTGGAGCGTTTGACCAGGCAGATTTTGGAGAAGGAAAGGGGAAGTTACAGTGACCACTGGCCAGAGAACAGAGGTGACAGAAGCAAACAACTTCACGGCAATTTTTACCCTTAAAATTTGATCAGGTTGTGAGTGGATGTCAAGTGTCAGGGAGCAAGGAAAGACGAAATAGAAAAGGGGGGGAAGACCAAGACGTTTAGATATAAAGCCAAGACCTGAGCTACTCCTGGGGCAGAAAGACACAAAGGCCTTCTTGATGAGCAATCGCCACTAGTTGACATATCACTTTATGGTGTAACAAATCTTTACATAATTTATCTCAATTTGTCCCAATCCAGTTGGTTATCCCATGATAATTCATTTGTTCCCAGAGTCCTCAGACCAAGAGGCCCTTTCAGGTACAGTACGGAACGCACAGTCCTGAATCCCCATCACCACCCTGCGACACTACAGGTGATGCAAAATTCACAGCCCAGGCAGAGGCGCTTTACCAGTGGCTCCCTGACTCCACTACTCTAGAACAGGATGGACTAAAAAAGTGTCGCCCTCGTGAGGAAGATTCTAGACTATTTTTTCTCATCTCTGCTTAGCAGGATGGGTTGCCTCCCAGAATCTATACTGTGGACAAAGAATGTCACCTGCCATTTCAGTAAACAAAGGATGTTGTGACCATAAAGTCATCAGCCATTGCAGCTGCCCCCAGTGGTGCCCCCTCAGGAGAATTCAGGATGGAGAAAAACAGGATACTGGCCCTAGAGAGTTCAGGTGGATATCAAAGGAATGATTTCAACAAGCCCAGACTCTTGCAACTTCCCATACAGAGAAAAACACTAAAATCATTAACTTAAGATGTCTGTTTTTTTGTGATTAGCAGTAATCTTTTGATGTTAGACTACATTTTTTTTCCCCAGCAAAAAATTCCTATATATCCTGGTCCCTCACTTATCTCTTTGCAACAGTTCCTCAGAGCTGCCAGAGAGGCTGCCTTCCTGGGCTATGGTCCTCAGCAAAGCCACCAAAGAGAACATAATTCTCAGCTTTTAGGTTGTGCTTTTTTTTTTTTTTTTCAGTTGACAATATCCAGGGTGGAATGTTTCAGTTACATAAAGACCTGAAAGTGGTGAACTAACATACCTGAAATGAATGACCTAAGAACCTGGACGACAAATTTTCTGAAACCTCCATAACTAAAAGCAGCTCCCTGTGAAGTTTTAACATCAAAGATCAAGTTGTGACTGGTCAGATATCTATAAATTATTTTTCCTAGGGGAGTTTCCTTTCATAGATGTTCAGGAGATAGATACGGCTCTGTTAGAGTGAACACAGAAACAGCACATTAAGTCAAGGTTATGAAATGAACAAACTCTTTAACCTCCAAGCAATATGTTAGAGGGTCTGCACATTTTCCTTGGAACATTAGTTAAAACAAATAAGTAGGACTTTTGGCGAGGCATAGTCAACTATCAGATATCCACAGTAATTTTGCAACTACTCTTTCAGGATTTTTTCCTGTTTGGATGGTGGGAGGGGGACAGAAAAAAAATAGAATTTAACAAAAGGATATGTTGATGCAGAAATTAAGAGTCTCACAAAACAATCTAGAAAGTGCTCTGAACCCATGTTTACTTTTATTACCATAAACAGGTAACAAAGCACTTAGATTCTTTATTCCTCCATTCACAGTGTTTTCATCCACCTTCAGTGAAACTGTCCATAAATGTGGCAGCAAAGCAGATTTTATTAGTGACTTGTAAGAGCTAGAATATGGCTGAATCCCACCCCCTTTTATTTCAGCCTTTCGCTCAATTCCTTAACACTTCATTCAATCATCCAGGTGTTCAATAAACATAAAGAAGGCCTACCATGAGCTGGGCACTGACTAAGCAAAAAGACACAGGGATGAAAAACAGAGGCTTTCATCGCAAGGTTTTTGTATAGATCGAGGATAAAGACAGATGGAGCAAGAGCTGAGAAATACGATTTGAAAGCGTTGCCTGAGACTCAGGAATACTCAGGATTCTCTGAGACCCGGAGGAGGATGGGGTGAAGGTAGGTGATGGCAGGAGACACCTCCTGAATGAGAATTTTGGGAGTTAAGTCTTCTTACAGGTTAAGTGGAATCAACTCTGGCTTAAGATGGAGAACTAACCAAAGGCACTTACAACCGAAGTTAAGTCAAAAGTTGACTTTTTGTTTGCTTGTTTTATTCATAAACTCACGTAAATAGGGATAATTGGTAACTGACTTAGCAGACCTGGAAGACTTGACCTTATGCCAGCAGTAGAGGAAGCTGTGATGTCACCTAATTTGTACCAGAGAATCACTGAAAGACACAGGTAGTGGCTGCACCAACGACCCTTGGAGCTGCTACGGGGAGAACTGGTTGAAAGCTGCTTAAGGAGCAATTAGACCTGCAGTGTCTCTCCCATAACTAGGCAGCTATGCCTCATTCCTCCTCATAAGATTAGACGTTTAATCTTTGGAGATGGTGAAACAGAAGGAGTCTAGACTAGGGACACCAGGACGATTGAAGATCACACTTTGGAAGTAGATGTTTACATGCTGAATGTTGAGATTCCAGTCTTTTTAAATCACTTGACTCATAGACTGCTCTCAGCCAGACATCAAGCGTCACTGAAAAATCCTTCTCTAAGAAATCTGGCCAGCCCTAGAGAAAAAATACTGACCCTGGGGGCTCTGCAATGGAAGTGTCCAGACAGGTCAGTCTACGGTAGGAACTACAGCCAACCCAGCAAAGTGCACAAGACTTTCATACAGTTCTCTCCTTTCAATATTTTTAGATAGAAGTTCCTAGCAAAGGGTCTCCAGATTTTGAAGAAAACATATGACATGAAAGACAAAGACCAAAACAAAAAAAGCCAGCATATTGGAAGAAGCAGAAATCCCGCGAGGAAAAGAGAAAAACGAGACCCATCACTTGTCATCAGCACGTATGATGGTGAGCATCCTTTACCCATTTTTAAATTGAGTTGTTTCTTTCACTGCTGTTAAGTTTTAAGAGCTTTTATTATTATTTTTTGGTGTGTTTTAGATGCCAGTCTCTTATCAGATATGTGTTTTGCAAATATTTTACCCAGTCTGTGGCTTGTCTTTTTATTCTCTTAGTTTTTTCACAGAGTAGAAGATCCTAATTAAGAATTTCTAAAATTTAGGATACTTATTAATTTGCAAGGAAAACCAAATTTGTAAGAAAAAGAAAAAAAATCATCATAGTACAGCTCTGTCAATGGTGTGTATGCAGTCTAACTAATGCAAACAATGAATATTTATTTAATCAAGATTATCATGTATATTAGGAGAACTGGGAGACAGAAATGTTTGTGAATCTGTACGGTACTGTGCCAATAAAGAAAGTGAAATCATCCTTCTTCCATTATTGGAAATGTAGAGACAATGCCAAAAATCCATTAATCAAGAAACAACAATATTATATGATTAGGAGGCAAAATGCACAAGAATCCACTGCAAAAGTTGCAAATGGTTGCTTGCCCTTAGGGAATGGGGTACAGGGAAAGTGGCGGACTAGAGAATTGAATTAAACACAGTAAGAAGACAGCAAAAACAAAAGGCAAAGAACATGTTTTTAAACATATTTTTAGACATTAACAGACCTTATAGGACCATTTTCTTCTTTATATGCACGTAGAATACGTATTAGACATAAACCTAAATGTTAAAAATGAAGATGGATACCTGTTATCCAAAGAGAGAGGAGGGAGGAAAGGATGGTATTCCTTGCAGGTTGAGTTGCACATGAACAAATATGGAGATAAAATAGGTCTGTTCTTCGACACTGGTGCACATAGTTCGGGGAAGAAGGATGCCCGTCTCAGTTTGGGCTTTTCCGGAGGCAAACCCTGAGACAAGGCTTTGAGTCTAAATGGTTTACTCGGGGAACGGTGGGAACACTGGTAAAGATGTGGGGTTACGATACACACGTGTGAATGAAACTCGAGAACAAACAGGCTCTATTAAATCAGATGCAGTGGATGGTGACAGCTTAATTATGTGTCGGGGGTGGGAATTCTGGGAAATGCTTCAAGACTTTGCAAGATGTGCTGACAGATCAAAGGGATGGGAGCAGGCGCTGACAAGGTCTGCTGCAACCTGTGTGGGTGTGTGGCTGGGGCATGAAGGGTAGTCACGATGGCTGATGATTCCACACGAGAAGGCCGGCTCCGTATTTCTGTGACTCTACACACTTGAAGATACCAGTCAAATCATACACTGTTTTTTAAAACAGGTGGCTGTACAATTTTCAATCACTTATCACTGGAGCCATAATAGTTACATTTTAAGTATTTTAGTGCATGCCCATTGGGGGATTCAAATATATCTTGAATGTAAACAATAGCCAATATTTATTTGTCAAAGCCTATGAGCATCAACATTAAAACTATACTCCATGGCTAATTATAAACTATAATTCTATTTCCTTATATATTTAAAAAATTTGGTTGAATACTATTTCCCAGCAAGCATTCCAAGAAGTTGCTTCTATAAAAGAATGATGACCATGACCTCAGGATGACATCCTCTAGGAAATAAAGTAAAATGGATACCTTGACTCTCAGGAGAAGAGTTGTTTCATATGACAAGATTATCCTAGTCTCTTTATCATTTTGCCCCTTAAAGAGAAGATGTTATCAGAGAGCTAATGAGCTGTTTTACCCATATTACTTCAATGTTACTATAGGATTGCTGAGATGACATATTTATTAGACTTTTCAGACAGCTACCAATCAGCATAGATTCCAACTTAAAAAAGAAAAGTATCTAATCATCACAAGAACACATGCAAAGGGAGATTTTACCATCGAAAATACAAGTTATCACTCTCGTAACACAGTGATCAATCCTATCATCACTGACAGTGAAACAAACTCTGTGAGGCAATAAGAAATATATAGCCCTACCTAGGAAGTATTCAAAATGTTTAAGTTGTATCTAATCAAACCTGTGAGCCTAACTTCAGGTTTATAGAATAGAAGGGACTAGAGAAGTAAAACACATTGAGAAGAAACCAAAAGGCAAATCCGGAAAGTGGGACATTCTACAGGACAACAATGGATCCAATGTCTTAAACATGTCAATGTCATGAACAAAAGGACAAGAAAACAAGGTGGGAGAGGCAGAGGACCAGTCTAGACCGGAAGAGACATAACAGAAAAATGCAGCGCAGGGACACTGACTGCATCGTCCACAAGAGATATTTAGGTACGACTAGGAAGTCATGAACGTGGGCTACCAGGTGATACTAAGGAATCCTTGTTAATTTCATAAGCTACGATAATGGACTTGTGATGCTATTACATAACGAAGTATTGCAGAGTAAAATGTCATGATGCCTGTCATCTACACTAAAATGTTCCAGGATAACAAACAATAGGGATTAAATCTACTTTATGAGGTATATGGTGTTCATCATCCTAACCCAACTAATTTTCTGTATCTTTTAAAGTTAAAAAAAAAAAAAAAATCACATGGGCCCAGAAAAACTTGGTGGAACTGTTTTTTAAGTCTAAATATATTTCTTATATATATTTGCATTTCTGAGATTAAAAAAAATAGGAGTCATAGAATTTGCAAACTAGAAGGATACTTAGAATATTTCATATGTAGAGAAATTGAGGCCCACAAAATTGAAATGATTTGCTTAAAGTGACAAAGCAAGTTATTTGCAGAAACAATAGCAGTTTGAATATAAGTCCTTTTCTCCTGATGACCAATAATATTTCCTTGAAAACAAGATTCATACCTAATTAATTTCTGTCATCTTTTCAGTGCCCAGCATACATCCACTGGATTTACAATACATCAGTAGTTTGCTTATAGAATAATTTTACCTACCTTCCAAATCATTTTACATAGAAAATATTCGGTTTCCATCAGTGTAGAGAAATAAGATCACATAACTTTCAAAGCAAACATTGTAGTTGGCCAAAGTTATTTAGCAGTTCATAGCTGAAAATAGAGCAGTGAACAGTGGCTCCAAAAACTAGTAAAAAAATTGACTACATGATTTATTGGGTTTTTTTGTTTGTTTAAATTCATGTACATATTACCTTTTCTATCTACTCTTTAGCTTAAAAATACCAACATGTAAGTCTAACAATACAAAGTTGCCAACCCAAACAAAGATGCTAAATTTCAAGTGTGATTCTTTAGAGGGAAGGTCAACATTCTCATCAATTAATCCTCATTTTTCATAGTAAAAAAATGTGGGCCAGCTGCTGAATCAGGTACTTGGACAAACATTGCTGCCTATTTTGTAAAATCAGCTTTAGCACATTTGTGCATGGAAAGAGTAGCTGATTTTGCAAGATGTTGAAATATACAAGCTACATATGGTTCAGTGTATTTCCCACTGTATTGTTATTTTCAACCAAGAAAACACATTAGGCATTTGTACCATCCCTCCTTGACTACTGTTTTCTTTATGCTGGTTATTGCCCTAAACATATAGCATTTGATATTTATAATGAAAAAAAAGGGGGGGACTATTTATCTTCAAGATGTATCATCCTAAAGTCTTAGTGATAAAGAAAAAACAATTGTTCCAGGGATTATAGTTTTCATTTTACAAAGCAAATATGAGGTGTCTGTAAACAAGATACTTTCTGCCTATGGATTCCTTTTCAGTATGCCGCACTGTCAAAAGGAATCACTGCAAGATAACAATTGGCTATTTATGTACCATGTATAGTGTCCTTAATGGGATGTTAGAAAATTAGTTTTTAGTTTTCTAGGAAATTCCATACCCTAAAAGGAAAAGGAAAGAAATGCAACATTAGACTCTCTTTTATTAAAAATGGGAATATAATTTTATCACATTTATCATTGTAATTTCTCCTTTTGAAAAATTTCCTCTGTTCTATAAAATGCAATCAGAGTCCTTTGTTAAATATTTAGATACTTTAAATTTAGCTCTTCAGACATCTATACTTAATATTTAGACATCTTTTCAATAAGTATGTTATTAAAATGGCTTATTTTTTAGAAAATAGAGGTGATAAAGTTGGAGGCAAGTTTTTGAAAATTCTGACATCACATAGTAGAATAATTTTATAGAGATCTATGTCACAACATAAAAATTAAATTAAAATATAATACTCTAAAACAAAGAATTTTAAGCTCACCAGATGAAGGGGAGGAATGAATAGATGCATTTAATGTGTAAATCTGAATACTTGATAAAAACATAAAGCAAAATTTTCACAAAACAAAATAATAGTACTGAGAACAAAAGTTCAAAAAGATGGTTACTATAGGACATAAAAGCACTCAAAACATTTTAAATATTCTCTATAAATGGTAAAACCAAGAACAATATTTTTTTATCTACAATTTAATTTTTTTAACTGATGGAAAAAAATGTTCAAATTGATCACGGTCTTGTAGTTTTTTCAGTTATTGATAACTGATAGAAAATAGGAATTAATATAATAATAAGAAGAAAATATGAAAATCCTCAGGCTGAATTAGAGAACACTCTATTAAAGACCATCCCCAGGGGCTTCCCTGGTGGCGCAGTGGTTGAGAATCCGCCTGCCGATGCAGGGGACACGGGTTCGAGCCCTGGTCTGGGAAGATCCCACATGCCGCGGAGCAACTGGGCCCGTGAGCCACAACTACTGAGCCTGCGCATCTGGAGCCTGTGCTCCGCGACAAGAGAGGCCGCGACAGTGAGAGGCCCGCGCACCGCGATGAAGAGTGGCCCCCACTTGCCGCAACTAGAGAAAGTCCTCACAGAAACGAAGACCCAACACAGCCAAAAAATAAATAAATAAATAAGTGAAATTCAAAAAAAAAAAAAAAAAAAAAAAAAAAAAAGACCATCCCCACACTTGAAATAGCCTCATCTTTGCAAAGCTTAGTGCAATATGTCTGGAAGGAACTAAGGTACTGACTGACATATCAGATCTATTGATAGTCTTTAGCTTTTAGAGAGAACATTCTTGATAAGGTAGAAATGTTTTTATCATAGTTAAAAACACATGTATAAAGGTTTATATTTATGTCTATACAGTGGATTTTCCAAACATGTTTGTTTAATCTAATAATGTTCTTTCAGGCAACATATTTCCTAAGAAGTCTTGATGTCTGTATGTCTATATGTTGTCCATCAGGCTATCTTTATGAGACATTTTCAATTTTTACACATGCCCTTTGATGATGTCATGGAGATCAAGCAAAGAAACTAAGATGGACACACTTGCTTTTTAGATGAAGCCCTTTCATTTTGAATTACTTCCTACTAAGGCTCTTAGGAACACTTTCATCTATCCAGATATGCAATAGCCACTTTGCTTGCTACGAGGACATACGTTCAGTGAAAAAGGAAGCATCAGTACAAACTTTATTCTTCAAAGAGGCTGGACTATCTCACCTCTTCCCTGAAGTCTTCCCTATAGCATCACAGCCCAACTTGGTTTCTTCTTTTACTAAATTTCCCTTTTCTTCTCTTTATTCAAATATTTAGACACCTGGCCTTTCTTTTGTTTTAATATCATTGCTGATAGGACACTTACACATTGTCCAAGTTCAACTTCAATCCAACATCGTCCAAGTCCAATGAAGATTTTACTGAGACCAAGAGAATTTACATTTCTTACAGAATCAACAGTAGAGCTAGAACTAGCAACCTCTATCTTCTGACTCCTATTGTTTTAAAATTTTATACTACTTCATGGGCAGTCTAAGATTTACTATGCTGCTATTAAACGTTTCCTACATCTATCATTTTTCTCTTCTGACCAGACCACCAGTTACTTGAGAGCAAGAGCCATGTTTTATAATTCCTTTGAATCATATACAGTGACTATGACAGGTTTAATTGAAGTAAGTTGAATGAACTAAAACATCTCCATATTGCAAGGTAAATATACTGTATTATATCCATATCAGGGGAAATATTCTCTCATGAGTCATACCCTGAAGTTTCTAATTTTTCCTCCATTATTCTAGAGTAGTGGCAAAAATTCTCCAATTCTTATACAAACATTTATTCAACATAACTCAAGATTGGACATTAGTAACTATAAATATAAGTAAATATAACTATTGTCAGATATTGGGAATCACAATTTAGATACTGTCCTGGAAATAAATATCACATTGAGGAGTACAAAATACTAAGAGTTCTTTAAGCAAGAAAATGCAGTTAACTCTCAAAAGGGTGGTTCTAGGATTCCATTGTTTCCTGGAACAATTACATCCCCCCCCCCCCCACCAACTAACCATGGAACTGATGCTTTTTCTGTTTCAGACTCCTACAATCGGTTGTTTATTATGCATTTCCATTTGCTCCTTTTATGATGCTTTTACATTTCAAAATCAATTGAAAAACCCCATTGTTTTTGTTTGTGTTCCTGAGACTGAAACAAAGGGAATTATCAAGTCTGAATACGAGTCTGGAGGCTTTGCTTCTCTCTGTGTTATTATATCTTGTTTAAAATTACAACAGAAGTGTAGTTTAGGAGGATCTTTCTCCTTTTAATTGACATAGAAATTATTGTTGACATTACCTCATGATCACAAATGCTGAATTTTGACTCCTCCAGGCCCGACCACAAATGTGCCACCCCCGTAAACAAGATGTATTTTTACTCTAAAAAATGTAAGTGTGATCATTAACTTACCATATAAAATACTACACAAAAAATAAGAAGTCTGCACACAGTCCACTCCCACAACTGTCCTGCTGTCTGCCAGAATGTTGAGAAACCGCTAGGGCTTCCTCTCTTCTTCTGATTCCGTTTAATGAAAAAAGGCAAGAGATCAGAAGCCTCAGAGGACTGGATTTTTTTTTTTTTTTTTTTCCTCTTATTTAGGAGAAGGACCCAAAGCTGACAAGTTCGAAAGCTGACAATATGGACACCAATTCATTCCGAATAAACTGACCAATCGAAAGCCAGAGGGAGTCTCCCCTGCCATCTTGTGATTGATCTTGGCTCATACTGGGGAAAAGTCTCAGGTTGCTCTAAGCATAGGGCTGGAAATGCGTAAGTAGAGCTCACCCATGTTAGTATTTGCACAATTACTTTATAGCAATGTTCTATGTTGCCTTCAAACTTGAAGAGGAATGAGATGAATCATTGTGCTTGTTTTCTGTTTAGGAGGCAAATCCAAACGTCTGGAGACTAGGCTGGAAAAGTTATTTTTGTTGTTGTTATTTTTTAGTTGGCAAAGAAATGTGCACTGCAGCATCGTTTTCCAGCAACTAAAAAAATGTCCTCACATATTTACGTTAAATACTACGGGCAATAAATATATGTTTTGAAGGTAGAGGTAGAGGGCTCAACATGTGTGTTCTTTTGTCCTTCAGCAAATCTTAAGGAGGTTTCTTACAAAGGAGGATAAATGTTTGGTAGTGCTTTGTGCAGACTTAAACATATGGCTGGAGTCCATGTGTGCACGCACATTTCCATGTCATCTTTACAGATAAATGTACGGGGCTGGCTGGAGACAGGTGCAAACAGTGCGGTAGCATCTGGCCTCCTGCTCTGGCTCCAATCATATAGGTAGCTTTACTTTAGCAAAGCAAATTAGTAAAGGATCACAGGTCTGATGCTCAAAGAAACCAGACAAAACCTAGAGGAAACTAGAAAAAAAAAAAAAGAAAAAGTCGCACTGAAATGTTGGCCAGTGTAAGGCGTGCACGGGGTTCCCAGATTCCTCTCTTGCTCCTTCACTGTTCCCTCTGTCTGTCCATTCAAGGGAAGACCCGTACTTTCCCATTCTCTGTGATGTGTTTCGTTCTCCCGACTCCTCAGGCAGTTTCAGTCTACGTCAAAAAGGCAAATAGCGTGCGTCCTCAGAGCAGTCTTCGCACTGATGGGCATTTCTGTCAATTTCTGTCCAAATGTTAGTGCTAATGACTTTATGATCCCTCTGACTTTTCAATGAAGAGTGAAGTACTCACTGCATATCGACAAAGTGTCAAGTGCAACTTGAGATACTGTGGTCTGGGTGCCCTGCATCTTTGGGTTTTGCAGAGCAAGAATCATGCCTACTGTACAGAAGGATAGATGAGGGGACACAATTTTGATGTAGAGAAAAGCTGTTCTAAATTGTTTCCCTTTTTAAATGAAGGTTTTCGATAAAATGAGGAATGTAGGGGAGAAGTTTTAGAATTAGGTTTCCAGAAGGGTCATAGGACTTAGCATCTTACGTGTAGAAATTCCACGGGGATCTGCTCAAACCTCTGGGACAGGAAGCCAGACTGAGCACAGCGACTGATAACGCCATAGTTGTGGCCATAAAGGATGAAGAAGTAGAATCAAAGGACATTTATTGTTCCCTACTGTGATTTTTTTTAGCATGAAGACTTGGACAATTCTGTGGGTTTGAAGGAACTAAGGAGAAAGGAAAAGATGAAAGAAACGCTGGAGCAGCACAGAGCTGTAAATGTAATTTTCTACGACAAAGCGAAACAGCACGTTTTCATCACAGATGACAAGTCCCGGCTGAGCACTTCTGTCGTGAAGGACAGTTCAGACAGTCCGTGCAGACGGAGATCAAGGAGGGAGGGAAACGGAGTAGCACCCAGGATCAGCCTCGCCTGGAACTGACCGTCGACCTTGACGGAAGCTCTCTGAGCCACAGCTGTTCACGATGGTTGAGTGGATGCTGTGTAAGGGCCGTTCGGCTCTAAAATAACCCAAGTTTATGAATTCAGAAGTCAGGGAGCTGACTTTGATTGCTCCTGCCTACTAGAGGACATTCACCGAGAAAAAGGAAGAGAAAGTATTTCACACTGACTAAACCCTTTCACTTAAAAAACCTTGTGTAAGAGACCCACATCATCTAAGTCATTTCCAAAGAACTCCAAATGTTAAGAAAGTAAACAATGTAATTATTAAATTAACTACTTCATTATGATTAACACAATTTATTTTAAATAGAAAAAAAAAAAAACACATGAGTTGGATACATCCAAGTTTGAATTCTGACTCCACTATAACCTTGGACGAGCTATTTAAGCTCCCTGCCCCCAATTCACCCATCTACAAAGCAACACCAATAACATTTGCTTTGCAGGAATTGTTCAAAGATTAAGTAAAATGGCACCTCTAAAGCGGCTAGCTGAGTGGCAAGAGCATTGATTCTGAATCAGTGACAAGCATTTTAATATTGTATGTGGAATTTTTAAAAGTTAATTAAAATTGTAAACTTATACACCATGTAAGTAACTTGGGGCATTTTTGAAATTATATTACATATTTCATCACATCTAAGTTATTGTTGATTATAATATTCATTCTTTCATCACTGGGAAAGAGAAGAATAAGTGTTAACTAAATCAGACACAGTACTAAGATGCCATCATTTGTAAGATGAGTCCAAATTTCAAAAATGTTAAAATTTGAGAAGCAGGCATCTTAGAATAATGGCATAGAGTAATTCCAGAGGTTTTCTTTATTATCTGGCTTCCTAGGGAGGCAGAGGCTTTGTCTTTATTATGTTTTTATCGTCCTCCTATCAATGCCTGCTGAATTTTTTTAGGGGGTCAATAAATAGTTTTTAATGATACTAGTTGTTGCAATTACATTTTCAGCTTGATGGAAGGAAAACAGTCTTGTAATACACCAAGCTATTCGTTGTGTTTCAAAGTTATCCTTACCTCCTTACCTATATTTCCCAATGCTAGAAATAAAAACCCGAAATTAAGACCTAATAATATGACAGTGATAACAGGATAATTCAGAGATAAAATGTTTGGTTAGTTGCAGTTACACTTCTTGAGTTTAATTTCTGTTGCCTTCTCACTCTGTGACCTGGACCAAGTCACTGGACATGACGGGACTCAAGTGAGATGCAGATAAAACTGTCAGGGAAGGTGAATGTAAAAATAAAACTATAAATTTGAAACATAATTAGAAGTAAACTACTCATTTTTCTACTTGTAGGCAAGTACAAAACTATCATTTGAACCTGGATACAAAACACAAAGTTACCTCTAATTTGGGTTCAAATGTGACTTCTTCAGCCATGGTGAAGCTCTGAGTACAGATTATTATGTCACTGAACCTTCATATATAAATACAATTATCCTATGTACTTTAATGATTTCAGAAGGATAAAGTCTCAGATGATCTTCTCAATATAACATAATGCATGATATTTTTAAAACTCTTGCAAAGGAAAAAAATTGCCTGAGGAAGTTAAGACAGAGTCAGTTTTCATATGGCCATGCTATTTCATGACCATCAGGTGGAAACTTTTCAGGTTTAATGCTTTATAATTCTCCCAGCTGAAGCTTTAAAACTTCAAAGCACTGCAGAACATTTCAAATTTCTCTTCTGCCCATGAGAAAACCCTTTGCATTGAAAGTTGCTTTCAACTGGAATCCTACGTTTGGTATTACACAACAGCGACATATTTTTATGGAGATTAAAATTACACACCAAGAATGTAAAGTTGCCCAAGCAGAACCATTTCTACTATTAAAAATGCTCCCTCTATACACTATGAAGAGCTATGACCTACTCTTGTCCATAAATAATGCGTACCACAAAAAATTTAAAAACCATTTATAAATTCCATATTTGCCTAAGAAATATTCATCTTCTAAGCACCTGCAATTTACAGAGAGGATCTGCTTAAGCATAATTATGTTTCCTTTAACTAGTAAACAATAAATCTACTGCTGATTGCAAAGACAGGAGATCAGCAGGTATTATGAAGAAAATGACATGAAAATCAATATGTAATTCCTGGGAAAAGGACGTGCTCTTCTTTTAATTTGAAATCTACCAGTGGTAAGTCGTGAATATAAAACTTGCCTCTGTAAAAATAATTTGATTGCTGTAAAACTAGGAATCATCCTTGGTTATCTAATATTTCAAGAAACAGTGTATTAGCCCCTCTCAGAATCTGTGTGAAGCTGGCCCTCTTTGGCAACTAAAAGAGCTCTTTGAACCATAGAACAGATGTAATGAAAATTGGTTCCATTAAATGCAGCTGGCAAATTACAAACTGAGAAATTAATGCATCATACCATGACTCTAGGGGCTAAAATGAATCAAGGTGTGGTTGCCAGATGCTCATGTTTCCTCACCACCTCCCACAATAAAAACATTTCTCTTTATAGATTTGTTTACTATAATACTAATTATTGATACAGGCAATGCAAATTATGAGATCATAATGACGATTAATCAACTAAAACAGTATCTGTATTGTATTCATGTAATAACATTTTTAAAGGACTAAAATCCGAATCACATAATTCTTACATACTCTTCTGGGCTTGGAAAATGCACTGGACTTCCAGAAGTACTCACTATCCTATGATAAACTGTCCCTGAATTCCAAAGGGAAGGGAAAGTTGATGCAATACTATCCATAAACAGTATGCGCCTTTGCTGATTTCAAGTCAATGTATTCCGACTTGGTGTGCTGATGTCTCTACTAGCAGAACCTGACAAAAGTCCATTTAGCATCTGTTTTTGAGGTGCTCTTCAAGGCTCTGAGCAGTCCTCTTGAGTCATTAGCTAAACATTGTTGCAAAGAGCTACGCTCGCAAGGATACCCCTGTGAAGACTAAAGGGGAGGGATCTGGAAGCACATTTTCAGGTAATTCAGGCAGCCCCTGGGATATATAAGGCTCCTCTCCCTCCTCAAAATAAAGAAGAAAGAAAGAATTGCCAGAGGCTCGGTTTTGTTAGATTTCTATCCAGCCGTAGATACATAAGCAAAACATTCTGAAATGAAGATGGTTTGACTTTAGTGTAATTGAAAATACTTAGGTTGTGTTTAGCCATTTAATTTATGTAATTAGTTGATTGTTTTCAAAGAAAATTACAGTTAGTCACTTAAAACATGTACTTTTATAACGCCTAATTCAATCCAGTGGTGAAAGGTAGAAGAAGTGACTCAAAAAGGATCAAAAGAAGACTGAATTATTGGCAAAGCTTTATTTCTTAAGTGGAGTGGTGGGTATGTGGGTATCATTGCACCTTATTATTTTTTGCTGCATGAATATATTAAAATTTAAAAAATATTTTAATGAGCTTATAGTCCAAAGTTTTATAGAGGAAGAGTATTGGGGGGAGTTAATCCTCAATTTTCTAATTTGTTCTCTCACTGCAGTTATTTTGCTTTTTCTGAAATTCATACAAAGAACAAAGATTTGCTGGGTTACAGGGTAAATGCTTAAGTGTTCTATTTCTCTTTGCTAAAATACGTGGGAACACGTATTTTATTTACATATTTCCATTTACATATTTATTACATAAAACATATGGGTGTTTTATTTACATATATTAAGGAGTCTATTTTCTTTTTATCTTCATAATAAAAATCCATCTCATAAATATTTAATTGACAAGGGTGGTCTGGACAAGTATTCTGATTTCAGAATTGCAACAATAAATAATGACCTAATTGCAATAACGATGTACTCATGTTTTCTTCTTAAAGCTAAAATATATACAAGTGATCTTTTATTGCATGAACGAGTCCCTCTCCTATTCTTTTAAAGCAGTTGCTAGGCAAATAATAGATGACTACCTTCAGTTCATACATACAAAGAAAAATATTACAGTAAAATTAATAAGCATATACATTTTAGGCATATGGTATGCACATTACACATGCTATAGTAACGAATTACAGTATGTAGGTTGGAGTGGCCTCTTTACTTTTCTAGCCAATGAAGTACTTTTCTAATTAGAGTATTGCATCATGCAGAAGTACACTATTTCCAGATACAGGACTTTTGGTAAAGTGCACAGATATTGCAATATGCATGTTATACACTTTATAGCTATTATAAGCATGCATCAATGACAATTTTCAGTTGTTTTACAGTAGCATTATTTCTACATGTGGAGACATATACACTAAATACATACAATTACCTACATACCCCATATGCTTTACAACATGTACATTCTACCATTAGCAACTTCTCCTTGGAATCAACTTGAAATTGTTTTCAATGTACAGATATGTTATTTCCATAATTCTACAAAAGGTCAAGCAAGTTCCTATATGAATAACCATCAGTTGATTGTGTACTGAAAGCTGTGAAAGAGGCGGTCGGAGTCTATGCACACCTAAGCACTCTTTCTTCCTTACAGGTATTCATCTGAGAATTTTTTTAGAAGAGGTTTTTGATGTGTGTGGTAATTAATTGAAATAAATGAAAACTCTGCCTTATACCCAGACTAAATGTGCGTCAACAGCTGCTGCTCTCCCAGCTCTGAATGCCAGCCAATTAGTGGAGAAGTTCTACATGCCTACTGCCCTCACCAGTTTTCCTGTCTGACAGCTCCATTTTCAAACTCAACCAGGGAGGTAAGACTTACTGTTATTCCATTTTTTCATTTTATCCAGAAGTAAAATCAGCAGATAAAAGATGCTGAGTTTTCCCCAAGGCTGGCTGCTCACCCAAGAAACACAGCAAAATCCATGACCCCCTCCTCCAAAAGGAAGGAACCAACGAATGAGGGTTTTGAGGTTCACGTACTGAATAAATGCCAGCTAACAGATTAATTTTCTCACTGGACATAGCATAGAGAATTTTATTTTTCTACTTCCCTATAATGAATTAAGAAACGGAGATAGGGAAATGTAAAATTAAAGATCTGCAGATTCTGATGTACTTAGCAGTTTCATATAACCCACTCCAGAATTTCTCCAAAAGTAAGGTAGAAATTCCCCTTTGGACTATATAGAACTGTAAATAAAACACATTTTTTTTTTTTTAAACAGATAACATTTACCTTTTTCAGATTTTTATTTCTTAAAATCTGATGAAAAATTTGAATTACTGACATATTACTTCCTTTGAACAACCCAACTCACTAAATTTTTATTTTAAACTAATGCCTATACATTGATGAATAGGGCATGTAGGATGTTACAGATAATGACCACACAACAGTTTATACTGTTGGCAAAAGGCACAGTTAAAAATATTGCTGACTTGCTGCCCTTATGTTACACAGGAGTAGGTCAGTTCAGGGAATTAAAATAATAGTCAACAAACAGTAAATTTTTCAAGATGCAATCTACTTGTATCTCATGTCCTTATACTGAGACCAGCCCATTTGTGAATGCGTCAGCCCATGTGCAAAATGAGAGGTGAGATTTTGCCACATGGAGAAAGCAAACACGACTCAGAGCACAATGAAGTTAATGGGAAATAACATTTATTGGACTTTAAAACAGTGAATTCCAAAATAATTAAGTTAATAAAAGAGTCTCACTCTTTTCTGAACTAAATTAAATGGCTCTAAAATTAATTTCATTGGTTTTTTAATTCACTGTTAACTCAATAAAATGAGCTTTTAAAATTAACTTCTTTGTTTTTGAACTCACTGCAATAAAAGTCCATAAATGAACTTTGGGGAAAAAAAAGTCACGAGTTAAACTCGTTCCAGATTTAGTCAGCAGTCATCTGGTATGTAGATAACAAAGGCATTTAGGAAATCTGGGAGATTTTGCTCAGAATATGCAGCCTAGGGTTTTAAAGGGTCCATTTACCTACATTATATCTATTATATGGAAATGGGAAAATTCCTCTCTTCTCAGAAAGAGGGGCAAAGTATGACAAAGAGAAATCATTGATTTTAAATAATTATCTAAGAGATAAGGCACACAGAAAACTAAATTGAACTTTCAACTCTGCTGATCTAAGATGTAAGGTGATAACATAATCGAATATTCCTGAGATTCTGCTCTTTAAGTCATCTAATTTATAAAAGTTTTCCTGTATCTCTAAAAGGGCAAGTAAGTATTTTATAATCTCCAATTCATCCTGATGTGTCTATTAAAACAAAGGCAGAAGGAAAGGCATTTTGCATGTGTTTCACTGGCATATTTGGATAATAAAATCATGGAGAACAATTTCCCTCTTAAGTACTTAAATTTTAATACTGGAGCTCTCAATGCATATTTGTGACCTATAATTATAATAAAACATCTTTTGTATTTGTATTTTACTTTCCCTTCTTATTGCTACCAATTTACCCTAGACTATTATTAGCCCACACTTGGATAATTATAACAACATCCTAGTTTATCTTCCTTACTCTTTGGAAATTTAGAAGATGCTGGTTCCTCTATCTGGAACATTTCCCCACCAACCATCCTACTCTTAGCATGTACCGTTCCTGACTAATTCCAACTTTCCAGTTGCAAAACAAAGGTCACTATCTCCTCAAAGTCCTCTCTGACCCAATCTCCAAGGCTAGGTAGGTCCCAGCCACAATATAGTGCTTATTACATCTCACTGTTACTACTGCTAGGCTCTGGTCCTTCATGATGGTGGAAAATGGGTGTCTTCTTGTTCACACGTGAATTTTCAGTGCTTCACAGAGTTCTTGGCATATAATTTGTACTCAGTAACTATTTGTTGAATTAATAAATCCTGCACCAGTCAGCCTACTACTTATTAACTATTGCTTTCATTTTGATACCTTTTTAAGAAACGTCTCTCTTTAGTTAGGTCATCACATCTCGACTCCTTTGTTTCACGTCATGTATAATCTGGTTTATTTCCTCAGAGTTCTCACAGGTGCTTCCACAACCTGACACCCATTTCTCTGCCTAAGGCACTTGCCTCCCTTCTCAGCTCGAAATTCCCATTTTTCTGACATCTCCTCTAATTTTATGTCAATTAACATTGATATTTTCATTGTTCTACATATATTTGCCATCCAGTTTAGTCCTTGATTACCGTATTAATTTTGTTCCCTAAGTACACTGTAATTCTTTGGAAGCAATAACTCCTTGGTGGCCCTTACAAGATTATAGACTCATAAACCAGGAAACAAGATTATAGGACCATTAACAGGTTGAACTAAATATATGACCTGCTTCAGACTCCTACTTAAAAAAAAAAAAAAGAATATTCATGAAGCTACGGAAAGTGAGTAAATCACAGATTAAATCGGATCCCTAGTAAGTGGTAAAGATGCCACGCACAGCTTCTCTTCTGAAGTATGTTCCTTCATGCCACTGATTGATCAGTATAGACCTGTACTGATTCTCCAATTAAAGATATCTTTGATTTAAAACCCTATGTATTGGGCTTCCCTGGTGCTGCAGTGGTTAAGAATCCGCCTGCCAATGCAGGGGACACGGGTTCGAGCCCTGGTCCGGGAAGATCCCACATGCCACAGAGCAACTAAGCCCGTGCGCCACAGCTACTGAGCCTGTGCTCTAGAGCCCGCGAGCCCCAACTACTGATCCTGCGTGCCGCAACTACTGAGGCCCACATGCCTAGAGCCTGTGTTCCGCAACCAGAGAAGCCACTGTAATGAGAAGCCCGCGCACAGCAACAAAGACCCAATGCAGCCAAAAATAAATAAGTAAAAATACATAAATAAATTTATTTAAAAAGAAACCCTATGTATTGTTTTTCCAGATACCCCCTCCTACTTTGTAGTCTTAGGTGAGCTACTATTTCTGATACTTAACATAAGGGGATAGAATTCAGAATGTTTTTGTAAATCTTGAACACCTTTCTTGAACATCTATTTCCTATTACTTTCGTATGCAATAAGCCTTTAAAGATGGCCTAGCCAACAAATGACTCTTTAGAGCTACATTAGAGGCTATTAATAGAAAGCATTTGGAACGATGAGACACTGAGGGCACCTCAGGGGGGCTGGGGGCCCGAGGAAGACTTCAGCTGGAAGCTGTAGAGAGTTGTGGAGTCGTGTGTCCTGAGGCCCCCGGGGGTATCAGTTTCGGGAAAGCTGTCTCTGATACTCAGCTGGACCCCCTGACTGATAAAAAGTGCTACTGCCAGGCTTGTGGCCACGATGCAGGGGGCCCATAATCTCTGGAATCTTCACTATATTAAGAATGATTCTAGAAGTTAGAGTCACCGTTGAAGCAGTTCAAGGCGGTAAAAGAGATTGGCCTCGGATGTGTCCTTTTGTGTAAAGTGTAGATAAGACTACAAGAAGAGTGAAATAAGTCCTTTAACCTTCATCCCACACTGACCAGGTGGTTTCTACTAGCACTCCACATCCTGACTGTGTATTTTTTAAAAAAATTTGTTATACCACCTCTTTGGATCTGACTCATAGTATATCTGGTTATACTTATGCATTGAACAAGTTAGCCTCTATGATTGCTTTCAGTGAAGTCTGTGTATGATTTGACATTTTCCCCAAATTAATGTCAGTGTATTTTATAATTTACCAAGGAAGTTACATAATATCAACTGCACAGACATTTGAACTATTTTGTAAACATTCATTTTTTTGCTTAAGCTTTCTCATAATTTCACACATATATATATATACACATATATATATATGTATATATATATGTCATACTGGTAAATTTTTCTTCACTATATTTTTAAAAATTCTGGTCTCAAAAGTTCTACATTTTCTAAATTATTAGCTTTTTTACATTTGAAATAAGTCTATGTATTCCTGGCAAACATTTCTCCCTAATTCACATCAGACTCTCTCTAGGAATCTTTCCTAATAACCTAGAGATGAGGACACATTCTCTCTTGATATAAAGCCAACATAAAGACAGTTCTCAATAAAATCCATGTACATCAACCAAAAACAAACTGGTCGACAGACAACTATCTTCCTTGCTTTTTTTGGTAGGATATCTCAAAAGAATTAATAGTCACACAATTTGTGGGTATTTCATGACAGTGTACAACATATTTATTATTAATACTTTCTCATCCACAACTTTCAAAATTGCAAAATTTCCATTTTAGTATAAAATCACACTCAAGTAAGATATTTGTCACTGCATAGCTGTGGTCGAGCACAGTGATATCTTCTTTAATAATAGGCACCTACAAGATATTAGATCAGGTAATTAATATTGCCTTGAAGGTCAGTCACATCAGTGGTCACTGAAGAGGTAAACTAAAAAGTCAGTCTAACATTTCTAAATTCAACATAAAGATACCATCAGAAATATAGGCCTTAACTGTGGGAAAAGGAAATGCCCATCTTGTGTCTTTTTTCTGAGTCATTTTAAATCTTTAATGCTTCAAAAATTCATTACATTAATTACAGCAATAGGCTGTTCATTTCTTTTGTGTGGGATTGCACTCACTGTGTTGTCATGAGAAGAATCTTTAGAGGGGTAGCTCAGGTTTCTCAACCCCCAGACTCTAACATTAAAACACTTCATTTATTGTATTAAATTACCTGGTTTGGGCAAAATAAGATGTGCATGTAAGAGCACAGAAAAAATTTAGTGTAGGTCTAATTAATTTTTATATTTTCTTGCTCGGGATTTTCTAAATCAGTGCAGTAATTTCTATGTAAACGTTTATATCATCTCATGGTTGTACTTTTAGCATGTTTCAGTTTACAGAGAGTGAATATATTTGGTGAATTCCTGGTAGGATATTTCTCTCAAATGGAATTTTTTTTTTTGGCTGCATGGGTCTTCGTTGCTGCGCGTGGGCTTTCTCTAGTTGCGGCGAGCGGGGGCTACTCTTTGTTGCGGGGCGTGGGCTTCTCATTGCGGTGGCTTCTCTTGTTGCAGAGCACGGGCTCTAGGCGCGCGGGCTTCAGTAGTTGTGGCTCATGGGCTCTAGAGCGCAGGCTCAGTAGTTGCGGCGCATGGGCTTAGTTGCTCCGCGGCACATGGGATCTTCCCCAACCAGGGCTCAAACCCGTGTCCCCTGCATTGGCAGACGGATTCTTAACCACTGCACCACCTGGGAAGTCCCTCAAATGGAGTATTTTTTAAAAACACATTTTTATCCAAAAACCTCTATTATTTTAGATTTTTATTTAATAAAAGAATTATTATTTGTATTTGTCCAGTGCCAATAGTCTATATGTGATAACTCAATATATACTTTGAAGCTTGCCCAACTAACTAAAAATCTTAAGAAAATATGAGACAGAAGCAAACAAAACAAAAGACTGTAAACTATAGGGCAGGGACCCAGTCTGTTTTACTCACTCATATCCTCTGACCCTAGAACAGGTTCTGGCAAATAGCTCCTCAGGTTTGAATAAAAGTGACTGCAACTAAGACCCAGCGCAGCCAAAAATCAATCAATCAATAAATAATAAAAAAGTGGCTACAGGGGTGACAAGCACTGGGGACAATGTGACAGACGGATTTTGAGGGTTATTGAAAAACAATACTTAATTGATATCAATTAAACAGATAACACAATATTAAAATACTTAAATACATAATACATGAGAAAATTTAATTGGAGGATTACACTAAAGAAATACTTTTGGGACATCCCTGGTGATGCAGTGGTTAAGAATCCGCCTGCCCATGCAGGAGACACGGGTTCGAGCCCTGGTCCAGGAAGATCCCACGTGCTGCGGAGCAACAAAGCCCGTGCGCCACAACTACTGAGCCTGCGCTCTACAGCCCGCGAGCCACAACTACTGAGCCCACGTGCCACAACTACTGAAGGCCACACACCTAGAGCCCGTGCTCTGCAACAAGAGAAGCCACCGCAATGAGAAGCCCGCGCACCGCAACGAAGAGTAGCCCCCGCTCGCTGCAACTAGAGAAAGCCCGCGTGCAGCAACAAAGACCCAACGCAGCCAAAAATAAAATAAATACATTTATAAAAAGAAAGAAATATTTTTTGAGTGCCCATTATTTGCCAGACATTAGACATACAGCTGTGAACACAAAGGCACAGTTTCTGCCCCAGAGGACGTCAATGATGAACAGAAATAGACAAATCTTCTATAAACACTTAGGATGGTGTTGGTGCAAATGCTGAGAAAAAAATAAAGCAGAGTAAAAGGGATAAGGAGTCTCCAACATGAATTTGTTTTCATTTGGCTATTTAAAGTGTGGTGGCCAGAGAAAACCTCAGTAATGTGTCGACATTTGAATTGAGATAAAAGTGAAGAAGCAAAATATGAGAACATATGAGGAAAGAGACTTCTGGGTTAAGGGAATGTTCATGCAAAGGCCCTGAGGGGGGGATGCTTTAGACTCTTCAAGAAACAGCAAAGAGGTCAGTGTGGCCAGAGCAGAGGGTGTAAAAGAAAGGAAGCTGAAGATGCAACAGAGGCCGCAGCAGTGTGGGTCTCAGAGGCCATGGTGGTTTGACTTTCATCATGAAGGAGATGGGAGTTATTAGTGGGCAATGAGTGATGTGATATGAATTCTCTTTTAACAGCGTCTCTGGCTGTTGTTCAGATCAGTTTGTAGGGGGCAAGGATGGAATTAGGGATACAGGTGGAGGACTCTGTAATCATCGAGGTGGGAGACACTTGTGGCTCAGGCCATGCTGAGGGTGGCGGGAAGTGGCTGGATTCTGGTTTTATGTTGAAGGCACAGTTGGCGGAGTTTGCTGGTTAATAGGCTATGTGGACTGAGTTTGGGGTGACAAAGATAACTCCAAAGATTTTAGCTTGAGCAACCCTCCTCCCGCCCCCGCCCACACACACACAAAGTAGCTTTCATCTACTGAATCCTTCTGAAGCAGCAAGTTTGTGAGGTGGAAAATCAATTTATATATTTAATTAATATACTGAGGATACAGTCTAACGTGGGTTGCCACTACTGCAACTTAAAAAATAAAGATTGATCCTAGTAGGTGGGAATGCTTTTGAATTTCCTTTCTGTGTGACTACTTTCAGCAGATGACTTTTGTAAGGGTCATCCAGGAGCAATTCATTGAGTCAGGGCATGGAGGTATGGAGGCACTCACTACGGTGTGACACTTGATTACAATTAAATCGTAAGTAAAAGTGAAACAAATATAACTTCAGCAATATGCATCTATGAAGTTAAATTTTCATTAGAGTTATTAATAATGTCCCCAAATTTCCAGCAGAGGAAAGAAAGTAAAATATGCTCTCTTGGACATAAAATGATCCTCAATTTGAAGTAAAGTACCTACTTCCATGTACAAGATGGTCATTTACTATTGAAGGTGCTAAAATGAACCTTAATGAAAGACCTTAATCCATGCATTCTCCACAGGACCACAGTGCCTGCCCCGCAGGGGGCAAAAACTGGTTGGGTAAGTTGTTACAAAAACATCTTATATTACAATGGTTTTTGTTCCTCCAAAGGGCACAGTACACAAACAGATATACACTGGTATTAACACCTAGCCATTGTAATTGGATATAATTGGGTGGGTGGTGATTAGGAAAAGAAAAAGTTTAAAAGGCTCCTTAGGGGAATAATAATGAAAAAAAAGTTGGAGAAATACTGAAGATACTAGGTTTAGGTGCAAGGTTTACAGAGAGGAGGACTTTTCTTAAGCTATAGATGCAAAGTTTGTGTTTTCATCAAAATCAAACTAAACAATAGTTGGAGAAAGAAAAAACAGCTGACACAATGACAGGAAACAACTTGAGCCTACCACCACTGTCATCCTTGTGGCCCAAAGGGCCAAGCTTGTTTACTTGCTTAGTCTAATAGACAGAATCACTAACTATCCTCATGTGCACAGAGGGACAGGGAAATCAGTCACTTGGAACCTTCTGGTCCACAGACACCCTGAGTCAGGTCTAAAAGTGACAACCACAGATACGTACCACACGGGTCAGTTTGCTATACTGTCAAGTCATCCTAGATTCTCATTGTTCACATACTTGGAGCCAAACAAAGGGCTCAGGATAAACGAAAAGGTATGGAACCCATATACCATTCTAAGTTAACAGGCAATGAAAAACCACTGGGTAAAGAAGATAGAAATGAAACGTTGCTGTGATTCTCCCCATTAGCAAAACACAGACCTGCTCTCTGGTAATGTTAAGAAATAGGCCATTTATATTTGGTACCGTCCTGCACTCACTTTTCCTCTGTTGTATTTCCTGTTCGCCTCCTGTGTCTTCCAAGCACCTAACACAATACCTTATTTCCTTTTTTCTTTTCTTTTTTTTTTAATATGTATGATTGATCTATTTGTCTTTGTACCAACACAGTTGTAAAACATGTTTTGATAGTTTTTTCTCAGCACTGCTGGTGTAATTTGAAATGCGGTCATTTTTTTTTTTAACATCTTTTTTGGAGTATAATTGCTTTACAATGTTGTCTTAGTTTCGGCTGATGATACCTTATTTCTGACTGCTGCAAACTCAGCTCTCCTTTTCAGTCTACAGCTCCTCCTCCATTTATCGAATGAAAGCAAAGAGAGCCCAGAGGCATTCTCTCTCTGACCTCCTAATCCCACTGTGGTTGTTTTAGCCAAACCAAAACACTCCCATGACCACAGCTTGTATGCTGAGGAGTTCCAAAAATCAGTATTTCCAGTACTGACCTCTTTTCTTGAGTTCCCAACTAAAGGTTTGAATCTACTCCCAGGCAAAACCAGTAGGTCCACAATGAAATACATCACTTCCTTTATTTTTCTGTCCACTTTTCTCTCTTTCTCTATCCCTTACTTCAGTCAATAGCCCAACTTCTAATCCACAGTCTAGAAAGTGAAGGAACATTTCATATTTCATTTACCCTTAGAGTTGGGTAAATAGGAGCCCTCCAAAAACAGTTATGTCTATGTTCTAATTCCCAGAACCCATGAATGAGATTCTATTTGGAAAAAGAGTCTTTGCAGATATAAATTAAGGATATCAAGATGAGATCACTCTGGATTATCAGAGTATATCCTAAACCCAATGATAAATGTCCTTATAAAAGAAGAATATGTGAAAACAGAGGTAGAAATGAAAGTTACGTAGCCACAAGCCAAGGAATTCCTGGAGCCACTAGAAACTGCACGAGGCAAAGAAGGATTCTCCCCTAGAGTCTTAGGAGAGAGTGTGGCCTTGCCAATACCTGGATTTCATACTTCTGGCCTCTAGAACTGTGAGAGCATACATTTCTGTTGTTTTAAGCCACCTAGTGTGTGATAATTTGTTATGGCAGCCCTAGGAAATGAACACACCCTTCCACTTCTTACAGCCAATCAGTAAATAAATCTGGTTTACAATGAGATTATATTTATTCATTCCCTAGTTCAGGGTTTTATTTTCAGACAGGCTCCTGTCTAATAATAAAAATAGTTCACTAGCTAATTTATCAAATTACTTGATGCAAATACCAACCATCTATTGAACATCATTTTTCCTGACTGAATAAAAATATGTCTCTACTTTTATTTCGTGTATTATGGGGGAAAAAATTGGGAGATTTCTTAGGTCTTATTATAGTAAGTGGCAACATAAAAATTAGCCTCTGCATGCAAAAGCCTCATTGGTGGCTCTAAGGATATTCTAATCAAAATAGCTTAGAGGTTAAGACATGGCTTCTGAATTTGAATTGACCGGGACTGTCTTCTGGAGTAATAGTTCCCATGTGACTTTGAACAAGCTATTTACCTCTCTAGACCTCAGTTTCCTCACTGACAAAACAGGAATATTAGTAATATTTCTTTCCTGTGGTTGTTGAGAGGATTAACTGAAGTACACAGCGCAGAGCTTGACACATATCAGGCTTTCAATGAATAGGAGCGCTATGACCATGGCCACTAAGGGTCGTGTCCGCGGTTCGATCTGATGTCAGTGTCAGCGAGAGGCTCTGGTGACTACGGAAGGCTCCCAAATCCATGGAGATTACAAGTCATCTCTGCCTGTTACTGCCTGGGATTGGGGTGAGGGTCACGACCCACAGCTCTGGGCAAGATTCCAAATTTCAAGACACTCAGAAACTGAACATATGGACTGTTTTTCTTAATAATTTCTTTTTAGCTAATGTTGATACTTTCATATAATCTTTCGAGTAAGTCTCCAGGTTCTAATGTTTACAGTGACAAATAAAGTGCCTGGCATCTCCTCTCTCCTGTGCTCCTCAGTTAAGATAAGGCAAATGGAGAAAAATACCAAGCTCGCCACCTGCCCTCTAAGATCACCTGCAAAACTGAAATTTAAGAATTTTGTTAAATGGAGGACACAGTTCGTGAAATACCTGCCAATACTTAGTTTTCAGTAATAATGCCTAACTGGGCACTTGAATATTTTCAATATTTATGTACTTTTAAATGTCTAAAGGCAAGAAAGAGATACAGGCAATCTTTTATATCTGTAAAAGCCTTGTGTGAGATAACCCTCCACCAGAAGAGAAAAGATTCTGTTTCAATAGCGTTAAAAGAGAAAAACACATCAGAATGAAGTGTGTCTCAGTACAATTCCTTTGTAAACATCTTGTAGGAAAAAAATGTGCTGCTAGAAACGTATCACTGATTACAATTTCTACAAGTTAAAAGGTTCTCCAAGACTTTTAATTATATTTCTTTCCAGGAGCAGTTTGCTATAATTTTCAAATTCACAGAATGTCACAAATAATAACCTGAGATCAAGTTTTTCACAAAAGTTAATATGATTTAGATAGCTGAGTTTCAATTTATGAAAAACAAAAAAAACCTAACTAGGTTTATAATTTGTCCTTGGGCTAGCAGGCTTCAATACTTAATCCTTGCTAATTAGCTAAGGGTCACAACTGTGACCCTTGCAAACTTGTGGGAATCTAAGGCAATTCTGGACATGTGGCTAAAACGGGGTACCAGAGAGGGGAATCAAGCAATCAACACTGTGGACTGGAAAGGAGAGTTCGGTGCTGAAGAGAGAGCTGCCCTTGAGTGTGTGACACTGTTCCTGGCCTCAGCATTGTTTGCGTATTTAAAACAAACAAAAACAATAACTCCAAATATCCCAAACCATGGATCAGACCTTCAAATTTTCACCGTAATGAAACCTGATTCTATAAACTGCTCTTCTTTTTAATGGTATAAATGTAAACAAGCAGGTCCATGTAATACTTAGAAGCAGAGACTGTGAACCCAAAGGTCTCCATTTGAATTTGGGCTCTACCCTAACCTCACAAGACCTCGGGCGGGCGCTCTGATTCTCTGTGCCTCAGTTTCTTTGTCTGCGTAATGAGGTTTGAACAGTACTGCCTATGAAAAGATTAAAACAAGTAAATACATGTACAGATTTTACAACAGTACCTGGAATATAGGAAATGCTGTGTGAATATTTGCTATTATTATTTTATTTCATATAATTGAGATTTTGCTTCCCAAATCATTAATTAATAAGGAAAGCAGGAATAAATTACATGCATGATAAATTGGCAGTTGGTATAACTACAGCACCAGAAACAACCAAAAGCTCTAATTCTACCATGTAAACTGAATATTCTGGAAAGGAGTAAAGGAAGTAAAGTTTTGGAGAAAAGAGCCATGGTTCAGAAAATAAGCTAGGCCACTTGAATAAGGACATTATTTGATCCACATAAAATATACGTAAGGAAAGTACTGTTAGTCTCATTTTAAACATACGAAAGGCAAAATGGTAAGTGATTTCTGTAATCAATGCTCAAAAACATGCAGTTTAATGTCAACGCTTCACCGCAAATCCTTCACCCACAAAATGCGGATGATAGAGTAACTATCTTAAAAGTTACTTTCACTGAGGAATGAGTTTACCTAGGAAATGGTGCTTAGAGCGCTGCCTGGTCGCGGATGAACGCCCTGTAAATGTCACTGAACAGACAAACACCAGTTTTAGCTATCTGTCTATACATGGTCTTCCCTGTTGTTGTTTAGAACAACAATTAAATCTTTCTACCCAAGCCATTTCCTACTTGGTTGCTCTTTGTGGGTTAACAGCAAGAAAGCAAGTTGTTCAGATTTGGGGCCTATTTGCTCATGATGTGCACTCCCAGCTCTCAGCCGTGTCCTTTGCTATGCACCAAAGGACTGAACTGTCGAAAAGAACGTATGCCATTCTTACATGACCCCAAGCGCGAGAGAGAGCTAGCATCTCAGTCATGTATCCCTACAGAGCAGTGAAATTGATCCCTTGGGTAGCATACTTGTGTACGTGAGAGGAGAGGAGTTTCAGCCAGGAGCGTAAGAAGGCAACTGTACCTTCGGAGTAGAGAGGGCTGCTTTCAGGTTAAGGAAGGAGACAGAGCTGCCCTCCACTCTGTCCTCAATACACCGAGTCCCCTTTACCTTATTTTTCCCTTTTCCGTAGAACTATGTTTCACCATATAAAATACTCCCCCTCCTTCCCTCCCTTCCTCCCTCCCTCCCTCTCTCTCTATATATACACACATATATATAAATACATATAAATTATTATAAATATATTATATAATTATTACACATTGCTAGAAATGTAAGCCTCATAAAGGCATACACCATTGTTTCTTTTGTTCATAGAAAACTCCTAATTTCCAAGAAGAGTGTCTAGCATACAGTAGGTAAGTAATCAACGTGTGTGGAATGAATGAATGGAGATTATTTTTCTTCTTGTACAAGTTTGATCTGTAAACACTTAGGTTATACTGAAGCAGCGTTGTGTCACTTTGAGAACAAATTTGCCTAAAGTAGACGATGTATTCTGGGGATATACAAGAGAAGTGATCTGTGCTTCAGTGGGAAACTACCAGCCCTCTTGCCCAGGAAGGAGAGTGTGGAGCTCTTTAGTACTGTTGGATAATTTGCAGCAATTTGTCCCAAATACCTCAAGGTAGATCAAAGAGTTTCCAATGCCAAATGGCAAAACTCTCCACACATTCAATCTCAAGATGGAATAGGCATAATATAATAACAAGAATGAAACTGAAACCAAAAGGGAGAAGGAGAAATTACAAGGAGGGAGAGTGAAGCGAGAGGATCCTAGCAAAGACACTGGTGCTAGAGTCTGGTTGATAAAATCATTTATCATGAGAAGTACTGGTCGACCCAACCTAGAGAAACAAGTACAGTGGACCCTTAAACAACATGGGTTTGAACTGCACAGGTCCACTTATTCGTGGATTGTTTTCAATAGTAAATACTACAGAACTACACAGTTTGCAGTTGATTGAATCCCCGGATGTGGAACCACAGATACTGAGGAAATGTGTATATGGAAGATCAAATATAGAAGTTATATGGATATTTTTGTTTTGTGCAGAGGGTCAGTGCCTCTAACCCCTGTGTTGTTCAAGGGTCAAGTGTACTAACAAGCAGAGGACACCCTGAATGAAAACAGTAGAACATACTTCTTCACTATGGGAGGCAATGCCAGTCCCCCTCTTTATCTCATTGCTTCTTTGTTTTACTTGGCTTTATGGAAGCTCACATAATGCCGTGACAAAAGGCAGTGGCGATGGCAGGAAGGTAGGGTAGGGACACGCAGGAGAATCAATATTTGTAAATGAAACAGTGTGGTCATCTTGGTTCTCTGAGTAATAAAATCTCCCTGTTCACCTCAAGCTCCTAGGCAAATATAAGATCACCTGAGTGCGGTTTTTATATGTCTCTAAACTCTTTACTTGACTTGCTGATGTGGGCTCAAATTCTTCAGCATCATCTATTTTATAAGGATTTGGTTTCCTATCTTAGATCTAGGGAATGGTATAATATGATAGTTAAAGGGAATGGAAGCTATTCTGCTTTCACAAAAGAAAAGAGAGATGCCACAATTTAGAAACCCTGGAAAGTGTAAGAAAAAAAAAAAAAAAGTGGGGGGAGCATGATAGAGTGAAATGCACACAGAAAAGGCAAATCCTGTGATGTTAGTTCAAAGGAGTTATACCCCTACAGAATGAAGTCCATTTATATGATTCTCATTCTCAGCGTTCAAACATTTACAAGTAAACTACTAAAAATAATAGACTACAAGTTCGCTGAATCAGAAGAATCCCAGCTTTTGGTATGATTAAGTTTTAATTGTATTTCTCCTTCGGGATCACTAGTAGCTAATAAGCTCATGAAAATAGGTCTTTAAATAGCGGGAGTAGTAAAAGTCTCTCTGTGCACTATATTTTGATATGCTTGGTTGCCTAAGGCATTCTGCTGCCTGCAGACTCAAGTGTTTAGTTTTCATATCAATGAAATATCTAAATAATACTCAAAAAATCCTCAATTTTGAAATGAGGTGATATCAGACAGGTAGCTCACGAGATTTTTGTTGTTGTTGTTAAACTAATCAATAGTCTTTTTAAAAATACTACTAAATCTTATTTATGAGAAAAGCCAATTTATAAGAGACATATCCAAAGGCACATGTTTCATAGTTTTAAATAAATATATTAGACTAAAAATTTCTTCTTTCCTGCTGTGTCTTTGAATGCTACAAGATAGATACCATGTGTACACACTTTTGTCTATAATAAGTCTAACTTTCTAGGGTGCTTAATGTACTCTGATAATACACTAGTTAGTATCTTTTCATGTCATAAAGGTATCATCTAATAAATAGTAAACATCCACTATTTTTAAAATAAGTAAATAAGAGTAGTGCAAGAAATATGTAAACTCTTCCATGATTGTATTTTTAATACAGTGGGCATGTATAGGGGGCATTTACATAATTTGTCAAATTGCTCACATTTTCTAAAAACACACAAAAGTATCACTACAAGGAAGATTATTATTAATATTTTAGTTTCCTTAGGAGGACACCAGTTCTCAGAGCTATTCCAAGTACACTTTTGGGCAAACTGGCACAGATAGAAATATACTATAAGTGATAACGGTTTCTTTGGCTGAAAATACACTCAGATCAGCTTGCCTATCAGTCTAGCTCTGCCTTTCTCCTTTGGCTAAAATCCATTAGTGTTGGGCCATTGCCTGCAGGTAGATCAAGTTCCTTAGCACGTTTTACACCATTCATGAGCTTACTTGGGCCTAGTTTACTCTAATTTCTCTCTACTTTCTCACTTTCTCAAGCCATCCTATATGAACTAGGATTACTAAGCTCCCTATGGTAAAATTGTTAAGAGATTTCTTTTTGTTGGTCCTTTGCATAGGTATTGCCTTTACCTTTGATCTGACAAATTTCTATTCACATTTTCATACTCATCTCAGACAGTACTTCTTTAAGAAGCTTTCTTAATGGCCTTCTTCACGTATATAAAATTGTCCTCCCTCTTCTTAAATGGATTGCCCTTGTTTGGACTGACACATCACAGTGTGGTATGTGTGCATAAATAGATGAAGGGATATCTTAAAGGAAAGAATTGTATGTAAGTCATTATAGTTCAATCCTCAGCACCTAGCAAGGTACCTACGTAACACAGTAACATGTCACTATCTACTTGTTGAATGAAATCGTTCTAAGAATTCTGAGTACAAAACACAGTAAAGAATTATATGAGCATAAAATGAGCACTGTAAAAATTTACTATAAATATAGATATAGATGTAATATATTTGTCAACAGTATATTTCTACAGTAGAGGAAGTTTTACTTTTGGATGGCCACACTTATGCCTAAAAATTAATAAGAAATTTGATTCTTTCACAGAACAAGTTTTTGAAGTTAAGAACTTTCCATGCCACCTCTCTCCATTATATAACAAACAAGAGGTTATTTTATTTTTTTTAACAGTGTCCTTTAAGAGTTTATAGCCCCTTGGCTAAAATACAGTGGAAAAGATGCTCTTATGGTATTTTTGACCTGACATGACGTATATGTCAACAGAATCGTTGCAAAAAGTAGCTCTCCCAGGATTACCTCCGAATTTTGAGAAGGCAAGAGGTCTGGATAAGCATCTCAAAGCTAAGCCTTTTGAGGTTAGCGCATCATTACGATATTTCCTGCCCCAATCATTTTTAGGCTGCAACTGTCACTTCATTGATCATGTCCCTTTGCCCACAAAATCAATATCATTGAGTACCCAAAGAAAACATTTGTAATAGACATGTAAGACAGACCTCCTGACCACAACTGAACAAAGTATATCAAAGCACATTAACCATGGAATGATCCCAGAAGTTTATTTTGGTTAACAGGGATAATTTAAAGCAGAGAGATGGCCCAAGAGAGAGATTTTCCAGAGTTTTATAGATTTACCAACTTCTCTCCACTTAGGAGCCCTAATTTCCCACATGTTCACAGCTCTCCCTGGTGACTGTCTGTGGTTTAATAACACGTGTTGCCTCGAGGGCTATGGAAGAGCAGTACCATCCAATTCGATGTTCAACTGTAGGAACTGGGAAAGGAAATACTCCAGCTTATGCTACTGAAAGTAATTTCAGGGAAAATTCTAACACTTCTCAGATACACAGTAGTTCTTAAGATGATTAAAACGTGGAGTGTTAGCAGAATTTATCTGAAGAAAAATTTTCCTTATTAAAAAAAAAAAAACTTATTTACCCTAAAACTTCTTTACCCTAAAAACTTCTTAAATAACTTACAAATATTCATGCTAAAAAATAGCTATTTCTCTCAAAAAGATGAAGGGCTTGCAAAATGTTTTGACTTCCTCACCAAAGAGCAATCTATTTGTTTCCTGATTACTAATGAAAATCCAATTTTATAATAAATTCCAGCAAGTGACTATTTTAACGTAATAGTAAGGATAAAATGAGCTATTAGCCTTGTCTTCAAAAAAAGGACCCCAACCTACTGATTTCTTAGCATCTCATGAAGAAATTGGCTTTTCTCTGTATAAAACTCAAGATGATTTTTAAAAAATTCCATACAGGTTTGGTTCCAAAATTGTTGACAATGAATTGCCAAGGGTTAGGGATAAAAAGGAAGGCCTTAACAGATGTGAAGGGAGGTTAACAGATTTTAATACAAATGGATAGTGGGAAAGCATGCCCTTGGCTACAAACTTTTTTTTTTCTTTTAACATCTTCATTGGAGTATAATTGCTTTACAATGGTGTGTTAGTTTCTGCTATATAACAAAGTGAATCAGCTCTATGTATACATATATCCCCATATCCCCTCCCTATTGCTTCTCCCTCCCACCCCCCCATCCCACCCCTCTTGGAGGTCACAAAGCACTGAGCTGATCTCCCTGTGCTACACCTCTGCTTCCCACCAGCTATCTATTTTACATTTGGTAGTGTATATATGTCCATGCTACTCTCTCACTTCGTCCCAGCTTACCCTTCCCCCTCCCCGTGTCCACAAGTCCATTCTCTACGACTGTGTCTTTACTCCTGTCCTGCCCCTAGGTTCTTCAGAAACATTTTTTTTTTTTTTTAGATTCCATAGGTATGAGTTAGCATATGGTATTTGTTTTTCTCTTTCTGACTAACTTCACTCTGTATGACAGTCTCTAGGTCCATCCACCTCACTGCAAATAACTCAATTTTGTTTCTTTTTATGGCTGAGTAATATTCCATTGGATATATGTGCCACATCTTCTTTATCCATTCATCTGTCGATGGACACTTAGGTTGCTTCCGTGTCCTGGCTATTGTAAATAGAGCTGCAATGAACATTGTGGTACATGACTCTTTTTGAATTATGGTTTTCTCAGGGTATATGCCCAGTAGTGGGATTGCTGGGTCGTATGGTAGTTCTATTTTTAGTTTTTAAGGAACCTCCATACCGTTCTCCATAGTGGCTGTATCAATTTACATTCCCACCAATAGTGCAAGAGGGTTCCCTTTTCTCCACACCCTCTCCAGCATTTACTGTTTGTAGATTTTTTGATGATGGCCATTCTGACCGGTGTGAGGTGATAACTCATTGTAGTTTTGATTTGCGTTTCTCTAATGATTAGTGATGTCGATCATCCTTTCATGCGTTTGTTGGCAACCTGTATATCTTCTTTGGAGAAATGTTTATTTAGATCTTCTGCCCATTTTTAGATTGGGTTGTTTGTTTTTTTGATATTGGGCTGCATGAGCTGCCTGTATATTTTGGAGATTAATCCGTTGTCACTTGCTTCGTTGGCAAATATTTTCTCCCATTCTGAGGGTTGTCTCTTCGTCTTGTTTATGGTTTCCTTTGTGGTGCAAAAGCTTTTAAGTTTCATCAGGTCCCATTTGTTTATTTTTGTTTTTATTTCCATTTCTCTAGGAGGTGGATCAAAAAGGATCTTGCTGTGATTTATGTCATAGAGTGTTCTGCCTATGTTTTCCTCTAAGAGTTTGATAGTGTCTGCCCTTACACTTAGGTCTTTAATCCATTTTGAGTTTATTTTTGTGCATGGTGTCAGGGAGTGTTCTAATTTCATACTTTTACATGTAGGTGTCCAGTTTTCCCAGCACCACTTACTGAAGAGGCTGTCTTTTCTCCATTGTATATTCTTGCCTCCTTTTCATAGATTAAGTGAACACAGATGCGTGAGTTTGTCTCTGGGTTTTCTATCCTGTTCCATTGATCTATATTTCTGTTTTTTGTGCCAGTACCATACTGTCTTGATTACTGTAGCTTTATAATATACTCTGAAGTCAGAGAGCCTGATTCCTCCAGATCTGTTTTTCTTTCTCAAGATTGCTTTGGCTATTTGGGGTCTTTTGTGTTTCCATACAAATTGTGAAATTTTTTGATCTAGTTCTGTGAAAAATGTCATGGGTAGTTTGATAGGGATTGCATTGAATCTGTAGATTTCTTTGGGTAGTACAGTCATTTTTACAACGTTGATTCTTCCAATCCAAGGACATGGTATATCTCTCCATCTGTTTGTATCATCTTTAATTTCTTTCATCAGTGTCTTATAGTTTTCTGCATACAGGTCTTTTGTCTCCTTAGGTAGGTTTATTCCTACGTATTTTATTCTTTTTGTTGCAGTGGTAAATGGGAGTGTTTCCTTAATTTCTCTTTCAGATTTTTCATCATTAGTGTATAGGAATGCAAGAGATTTCTGTGCATTAATTTTGTATCCTGCTACTTTACCAGATTCAGTGATTAGCTCTAGTAGTTTACTGGTAGCATCATTAGGATTCTCTATGTATAGTATGTCATCTGCAAACAGTGAGAGTTTTACTTCTTTTCCGATTTGTATTCCTTTTATTTTTTTTTCTCCTCTTACTGCTGTGGCTAAAACTTCCAAAACTATGTTGAATAATAGTGGTGCGAGTGGGCAACCTTGTCTTTTTCCTGATCTTAGTGGAAATGGTTTCGGTGTTTCACCATTGACAATGATGCTGGTTGTGGGTTTGTCATATATGGCCTTTATTATGTTGAGGTAAGTTCCCTCTGTGCTTACTTTCTAGAGGGTTTTTATCATAAACCTCTTGATGTGTGTTGAATTTTGTCGAAAGCTTTTTCTGCATCTATTGAGATGATCATATGGTTTTTATCCTTCTGTTTGTTAATATGGTGTATCACATTGATTGATTTGCATCTATTGAAGAATCCTTGCGTTACTGGGGTAAACCCCACTTTATCATGGTGTATGATCTGTTTAATGTGCCATTGGATTCTGTTTGCTAGTATTTTGTTGAGGGTTTTTGCATCTATGTACATCAGTGATATTGGCCTGTAGTTTTCTTTTTTTGTGACGTCTTTGTCTGGTTTTGGTATCAGGGTGAGGGTGGCCTCGTACAATGAGTTTGGGAGTGTTCCTCCCTCTGCTATATTTTGGAAGAGTTTGAGAAGGATAGGTATTAGCTCTTCTCTAAATGTTTGATAGAATTCGACTGTGAAGTCATCTGGTCCTGGGCTTTGGTTTGTTCAAAGATTTTTAATCACAGTTTCAATTTCAGTGCTTGTGATTGGTCTGTTTATATTTTCTATTTCTTCCTGGTTACTCTCAGAAGGTTGTGCTTTTCTAAGAATTTCTCTGGTTCTTCCAGGTTCTCCATTTTATTGGCATACAGTTTCCTGTAGTAATCTCTCATGATGCTTTGTATCTCTGCAGTGTCAATTGTTACTTCTCCTTTTTCATTTCTAATTCTATTGATTTGAGTCTTCTCCATTTTTTTCTTGATGAGCCTGGCTAATGGTTTATCAATTTTGTTTATCTTCTCAAAGAATCAGCTTTTAGTTTTATTGACCTTTGCTATCATTTCCTTCATTTCTTTTTCATTTATTTCTGATCTGATCTTTATGATTTCTTTCCTTCTGCTAACTTTGGGGGTTTTTTTGCTCTTCTTTTTCTAATTGCTTTAGGTGTAAGGTTAGGTTGTTTATTTGAGATCTTTCTTGTTTCCTGAGGTAGGATTGTATTCTATAAAATTCCCTCTTAGAACTGCTTTTGCGGCATCCCATGGGTTTTGGGTCGTCGTGTTTTCATTGTCATTTGTTTTTAGGTATTTTTTGATTTCCTCTTTGATTTCTTCTGTGATCTCTTGGCTATTTAGTAGTGTATTGTTTAGCCTCCATGTGCTTGTATTTTTTACAGATCTTTTTTCCTGTAATTGATATCTAGTCTCATAGCATTGTGGTTGGAAAAGATATGTGATATGATTTCAATTTTCTTAAATTTACCAAGGCTTGATTTGTGACCCAAGATATGATCTGTCCTGGAGAATGTTCCATGAGCACTTGAGAAGAAAGTGTATTCTGTTTTTTTTGGATGGAATGTCCTATGAAAATCAGTTAAGTCCATCTTGTTTAATGTGTCATTTAAAGCTTGTGTTTCCTTATTTATTTTCATTTTGGATGATCTGTCCATTGGTGAAAGTGGGGTGTTAAAGTCCCCTACTATGATTGTGTTACTGTCGATTTCCCTTTTATGCATGTTAGCATTTGCCTTATGTATTGAGGTGCTCCTATGTTGGCTGCATAAATATTTACAATTGTTATATCTTTTTCTTGGATTGATCTCTTGATCATTATGTAGTGTCCTTCTTTGTCTCTTGTAATAGTCTTTATTTTAAAGTCCATTTTGTCTGATATGAGAATGGCTACTCCAGCTTTCTTTTGATTTCCATTTGCACGGAATATCTTTTTCCATCCCCTCACTTTCAGTCTGTATGTGTCCCTAGGTCTGAAGTGGGTGTCTTGTAGACAGCATATATATGGGTCTTGTTTTTGTATCCACTCAGCCAGTCTATGTCTTTTGGTGGGAGCATTTAATCCATTTACATTTACGGTAGTTATTGATATATATGTTCCTATTACCATTTTCTTAATTGATTTGAGTTTGTTTTTGTCAGTCTTTTCCTTCTCTTTTGTTTCCTGCCTAGAGAAGTTCCTTTAGCATTTGTTGTAAACCTGGTTTGGTGGTGTTGAATTCTCTCAACTTTTGCTTGTCTGTAAAGATTTTAATTTCTCCATCAAATCTGAATGAGATCCTTGCTGGGTAGAGTAATTTTGGTTGTAGGTTTTCCCCTTTCATCACTTTAAATATGTCCTGCCACTCCCTTCTGGCTTGCAGAGTTCCTGCTGAAAGATCAGCTGTTAACCTTATGGGGATTCCCTTGTATGTTATTTGTTGCTTTTCCCTTGCTGCTTTTAATATTTTTTTCTTTCTTTTAATTTTTGATAGTTTGATTAATATGTGTCTTGGTGTGTTTCTCCTTGGATTTATCCTGTATAGGACTCTCTGCGCTTCCTGGACTTGATTGACTATTTCCTTTCCTATGTTAGGGAAGTTTTCAATTCTAATCTTTCAAATATTTTCTCAGTCCCTTTCCTTTTCTCTTCTTCTTCTGGGACCCCTATAATGCGAATGTTGGTGCGTTTAATGTTGTCCCAGAGGTCTCTGAGACTGTCCTCAATTCTTTTCGTTCTTTTTTCTTTATTCTGCTCTGCGGTAGTTATTTCCACTATTTTATATTCCAGGTCATTTATCTGTTCTTCGGCCTCAGTTAGTCTGCTATTGATTCCTTCTACAGAATTTTTAATTTCATTTATTGTGCTGTTCATCATTGTTTGTTTGCTCTTTAGTTCTGCTTGGTCCTTGTTAAACATTTCTTGTATTTTTTCCATTCTATTTCCAAGATTTTGGATCATCTTTACTATCATTACTCTGAATTCTTTTTCAGGTAGACTGCCTATTTCCTCTTAATTTGTTTGGTCTGGTGGGTTTTTATCTTGCTCCTTCATCTGCTGCACATTTCTCTGTCTTCTCATTTTGCTTAACTTACTGTGTTTGGGGTCTCCTTTACGCAGGCTGCAGGTTCATAGTTCCTGTTGTATTTGGTGTCTTCCCCCAGTGGGTAAGGTTGGTTCAGTGGGTTGTGTAGGCTTCCTGGTGGAGGGGGCTGGTGCCTGTCTTCTTGTGGGTGGAGCTGGATCTCATCTTTCTGGTGGGCAGGGCTGCGTCTGGTGGTGTGTTTTGGGGTGTCCATGAACCTAGTATGATTTTAGGTAGCCTCTCTGCTAATGGGTGGGGTTGTGTTCCTGTCTTGCTAGTTGTTTGGCGTGGGCTGTCCAGCAGTGTAGCTTGCTGGCCATTGGGTGGAGCTGGGTCTTAGTGTTGAGATGGAGATCTCTGGGAGATGTCTCGCTGATTGATATTACGTTGGGCTGGGATGTCTCTGGTGGACCAGTGTCCTGAACTCGGGTCTCCCACCTCAGAGGCTCAGGTCTGACACCAGGCCAGAGCACCAAGACCCTGTCAGCCACATGGTCAGGTACGTGGGGATTTTCTTGCCTTTTGGGAAGTCTTAGGTCTTCTGCCAGTGTTCAGTAGGTGTTCGGTAGGAGTTGTTCCACATGTAGATGTATTTCTGATGTATTTTTGGGGAGGACGGTGATCTCCACGTCTTACTCCTCTGCCATCTTGAAGGTATGGGCATCCATTTATGTGTTACCAAATACTTAAAATTCATGTGGTAACTTATTAATTTATAATATAATAACATTAAAAGAAAAGTATATAATATGTGTATTTATATAAATCACTCTTCAGTGCTCCAAGAAGGAAGAGAAAGCATCAATCACTTGAATCTACATAGATTTAGGGCCTCATGATAACTAGTAGCTCCTATCTTTTTCACCTATACATGCCTTTGAACAGAAATAGTGATTTTTTTCTAACATGGTAAAGATGACTTGAGCGTTACTTGTCTCTCCATTTCTATCCATCCTTTGAAAGGCAGTCAAGTGGGCATAAGTGAATAGAACAATGAAGAAGAATGAAATGTTTTAGATAAATCACAGCTTGAATAATTGAGGGTTGCTTACTAATCGATACAGAATCACAATATGTGGCCTCAAGTAAAGAAGAAAAAAGTCAGGCATAGCCCATTTTCATTAGGATAATCTCTGTATAAAAATGCCAAAAGAGAGAGCTAGAAAATGCATTTAGAACTAGCTTGACTTCTGCTTTTCCTTCACAATATCTAATTATGCAAGTTAAAAACACAGCAGTATGGGTCTTCTAGGTGATAGATAACATTTCATGCCGTGGCTGGTGGCATCAGTCAGGCCTCAGTGGACATAACGCACAGACAGTTTAAGGCCCAACCATATGAGGCTGCGGGATTCATTTTGGTTTCTTTAAAAGTAATGCTGTAGGGGTGTCAATCAGACGTTATCAAGAGGAAACGGAAAAAAGGCACTGATGCATAAATTTACCTAGCCTGAAATCCTTTCTTTTCAGGAAAAAAAAAAAAAAAAAGAAAGAAAGAAAGAAAGAAAGAAAGAGAAGAAAAGTTGAGCTTTGCCTTACATTTGCATTGCATTGGTGGTTTACTTTTGTTGTACAATAAATATTTCATTTTAGCATATGTATGCATAGGAAAACAGTGAGAAAAAGGTGACTGAAATCAAAACCCCTCGTAACCGTGTGGGGCATGGAATGTAATCACCTTCACACAAAAACAGGAATTCAGAATGTCTTTGGTTGTTGTCAGTGTGCATGTCAGACACATATTCAAATGATTTTCCTCCAAAACTGTTTTAAAAGATATTTAAATATTACGATATTTTGTGAAGAGATCAGGGAGCTAGCCTATTAAAAACTTTCTGTGGTTCAGTTTCACAGAGCAGAAATGTTTTTGTATTTAAAGCACTTGTCCAGCAGAATGTATTCAATAAATGTAGAGCATCAAAGTAAATAAATGGAATTAGTTTAGACATTTCTAGAAGCCACATGACTGCTCAGGTGTGGGCTATCATATATAATATTTCAGCCTCAAATTATATACAATGATATCAGTCCTTAAATCTGCCACTTTCTACCCTCCGCTATGATTTTCTTATTTAGGTCGGGAGTTTCATTACTGCCCCTGTAATCAAGGTGGTGCCACATTTGATACATCTTTCTTGAACGCATCTTTTGCATCTGCCACTTCCTTTCCACTTCTTTGATGATTATTAAAACTTAAGCTTTAATTCTGCTACTGAGTTCATCTTTTGAAGCAATATCCATGCTCTGCCATAATTGTGGAGTAGAAAACATATAGTTTTCACCTTAGTAGTTAAAGGTCTCTACAAACCTGATTGAACCTCGTCTCTCAAAATCGCTGTACAAAAACCTTTAATCCAGGCAATCCAATTCCAAACAACCTTTTCTCCTTCCTGTCCCTGGAACTTGCTTACACAATTCTCCCCACCTGAAATACCCTCCTCCCTTCCCTCTACCTAGCCAAATTCTCCACATCTTAAGCTCCAAATTCACTGAGAAATCATTTCCCATAACTCCAGCCTTGGCCATCTTCTTACCCTCAAAATGCAACAGCAAGTCTACGTATTATTCAATCAACACTTCATCAGTCATTCATTGTGCTTTACCATTAGGACTGACTACATAATTGCAGGACTTAGTACAAAAAGAAAATGGGGTAACTCTAACTCAAATTTCTCAAAAAATTTCAAGACAGCAACAACAGAACAATAAACCAAGCATGGGACCCTTCTAGGTGCATGGCCCCGTGAGACTGCATAGGTGGTGTACCCATGAAGGTGGCCCTGCGTGCCATGTTATATTGTCATTAGACATTTGAGATATATAATATGCATTAGCTTCCCTATCTGGATCATAAATTGTTTCCGGAAGGAGTCGGGTACTTTGTTATTTTCCATAGCACCAATCATTATATATCAACATTATAACTATACAATAACTCGTTTATTGTGTATTTAGATCATGCCTTGCTAATAAACATTATTATCATAGGTATTATAGTAAATCAAGCTTTGAAACACATCTTGTTGAATAAAATTTACTTCAATAGGAATTTCCTACCCTGTCCCTCACAAGAATGACAATTATGCAAGATGTACACATAACGCATTGTAATTAAGCAGTGATTATGCCATTTTACACTTTTAAAAATCTGAATATATTTGAAATACACCAGTGTGTAAATTTAAGGCGTGAAACGTGTTGAGTTGATACATTTATATATTGTAATATGATTTTCATTGCAGGGATAGTCAGCACCTCTGTCGTACCACATCATCATCATTTCTTTTTTTGTGGTTGGAATAATTAAGGTCTACTCTCTTAGCAAGTCAGATGACGATAATAGAATATTGTTGCCCACGTTCACTCTACAGTGCATCAGATCTCTAGGACTAGTTCTAAGAGATTACGCCACTTTAATTTTAAGGACATGTCAAAATCTTCTAGGCTTCATGTTATTTTTTGATGGTCTAACTTTTACTAGGTTCCAACACAATATGATGTGCCTTTAAAGGCTAATGATACTAGGTGTCTCACTTCAGTTACTTAAACTACAACCTACTTATCCACCAGTCACTTTAACTTTTAGAGAGTGATAGGAAACACCAAGGGAAGACAAGAGGAACCAGTGGGGGTGGGGGGGGCGGGAAGGGGGAGCAGGAAGAACACTCTCAGTTGGTTGGAACCTTCTGAAGCTTCCAAAAGAGACCAGAGATGCCACATTCCCCTTGCCTCTTCTCTTCTCGAGCACTTTCCCAGTGGAGGATGGAAGTGAATGAAGGATGCTTTGCAAAGCATAGTAGATATTCTCACTGGACACTGTTCAACCCATGACACAATATGGTATCACTCTTGAAACTAATAAAAAAATAAATAGAATGACTTTCTCCCAAAGAGATTGACTGTTCATCTTCATTCAGCCTTTCAAAGTGCTTCACTTCAAGGTGACAGTGCTAAGCATGGCCCATAAATCCATCTCTGACTTGCCTTTAGACAGTTATAGGATATGTTAGATTTCTTTGCTCTGAGCAGTGCTCTAGACTAACCCTTGCTAAAAGTATTACTGTAGATATTTCAGTACCTCCAACAAAAAATGTCATCTTTGAAGTTATTTTCCTGCAAAATTCAAACTACATTAATCTTACTTCCATAGGTATTTGAAGTTTGGGCTTCCCCGAGTTGAAACCATTTCTCATGATACTAAAATAAAAATCAAGCTCTGTAACTTAAATGCCTCAGTAGCAGTAGGAAACAGACCAAAAATAGCCTTAAAAATCACTTTTAAGCAGGGAAATGGCAATTGAGGAAGGAAAATCAAGGGGAAATATCTACCTCCACATCAGAAATGATACAAGAGTGTCTAAGTAGAGTTCTTGGTAATTCATGAGAAAGTTTAACTGTATCATACATTCTTTAGGTATTGCTGAATTATCAGCTGATTTTATCTTGCAAGTGTTTTGAAAAAGTTCCTTTTAGTATAATGACTTACAAAATGTTTCACTGTAGAAAAATTTGCATAAAACTCATTTTAGATTCCCTTTGGTAATCAGGCACAAGAACCCATCACGTACTGTCTGGATGACAGAGGAACTACTTCTCATGATTTGAAAGGTTGAACTTGACTTGATGTTTTTTCCTCTATTTTGCTTCTGAGATGACCACACAGTTATGAAGCTTTATAATGACATTTTTTTCCCACATGTTCAGGTATTCTAAAAGCTACCTTTCTCTTGAAAAAGCATTTTTATAATTATTTATCAAAAATGAGATAGAGTAAAAATTTCTGCTCTGAATGCCATGAGAAATTGTAGGTAATCATGGGCATTCAGAATGCAAGCTGCTCTTCTTGGGACATCAGACAATGAAATGTTAGATAAAGAGAGAGTTCTGAAAGTACAAGCATGTCGCTTTTATTGTAACAATGAAAACAGAAACAAAACAACCATTTTCATATGTACTGGGGGAAAAACTGACTAGAAAGTCGATGCAGCAATTCAGGAATTGGCACAGTGGAATTCAGTACAGACTAACTGTACTCAGATGCTTTCCTGAATTCAGATCAATATGGAATATAAAAATTGAAGTAAAGTCAAAGTCAAACATGAAATTGAAATAACATAAATTTGAAAATTAAAGGAACATGAGATGGAATACAGTAAAATGTAAATTATGTTGTAACTTACTAAATAGTAATAGTCGTTAATTTTACAAAGGAAATATCTGTATTAACAACTATTTGGGGAAAAGGGAAGGGACAATAGAATTGTCCCTTCAGAATTTTTGTTTATAAACAGAAAACTGCCTTCCTTATGAGTTGGGCAACTGATTTTAACCTCTAATTCTTCAATAACTACATTTAACAAAGGCCAGTCTGGTAACTGCTCCCTTATGCCTTTACATCAGCTCCTAACCCATGGAAATATGCATAAGATATATACATATTTTCAAAATTTATACCAAAAGACTGCCATCAGGCCAGAGATATCCATATAGGTGAGTGGCAGCAGGAGGTCCTGGCCATCCCTCCACAGAGCCAGCAGCCCACGTATAATTTCCCTGGACGCGGAAAGTAAGCATCATGTTGGTCCGTTATCCTTTTCCACCGTTATCCTGATGAGTAATCTTGCCAGTTAACACACAGCAAGTGTGCAGTTATTCTAACTGGTTCTAGATATTTTAACCAAAAGCTTCTTTGCCATAAATATCTTTGCCATGAGCGCTTTCACCGCAAATATTTTTGCTGCCTAACTAATTGGCTGTAAGGCGATTTTGCCGTAAAAGATACAATAACTGGTTGACAGTTTGGCTTTCTCAAGCTGACAAATGATAATGATTTGCCCCACGAGTTGGTTTCTTACTTTGAAGCACACTACATTGGAGGAAAAAGATACCGAAGGCCTCGAAGGTACAGAGTTGAACCCACACTTCCCATAAAACTTCTGAACGTCCATCAATAGACGTGTGACAACGCGCCAAGAAACAACAGTGCAGAGGCTTTCACAACACAAGGCAAAGCTCAGTTACAAACATGCATCCTAGTATTTGGAAACTGACACCTCTCTTAAAGAAGGAACACATTTTAGCGAAAAAGAAGAAGTGCAATGCTAAACGAGGAGACAAATCAACAAGCAAAAACAATGTATGATACCATGAAGAAAAGACTTGGAAGACAAGTTCTTAGAAACAACTCACAAAATAAAATCTGAGGTCTGCAAAGTATTGCCATGAATCTATATACATTTTAAATGTATTCAAACATTTTGTATTTCACAATAAAAGACTTTAATTTCGCTATTTACTTTTCATGTTTTGCTATGTCCTTTTAAATGTCCCTCTTTTACTTTTTATTATTTTATCATTTACAGCAAAATTGCCTTACAGCCAATTAGTTACGTGGCAAAAACGTTTGCAGCAAAGATGTTTACAGCCACAGAAGCTTATGGTGAAAATACTGAACGTGATTCTAACCCCAAATGGTGATCCATTTTGGTTTGTAGCCGCATCTAAAGGCTTAAGGGCCCATTGGAAATGCCACCTTGAGCTCACTTGGGTAGAATATACTAGCTCCCATAGTATACAGTATCCAGGCTCTGTACTCGGTGCTTTCCCTCACAACAAATCTATGAAGTTTGAATCATTATCTCAGTCTTGCAGTGGAGGAAACTGAGGCCAAGCCTCTGGGAAATGGTAAAGTTACCATTTAAACATCAGTTTATTGACTTCAATGAGAAATAATGTTTTATATATAAGGGTTAGTATTCTGGTTCCACTATACTTGGTATAAACTCATAGACTAGCCTATGGACTTCAACACCATTTCTAACAAACTGTTCATGGAAAAAAAATGCAGCCTCCAAAACAAGTTGAAATTTATTTTCATAATCATTTTTAGAATTTAAAAGCCACTGCCCAATGCATGGATGTGTAATATACAAAAAGTTTTGTTTCCAAGTTAATTTCTGGAATGTGGGTTGCAGGTAAATGCCATGGTCTCTTTTTCCTGTCTGTATATATATATTCATTTCACATTTTTTTTCTACTATATTTCTGGCCAGGAAAATGAAGCTTCCATTTTCTGGGCTTTCAATTATACATCAATATCCCCAAGTGAGATGCTGAATTTTAAGAACCCAAGGATTTCCATATTGGTCAGATTCATGGTTCATTCAATCTAGTTAAACAATTATCTCCCTGTTACATGAAGCACCACTCTTGACCTGGCACTGCCTACCTTTCTTTCTCTCTTGAGAACCTTCTATTTCCTACTCTACATTTTTTTGGTTAAAAAAAAAAAAAAAAAGAAGAGTGGGAGGCTAGAGAAAGAGAAATCAAAATGCAGACAAAGTAAAAGGACCAAGTTTGTGAAGACAAAGGAACAATGAGAAAAGGTAAAAGAGGAAAATACTTAAGAAATGAGAAAAATGGATTGATCAAGTGTGGGGAAGAAATTACTATAGTCAATGACTTATTTTCTGCTTTCATTCATCCCAGAAATATTTCCTGGTTTTCCTCTCTATAACCACTTTTCTTACCGATGATACGTATTTAAAGACAAAGGTAAATAGTCCTTTTTCTAAAGAGCTTTATACATACAGCAGAAAACCTCAGGAAGGTTCTTAGACTTCCATTAGTCCTGAGGGACGTTTTAAGTGTTTGCACTCCCATCGTTTTCTTCTACAGGCTTAGCGATAACTAATGAGTCTGACGATATTTATCTAGGAAACGTGCTGTCTTTGGAATCTCAGACGCGGCACCACACACACTGCCCTCCTCAGCCCCTGAAATTTGAGGACCCTCACTAAAATGGAAGGTGACTGTAGTGTCATCTGTGGGGACATGTGGGTAGTGGAGGCTGGTAAAGTATAAGTTACTTATTGGTAAGAATTAAATTCTCAAATGCCATACTACTTAAACTCCACCCTCTTTTCTAGAGGATTCTACAGCATTTTAACTGGGAGCTTCATTTTTTTATGATTACCAGGCTGCACTTGCTTGCATTCTGCACAAATCTGTGATTCTATCCAAATCAACCCTCCTACTTCTTTTTCTGTAACTCGAAGACTATCCTGATCCCCTCTCCCATCATATTCCTTCCTGCTTTCTTAGGGTGGCCCTCTGTTGGTTTCTCTTCTGGCTTTGCCAGAGACATCATTTGTAACCTTGTTCTCCTATTGTCAATTAAAAAAAAAAAAAAAAAAAGATGTGTATCTTTACCTTTCATCTTAAGTTTCTACCTACCACATGGGGCTCAATTATTTTGGTCAGCAGCGCCATCTCAGCGTCTGGAGAGACGCAAATGCCTCAATAGTTAAAGAGCAGTAGATGGTGTTTTTGGCTTCTGCCAAGATTAAAAAGCCAGCTTTAGGTTGAATTACGCTACTGTCTGGCCAGGAATGCAGTTCTGGTCCTCGGAGTCACTTGATCTGAAACAACTGCTCAAGCAGTGCCTCTACATGATGACTCATAATGCAAATGCAAAATGTGACCTTTACAAATGGTCACCATATGGTCCATTTGCAAAGAAACACAATACAATAATCAAATGTGGTTCCGAAGCGCTTCACCTGCCCTTTCTCAACAAAGTAATGAAGACGGCTAAGTCGCAGGAATACTTCTGAAAACCCCTCTTTCTCTCCCATCCCATTTGCTCCTGCAATATCCTCCTCAATACCTTAAGAAATTCAACTCCCTGAGTAGTTCCCCTTTTCCTCTAGATTCTGCAATCTGAATGGTCCCCCAAGTGACGTAGCAAGTACCTCCTTAGGATAAGGAAGTAGAAAACACTGACAAAACAAGGATAGGTCTTCTTTTGCAAACAGAGAACAGCCAACCTAGGAAAAGCCTTCATTGGCATTCTGGTCCCATCATACAAATCACTGCTAACTCGTACTTGTAGTCTATAATGCAGATACAAATACAGACCAGATACATCCAAGATGTCCAGTGGCTGTGTTTTATCCCATTATATATTGAGTTTTCCATTTTGTTATATGAAACAAAATAGTTCTCCCCAAAATGTTGACTTTCAAACAACCTAGGTAATTGCAAGTTGATTCTTCCCTCAGCTATGGAAATTAAGCAGATTTACTTTATTTGCAATGCTAGGGTTGTTCACATATATTATGCTATTTTACTATATTGGCATGTAGACTACTTGCATGTTCCCAAACAGGTTATCTGATTCAAAATAATACCACTAGTGTAGATGCCTTGGGAAGGTCTAGATCGAACACGCATTAAGTATATCAGCCTACTAAATTACGAGGAACTTCAAATACAAAATATCAAATCAGATCAATCAAATTTTAAATAAAATCTGTTCCTCACCAACAAAAAATGTACTGATTTCAGTGCTCAAGTCACCACTTGACATTATTATGAAGAGAAAAAGTATGCTTTCAATATAATCACTTAGGAATTTTTTTTTCCGTATCTAACAAGGACCAAACACGTTTTACATGCATATGATAAAAACAAAATTAAAAAATTAATATAAATATCCACTGAGCTCAGAACTTTGATGTACGATTTCTTAACGATTTGAAATATTTTTCAATTTAACTATTTTAATCCAGTCATCTGCTGGTCACGTGAATGATCTGCTTGCCATCATATAGCTTTAAAGAAATTCAAATATAAATGAACGAATCACATAAACTGGGATCTGAGTGCACTATACACATAACTACAGACAATATTTTCTATCAGTAGTGCGGGAGAATGAATAATTTGACAGAATCAAACATGAATTTCCCTATGTATCACTTTATGGGACCACTGTTGTGAGTGGAAAACCCATGGCAACCCAGGAAATTCTTATTACGGAAGAAAAGGCAGTAAGCTTTTCTTAAACGTCAGAGGTAAACATGTGCTTTTCACAGACTCATGTTTGAGATTACTCCTCCTTCCATAATGCACCTGAATGTTTTCTTGCCCACCTCCGTAGGTGATTGAATTTTAAATAGAGATTGCTTAAAAATGCACAATTCATAATAAATCTTTGCAGTTATTTCCCTGAGAAATAACTATGAAATAAAGGTATGGTAAACCATAAACTATATATCAAATTTATTTTACTTCTAAGTTTACCAATAGAGTTTATTCACATTATAACTAGTCAGTTTGAAAGTGTGACCATGCTCATTTTGTACATGGAGACACTCAAGTGACTAGCTCTCCAACCCTAGGATGGGTTGAGAGCCTGAAACCTACTATCAACCAAAAGAAAAGAATTGGACGGTGTCCCCGTGGTGCCCTGGGCTGTGGTGGCAATGATAGTTTTATGGTGACAGTGGTGGCCAAAGCAAGTTCCCCAGAACTTCCTGTGCCAGGCATAAATAGTTAAGATCGCATTATTTGGTTTAACGTACACTAACCTTTCTATAAAATACAAACCATCCCACCACCAGCCCCCCCCCACCCCGCCCCGGGCTCGCAAACTGATAATGAATGATTATCCTCTTCTCCGTGTGTAGAAATAATCAAGGACCAACCCTACAGTTTGAAATCCTAAGGTTAAGTTTGTGTTTGTAAAGTGCATGTGCCTTGCTTCACACTCTGTGGAAGTTCAATTAATATTAATGGATGAACTGAGTATTTGCTGATGCTACTCTATGGATATTTTGTTAGTGAAGTGGTTACTTGGCCTGGTGATTTCCTCTCACACTTTTGATATTTAAATACACTCTTTAACCTGGTTTATGTGTGTAAAGTGAAAAGCACTTAAATAAGCCCAAATATGATGAGATACTGAATTTTTTCCGTTTCCTTTGCATGCATAGTTTTCCTTCATTGATTCCATTAAAAACAAAACAAAACAAGCAAAGAAACCCTGCAATTGTAAGCATAGCACTGTTCTTAAGTCCCCATAGTTTAAAAATTATTTTTTAAACTTTTTCTTACATGGCGACTGCTTTCCCTGTGGTAACACCGATATTTGCAAAGCAAGGTCACTTTTAATGCCATAGAAGATGGAAGAAAAAAAACAAAAAAAAACCCAAAAAAAACAAGGGGGCTTTTTTTTGTCTTCACTGATTCTGCCAAACCGAGAGCAGACACTGACGTTACAAGAGAGAAAGGCTGTCACAGCCCCTTATTCCCAGCTCTGTCCTAGAAACAGCGAAAGGGAGAGAAACATTTTTTTCCTACCATGTATACAAAATATAATACAAAATATTAAAACATGTATATCCTTCAAGAGAGCAACATGATTGTTAACATTTGCTTTGAAAACAGCTTTCTGAAACATATGTAAAATACCAAGAGTCAAAAAGAGCCTTAGAAACTGAATCTACTTCTATAAAATTAATTAATCACTTTGAGGATTTAGCAGGAGGAAATGGCCATAAACATTTTATATGCTCAGCTGGTGGTAGAAGGAGGCTGAAATGACAATTTTGTTTAAAAAAATGGAAAGAGAGGGGAAGAGACTGAGATTTGGGATAAAGATATATATGTTTGGGACAAGCAGAAAGAACATTTTATATCTACAAGTGGCCTACAGAGAAGAAGAAGAAGGAAAAGGTGAAAGATTAATGAGGAGGATTTTTTTTTTTTTGCATTTTCTATCATCTATGTGAATTATTACCTAGATGCCTGATATGTCCTAAAAGAAAAACTGTGATGAATAAATAAACAGCTCTCGAAATCTTCAATAGGGTGCTTTACCTTGCAGGGAATATTATCATTGGCTTTTGATACAATTTCTGCTGCAGGGAAAGACTTTCAAAGCTCAGAACGCTGAAGCATTGCCAGGCGCTCAAAGACCCCCTGCAGAGCGCGTCAAACTAAGAAATCTCTCTGAACTTGTCGAATTAAAAGTCATCTCCCTGTCTCTGCAACCCCTGCATGAGCTGGGAAGCTCTGTCCTCATTTTTTTCGGCCCCTCCATGATAAACAAACGGAGCCTAGAGCATCTTTATTCTTTACAGCCATGCAATTAAAATTCTTTTAAAAAATGTAATTGAAGGCAATGAATTTCAAAAGGAACTTCCAATTAACAACTAGGGTGAACAGTTGGAGTGGGCCATATTCAATTGTGTTTCAAAGGTAAAAGCAAAACAGCTTGTTAAGAACCAGAGAAGTGTCCTTTTTCTATTTTTAATATTTTGATAGTACATCAAGAGTTTGTTCTAAACTTAAAACATCTCAGCAGGATTTACGGTTTCTGGAATGCTGTAAGCCTTAATTACTCAGACCGTAAAGCGGGGTACACTATTAAAATGTGAACAAAGCCGAACGAGATCCCTGTTTGCTGCAAATCATTATGTATCTATTGCCATGCAAATTAAAGAAGTTTAATTTGTGTTTGCCTTTTTAGGCACCACACTGCCCATTCTCTTTCTTCCCCCTAAGGTGTGTTCATAGCACCAACACCATTGTGAGAATTTGGTACTGTGTCTGGTACTGAACTGATGGGTCATTACTATTACAAACAAATGCAGTAGCAAAGAGTTCCCAAGTCTTTTATTGATAAGCAAAAACAAGGAAAGCATTTTAAATGCTTTCAGAAAAGCAGAATGGGAGTGAATAACCAGTTTCAAGTGTCAAAGATAAAAAGTATTATTTTTAAAAAGGCTGAGAGCGTCACATGAAATCTTTGGGGAAGAATCTCTAAGGATCATGCATTCCGTGGTCCACGTCTTTATAACAGAGTACTTACACTGGCCTTATTAATTGCCCTCTACGGTCTGAAATACAATCTTTGATGGTAGGTATGAGAAGGGGAGTAATGTTGAACAATCTGTCGTTACCCAATGAATCGGGCTTGAAGACGTGTGTATGTGTGTGTGTGTGTGCGTGCGTGTGTGTGTATGTGTATGTGTGTGTGTGTGTGTGTACGTGCATGCGTGTGTGTGTGTGCGTGCGTGTGTATGTGTGTGTGTGGTGTGCGTGTGTATGTGTGTATGTGTATGTGTGTGTGTGTGTGTGGTGTGTGTGTGGTGTGTGTGTGTGTATGTGTGTGTGTGTGTGGTGTGTATGTGTGTGTATGTGTATGTGTGTATGTGTGTGTGTGGTGTGTGTGTGGTGTGTGTGTGTGTATGTGTGTGTGGTGTGTGTGTGTGTGTGTGTGGTGTGTGTGTGTATGCGTGTGTGTGGTGTGTGTGTATGCGTGTATGTGTGTGTGGTGTGTGTGTGTGTGTGTGTGGTGTGTGTGTATGTGTGTGTGTGGTGTGTGTGTGTATGTGTGTATGTGTGTGTGGTGTGTGTGTATGTGTGTGTGTGGTGTGTGTGTGTATGTGTGTGGTGTGTGTGTGTGTATGTGTGTGTGTGTGTGTGTGGTGTGGTGTGTATGTGTGTGTGTGTGTGTGTGGTGTGTGAGTGTGTGTGTGTGTGTGTGTGTAACTTTTTTAAAGCCTGCTTTGTTTGTAGGACTCATCCCCCTTCCCAAGTGAGGACTGCGGGTCAGGGCAGTGGGACAACCCTTGATTTAAGCCTGAGTATTTCACAGTACCTTGTTACCAGGAACAGAAATAACACATTCAGGTCAATGGACACATTGTGTAGCACGAGTTTTAGTTACTCTGAATGCAAGGTGACGTTAAGGGAAGAACATACTCAAAGAGAGAGGAACGGGGCCTGGGAGAGAGGCTATAAGAGGAGGCCGAAAAAGCGGTAGGTCATCAGCACGGGGTCCCTGAAGTCACAGGCAGTTTGCGGAGAAGGAGCATCGAGCGTGTGAGACACTGAGAAGCAGCCGATGAGAATGAGACCAAGAAAAAGGTGGCGGAAACTACGGATTAGCAGGTTACCGCTTAAAGAGGAAAACATTTCACTGGCAAGGGCTTAAAGAAAAAATGTTTTACAAAATGCAGACAGTGAGGAAATTATACTCATTGGTTTGGTATTTCTTAGTAAAGGGAAGAACAGTCATCTGGTTGATAGAGAGGATGATGGAATCTAGTGGGAAGATTCTGTTTTTAAACGTATTCAAAATGGGAAGATGAAGGGCCTGGAGAGGGAGTCCAATCGATTCAAAGACCCAGGGGGGTAGACCCAGGGACCCAAAGCTAGCTTTGTGAAGAGGGAAGGTGTCTGTTGGTTTCATGTTAGCCTAATGTGAAAACAGTACATTAAACCAGAAAGAATACACATAGCTGATTCGCTTCGTTGTACAGCAGAAACTAACACAACATTGTAATGCAACTATACCCCAGTAAAAAAAGAAACATTGACTTAAGCAACTTCAGCACTATCTCAAGTAAATTGTTCCATAAATGTGTCATAAATAAAATTGGTTTTAACTATACAATGAAATTTTGTTATTTTAATTGAGTTTTAAATAAAATCACTTGGTGAATTGGACCAAGGTAAATATTCAAGATAGGCAAGGAGATTTTCTTAACACACCAAAAAAATAAATATTGTCACATCATTCAAAGTCAATTATTGGCAACGGTTGAAATATTCCAATAATAGGACATAGATTAGTTTAAAATTTTCTTTCTTAGTGTTTGGGTTATTCCTTGTCCGTCATTTTATTTAAGCTTTGTCTTTGTGACATGGGACTAAACATTTAAAGTGTTATGAAAGATTGTTTTTAACTAAAAAAATTTTCTTAGAGAATAAAGTGTTGTGAGTTTCTCTTTCATTTTACAGAATCCAAACATGTTCAAACCACAACAAACTTATTTTTCTGCTTGGAAAAAATCAAATAAACATAATATCCAGATATCTATTTAAAGGAAGACTGTAATCTATTCAGAAGTCCTTGCTGATACACCACACATCTCAACCCGTTTCAGAAGACTTCCCCAGAAGCTTTCCTCTAGACACGTGTGTTCTTCAATCAGAACAAAGAGGGATCTCATTTTCTGATATTGCAGTAAAATGTTAAGAGCAGCCCTCTAGGTTAAATTATGTGAAAATCGTTTCTTTGAAAAAGGATTCAGGGAGAATCAAGCAGAATTAGAATTGACTTGGATATCTGAGTCATAGTTCCAACATCCAGTGGATTATAAACAATTATCTCACTTGATTTTATTTACCCCCCTCCTCGGCCCCCCTTTTTTTTTTAATGTCTGGGTTTGGAACAAGTTTGATTAGAACAAGTAACCATTATGACAGGCTCTGCTATGAATCAAGGATGAGGAAGTAGCCATCATAGAAACGATTACAACATAGTCTATAGCTTATTTTGCATTAAAGTTCTCAAATTATGTGCTTCAGTCATATTGCTGACAGAACCGCTTGTCATCTAAATGCGTGGTCTTTGTCAAGGTGTGTACGTATGCTGGGAGTGGGGATGGTAGTTGGTCAAGCAAAGATGAACTGTTTCATTACTATAGCAATAAGTTACTTTTTCTTAACAGTTTGACTCCCTCCAGAACGGAGTAGAAATTACTATTATCTTTCATTTCAACAAAAAAGTATGAAGCAACTATAACCTACTAAAAGCTCTGTGAAGCACTGGAAATGCAAAGACGGTGTCTCTTCTTAAATAACTTACCATTTAGCCTCGGACTAATTGTCTATTTCAATTTTTATGTCTGGAGTTGCGTGGTGGTTTATCATTAGTCTCGGGCACCTGGGCTTTGAACTACTTTCCACGTTTGAGAAAATTTCTATTTTACAAGTTTTGATGGAAGACACTCTCCACAGGAGCTTTTAAAAATATCACCCGCCCATGGCAGCCACGGGGGAGCACCGCTCAGACCTCCATTCGAGAGAGATCCCACCGCAGGATGTAGCGTAGCTGGAAGTTTCCAGCTGCTGCAGCCAGGGGATTCACACGGCGCCGACACTCAGGCCATGCTCTCCCGGGGCCGCTCACACCTGAAGCCTGACCACCAGCCCGAGCAGAACACGATAGCCTGGTTCTTCCTACCCAGCGGGGGATGCTTCAGAGAAGGGCCCTCCGCCCTGAAGCTCTCTATCAGCTCGGCTGGGACCGACTCAGAGCTACACTGTGGCCGGGGCCCCTTTCACCACTCCTCCTGCCCACAACTCTTCTTCCCCTTTGTAGGTGTCTGAATGCCCTCCCTGCTCGCTCCTGCCTTCCCTCTCCGTTATTCTTCGCAGACATTTTCCTCAGTCAGTCTTTAGTACACGTAAGTCCATTCTGCCATCTGTTTCCTGGAAGACCCAAACTGATAGAATGCCAATCCTCAAACTCGTGCTCGATACATAGGATTCTTCTCCCTCAGAGAAGGTCAGCGCATTTCACCAGGCTGGACCTCCCCAAGATGTCTACAAACAGAAGTAGGGTGTAGCCCCACGTACTTCCTATGATAAGATATTATGAAGAGCCAAAATCAATACATCTGTTTCAAATGCAAATAGTTGGCTGTAGTCCAGGCAAAATATGCAGAGCCAAAATCAAATGCCATTGCAGTCTCTGGAATGTTTCCTTGACTGAAATAGCCATTCTTTTTTCCGAAATGCAGGAAGGAAAAGTGTAAAAAATGCCAGTACTGTAAATCAAGGAATAACAAGTCGCCGCTCATGGAACTTTTGCTTGTCTTTCATGTTACATGTAGTTGAACTATTCTATCATGTTACTCACTTGCTCAAATCTACTGGATTCCACGTGAAGAGAAGATAGAAATTGGAATGCTGAAAGACCCTTTTATTTCTCAAACTGTGGCTACATGTTGGTGTTTACTCGGGAGCGTCAAATATTGATCTCTGTAGACAGGGTCATGAACATAATAACCACACTAGTCTACTAGTTTAATAGAGCAACAGTTGTTCACGAGTCTCATAGGTATTGTCTGGGCGCTGGAAAGGTTAAACAGAATTAATCTCTACTCAAAATTCCCACAGCAAGTTTTTAAGGCAGTCTTCCGTTTGTCTATCCATTTATGCATTTGTGGGCACCATATAAGCAGCAGCCAATATAAGAACCAATGGAACAGGTAACAGCCTTCAAGGTGAGCCTGTGGGTACGGGAGGGGCCAGAGGAACCTGTGCCACAGGGTCTTGAATAGGAACTCTCTTAACGTCTGTTAAGAAATGGGTGGAATCAGCGTTCCAAAGCATGGTGAGACGTGACCACTGCACCAGGCAGCTCCTCCGCTCGCCTCCACGCACACTGTACGTGCAGATGCACGGGTCAGAGTCCTGGGCCTCCTCCCGCATTTTGCAGTTACTCTCTTGCCTGATAGCCCCACAAGACCAGAGCGGTCCTATGGGATGGTGGAGGGTTCTGCACTCAAGAGGCCAGCTTCCTGATTGCAGGATTGTAGGTTTGGTCTGTGCTCTGCTCCAGCTAAATGGCCTGGATATTAAGGTCCCAACATGACTCTATTGACCAGTTCATCTACATGAGACCGACCCCTCTGTGAACTTTAAAGACATGTGGCTTGTGGCTCTCCCACTCAGGGTATCACGGCAGGCACGTAACATTTAGCCAGAAGCAGTAACACTAGGTATACAGGACTGCCCAGTACTGCTTCCGAAATACTGTAAACCTGCTGCCCCAACTTAATAACCTAGATTTCAGTGTCTAATGAAATCACTACTCTAATACTTCACTTTTTGTCTTACCAGTTCTAGCTTAAAGGCCTCTTAATTCACATTTCTAAATGCCCTTCAGAGATTGGCGTACTCAGAAATTTAGATAAAGGGTTTCTTGGTGATCTTTGACATCTCGAGAATCTACCAGCAGGCCAACCCAAATCCCAGACCAGAAGGAAATAATTTGGACTCTCGAGACTTGTACACATGGGTTTGTATTCCATATCACAATCTAGGAAAGGAAGTAAAACATAAAGGTGTGCCTTGGGCAATTGCTTTCGTGTTATCCAGGGCAAAGCTGTGGGAATGTAGGTATGGGGCTGCCTTTCCATCTTTTTCTGTGCTCTAAAAGTCAATCAGTTAGCCATGAGGCCAGGAAGCATCTTTGGGGATTTGGGACTCCATGGCCTTCATATAGCGCACCATCAGGAGTCTGGGAGTCGCTCACATTTGATTACCAACCATACAGGAAACAACACAAAACAAGACCACCCCCTGCTAAGGTAGCTTGTGTGGACAAGGTCTGGATCACAGGGTAGTGGGCTCATTGGCTAGGTGCTGTGGGGACCATCAGGCCAGGTTATTGAATAGAGCGTGGACTTTTTGAATCTACACCATGGAAAGACACCATTAATACACCTGTTGTACCCTCAGAAGACACACATGAGCTGCTTGAGTACTGTCAGACCCCTGGTATCTGTTTCATACGGCTGATGTGAGGATTAACTAAATGAGTTAACATAAATCATGAACCTAGAACAACGTATACCCTGTGATCAGGACTAAGTGTCAGTGTTCTTGACAGATTTTTGCCAAATTTATATCAGGGACATTCAAGGCTATTCCAAGGAAGCAGAGAGACGTCCGTGGTCCTGAGCTAAGAGAGGAGATTATAGAGGGAGGCAAAAATAGGGAAGCAGATAAGCAAAGGCGGACTGGAAGAGACCCCGTGAGGGTTTCTCTGCCCGTCATGTGGTTGAAGGGGAAGAGGGGAGGGAGTGAATCAGAAGGAGATTCGTGGAGCTAGGGTAATTCATGGAAAATTCATTCCCCAAGGACACATGAAGGTCAAATCGAATTTGCAAGGTAAGGGAAACCTACAGGCATTTCAGGGCCGTAGTGGTTCATATAGTCAAACGATTCTGAATTGTGGGGAAAGGTGATGGGGTTTGAATCAAACACTAGTCAGTGGGTGGTGACCAGGGAAAGGGTCCAGGCTTCTAGGGACTGAGGTCTGGCAAGGACTTGCAGTTTGTCAGAATACCAAGCAAGCAGGGCCCTGCCTTATACCTAAAGCTTTTCTCTCTCCATGAATTCTTAGGATAATTAGAACTCTCAGTGTTTCACAGAGAGCCTCCTCTAGTAAGTATTGGTTAAAAGAGACAGATAGTTTTTCCTATGGAGCTGACCCAAATATCTTCTAATTGATTCTGTGTGTATACATACATATATGCATATGAGTATGGGCATAGTATCATGTTTTGATTTCAATCTCAAAATTCTGGTGATTATAGAACATAAGGCAGGAAGTGTTATAGAGATGAATGTATCTTAAGACACATTGTAGCAATAATATATATGGACTCAGATAAACATAGGTTTGAATGCTATCATTTACTCCCTGAGTGAACTTAGAGAAGCTTGTATCACTTCTCCAGAGTTTCATCTGCGATACAGAGCTGATAATATCTACTTCATGGCTCGTTGGAAAGACAAGTTAAAATAAGGTTCGCAAATTACTCATCACGGTGCCGTCGTCTAGTGACTCTTCTTCTTAATCTTGGTTTTATGACAATGTGCATAATCAATTAATTTATCCCCAAATTAAGGAATATTTACTATAGAATCCTGTTAGCCTTTCTATAGTATATGTGGATTCATCAGATATGGTGGAAATCATAAGGACTGCTATTAAGATATTTCTGCTAGACCAGGGTCAACATACTGTGGCCCATGGGCCACATCCAGCCTGCCTCACACTTTGGAAATAAAGCTTTGCTGGAACACCATTATACTCACTTGTTAACACGTTTTCTACGGCTGCATTTGCACTAAGCCGTAGAGGTGAGTGGTTATGAAAAATGGAGTACGGCTGGTGGCGAAGCCAAGAATATTTACCATCTTGCTCTCTACAGAAAAGTTTGCTGATCCCTCTTTTTGACTGTCAGTCCTTAGATTTGAACAAAAATCCACTGGTTGACAAAAATGATAAAAATTTATAATACAAACTATATGGCATAAATGCAGTTTAAATAATATTGGATGGATAATCCGTTAAAGAAAATAGTAAGCATTATATGAAAATGTATGATTTACCAGTTAAACATAATGTCATCCAAATATCAGGCTCAATATAACTATTAATACAATATTTAGAGGGATGGCCTGCAATTTGATTTTCCAACTCATCATAATAACTCAATATTTCACTAAAAATAATACTATTGGAAAATTATAATTCAGAGGCAAAGAAATTCTGCAGCGTTACAAGGACATATTCTTCACTAGTGGTTATCTATTTTCAAAGCTGCTCTAGAAGTAGCAGTTGCAGCACCATCCATCCCAGCTTCAGGAACTCATGCAGGGAGTAGGATCCATGTTCGTGATCAGCAGCAGCGGTCACAATTCCAGCAAAAGCAACAGTAGCGGCAACGGCCCCACCAGCGATGTCAGTGCGGAGTGCGGGCTCATGGGCTCTGAGCAATGCCACTTTCTCTCTCTACTTCGCCAGCCTGGAGAATGAGGGGAGCTGCTTCCTGCAATTTCTTATCTCTAGCTAACACCACATCCCACCTTTTCTCCCCTAGCTTCTCTAACAAACACTCTGAAACAACACACATTTATTTCTCACAGTTCTGGAGGTTGAGAAATCCAAGATCTAGGCACCAGCACATTTGGTGTCTGGTAAGAGCCTGTTTCTTGGTTTGTAGACAGCTGTCTTCTCACTGTGTCCTCATATGGTGGAAGGGACGAGGTATGGGGTCTCTTTTATAAGGTCACTAATCCCATTCATGAGGGCTCCACCTTCATGACCCAATCACCTCTCAAAGGACCCACCTCCTTATACCATCACAATGAGGGTTAGGTTTCAGCATATGCAATTGGGGTCAGGCAGACACAAACCTTCGGTCTATAGCAGATACTAACTAATGGATGCTTTATTTTTCAAATCGCCTATAACTACAATAAATAATTTACAATACAGTCAAAGTGAAACTATATTCCCACCAGGCTGACATATACTAAATCTTCTGTGTGTTAATCCATTGTTTTCCACGTACATAGTGACAAAGGGCATGGCCTCAGGAGCCAAGCTGCCTGTCTTTTTTTTTGTATGTAGGGATGTATGTATGTATTTATTTATGGCTGCGTCAGGCCTTAGTTGCAGCCCACGGGATCTTTCGTTGTGGCCCACAGGCTCTTCAGTCGTGGCACGCAGGCTGAGTTGCCCCATGGCATGTGGGATCTTAGTTCCCCGACCAGGGATCGAACCCACACCCCCTGCACTGGAAGGTGGATTCTCAACCACTGGACCACCAGGGAAGTCCCAAGCTGCCTTGTCTTAAGCCCAGGTCCTCATCTAGCTAACTGGGTAACCACCATATGGTTCTTTTTTCTTATCTGTATAATGGGGGAAATAACAGCATCTATAGAGCTGCTGTGAAGATTAAATGGGTTAAATAAGCATAAAGTGCTAGTTGCTCCAGTTTACTGTCATTAACATATTGTTTTTGCATAACTGCAATCCATAGTATTGAATTTTATATCTACATGGTTTTTAAATTGACATATACCTACTTTAAATTACATAATATACATTAATTTACTATAATTAGCACTATACTAAACATCTTCACATATTTCTACAACAGGTTTACCAAAGGATGATCAGAAACGATACCATCCTGAAATCACAAACCCTGAATAGGATTACTGTAAAGATTTCAAAACTCAATGAAACAGGGTTCTATGTTATGCTTTCAAACTTCTTTTATCAAATCTTCACTTCATTCAAAGCTATTAGGTTTAACGTGATTTGAGGACTTTATAAACACCCTGCATATTATCAATTCTGTTCACATTTGAGCCATTCTGAAGAGGGAAAACAACACTTCTGCATTATTATAAATGTTAAAATGTATTATCTTTAAAATTGCAATTATCTGCCAAAAACAGTTTTTCACTACAATCAAGTCTAAGTGTTATTGGGCAAAACAACTATATTAACTATCTCTGTGCAGTTAAATAATTAGGGACAACTCCTTGTCCCTTATTCACGTTAGGCTTTTGAAGCGCTAAGCTGAAAAAAAGAAAAAAAAAAACCAACAGATGAGCTCTACTTTCTAAAGGCACAGATGAGAGGAAGAGAATGAATGGGTGATGAAACCTCAGGTCTCCACGGAAGGCCTGAGCAAGCTAGTGATTCAGTGATCATTTTGACAGAACTGAATAAACTGCCCAGAATCCTTTGTAATCCATGACTGAGAAAGGCAAGTTTTCTCTCCATTTTTTTTTTTTCTAGCTGCATTCATACTGTAGCTTCTAAGGTTAGAGTTCAACCTAGCTGGCCAGAAGGTGAATGCCATGTTTTCACAAAGATCAGAAATTCGTTCTACATGAACTTTTCTCTGTTTTGATGCACTGATCAAGAGCACATATGAACACAGAAATGACTTCCTCGCTGAGTCCGACGTTATATCCCCCTCAGCCTTTAGAAAACAGCCCCTCTGTTCACCTGCCAATAGCACTGCCATGGGACCACTGGAGGTGTAAGTGGCCACTAGGAGAATCTTGCTTAGAACAGCTGAAATCACACCTCTGTGGCAATCAGGGTTATTAAACCACTGTGAGGCCAAATGCCTCCAGTCCTGACCTGGTGTTTCGCATGGGAAACGAGTCAAAGTTGTTAAACCATTTGAATCCCAACATTCAAAATTATAGATACAGACTCACTCTACTTTGACTCCAATAAAGAGGCAGAATTCAATCATCCACATGACTTGCTTTTTGTGAGCAAATACTTTCTATTCCCTATAAGCCCTAGGCTTTCCTTGGCATCAGTGCTACCATTAATTCAGTCATTATTTTAGTGACTGTACCCCTAGGATACCTGGGCTGCTGGAAACAGTATCGAACTAGGAGGTGCAATACCTGAATGCTTAGTACTAGTCCTGCCCTGGGTAGCCTTGGATAAATCCTTCAGGCTCTCTGGATCTTTGTTCATCTAAACATGAGAAATCCAGACCACCTGGCTTCAAATGTCTGTACCACGTACAATATTTTATGAGTTTGTACAGAACATCTCTAACCATTTTATTCAGCAATTTCCCAACGTTTTCGTAATCCATTTTCACCCATAAGGTTACCTTAAGAGTTAAAGATATTACTGAATGAGGAATTAACAGAAGAGAGGAAATAGAGAACAGCTAAAGATTGCATTTAAAAGAAGTTGTAGCCCCACTTAAAACAAGCTAAGCTTAAATGACCAGTCAAGAAGATGGAGAGATGAGGTAGACTCCAAGAGCAAAGGGATAGGAAAATCGCACTTCATGGAACAGACAAGAGGAAGAATTTTAACTGGTGAGATCAAAGAATGAGAAGAAGACAATTTAAAGAGGGGGTGGTACAATTTTAAAAGACAACCCAATGAGTAATGAACATTATACTTCCAGATAGTACATTTTTCAATTATATATAAGAAGCCTCACATTTGAAAAAGTCAAATGCAATGCAGTCACCAGAAGTAAGGGAAACAGAGGGCTGTTTGACTTTTATTTGCTCCTGAAAATATATCAAAGATAAAAAGGCAGAACAAGAGGTGAGAATATTATTTCGTGCTTCCATTCCTTCAGTGTTCCTGAGAAGGTTCTTACTATTTGTAAGCTGAGTGAAATGCCATTTTACATGTCACTTTCCATTCTCCAGCACCTTCTGTAGAGAATCCGGGCACCAGTGAACAATGGTCTATCATAGAACTGGTCTCAACAGTGAATTTGTCCCAACATAATAATTTTTTATTTCTACTTCACCTCACATGAGACACGGTTTATAACCATATTTGATGAACAACAGTAAAGCACTAGAAAATGATTTGTAAATAATATTGGAGAAGGGCTGGGAAGATCAGCGTTCTACTGTCAATTGTTATTTAGTAATTATGCAGTCTGGCAAATCACTGTGAATCATTTTCATTATATGTAAAATCTGCATTGCTTAATTCAGAGAATTGCTGCCGCAATGAAGTGAGCTATTTATGCACAACTCTAGATTAAAAATTAACTTTCAGAATGTCCGAAGGCTGATGGGAAGGAATCAAAGAAGCAGTGAAGACACAAAACCTAGAGGATCTGGGCACCACACTTACGGTTCCTGATGAGGCTAGAAGGAATGACATTCAGAGTACAAGATGCAGTGACTCATTTTCTCTTGGCTGAAAGGTCTGGGGGAAGGAGACCAGAAGAGGTTCAGGGAAGTTAGTGGATTTGGTGGCAGGTCTTCTGTTTCCACCAGAAAATGACTCTAATTGTAGGAGCTCGGGCTGCTGGCTACATGTGAGAGGTGTAGTACTCTGAAGATACAGAGGAGGACCTGAAAGGGAGGTCCAGATTCTTACGGAATTTTAATTAATGTCAAAAAAATGCTTATCAAAGGAGACAAGAGTTTGAGGTATGTCTCCGAACACATCCCTGAATTCTTTCCTGGAATCTATCATTACTTTGTCACTTGAAGCTTGAAAAGTTCTCTCACACACATATGCATATACCTCTTCTTTTTAATCATGAAATGAAAACAATTCTAATTGATTCCTGCTTATTATATAATGTTATGATTGAAGGAAATAACTGAGAAGTTTTCTTGCAAGAAGAAGAAGGAAGTTCTGGAAATTTAAGACTTTTAAAATTATATTCATAATCCTGTAAAACTAAGAGTATCAGGTTAGGAATTGCAGAGGGGATTCAAGAAGGCTCTGATTTGAGACCTGCCTCCCCTGCCTGGTAATAGGCTACCTAGGGGAGGATTTCCAGGAAGCCAACTCATGGTGAGGCAGATGCGCGAGGGAACGGGATTCTTCAGAGTAGAGACCGGTATGAAATAATTCAAAGGGGTAAAACACGGAAGTGATGGAAAAGGATGCATTTAAAAACCATCGAGAGCTGTGCAGCACGTGGAGAATATAAGCAGATCGGTGCCTAACCATTGGAGGTCTGTTTGCATCTCTTTGGAACTCTTCTTTTTTGAGAGGCAATAAACAGTCCTGCACACAGATTTCTTAATATATTCCTTCTGAGGAATATTTACAATGGAGGGAAGTTTTCCTTGGTTATATTCAAGTCCCAGAATAGTGACAGTTTAAAAAAAGTAATAAACATGCTTATTCCAAAAAAAAAAAAAACCTCTGAAAACAGAAATAAACCTTGTAATAACTTGGAAATGATTTCAAACCAGCCTTAAAAGGTAAAGATAATGCTCTTTCTGCTGTCACACAAATACTTCTTTGCCATACTCACATTTGAGTGGTGTCTACCTTTAAAATGTTTCTATTTTCAATATAAAATACAAACTTCAAACTGTTTTCCTAACACTCAGATTGGGTTGTATTAACCTATTACGGAGAGCATACACCAGTCAATATGGGAACGAAGTTTTCTCTGAATATATTTATTCCTCCAAAATTCTGAAGACGTGAATATTAAATAAGATTAGAACTTTGAGAAAAACGCAAAGCAATCCCAACAGCCCAAGTGAATGTAAATAACGAATTAAAGCATCTTAGAAAATTGCTTTCTGCCTCAGTTAAATAGGAGAGGCCAAATACCTTTAACAATACGGAGGCATCTTGAAAGTTTATCATTCCTCATTGTTCTTCTAAGCACAGATGGGAAACTTTTCTGAAAAGGCAATTTCTTATCTGAAATTACGGAATAAAAGTGATGACAAGAATCAGGCCAACTTGCTACTAACTTTCCGTTGCTCTGGTCTACAGCTAATTTCTCTGGGAAGAACACTTTTCTCTTACTTTCTTACTGCATCAATTCTGAGTATTTTGAGGAGCCAATTAGTGAAGAAGCACCTAACAACTTAGAGGAAGAGAATTAATTGCTGGCAAATTACCTCCCGAATCTTTTAAGTTGATATAAATATCAAATGTTTAAGGAACAAACAGGTTGTACAGTGAGCAATAAACTTATGTTTTTTTGCCAAAAGCTGATAAAGTTAGGTGAAGAAAGGGGGGCATAGGTTTAGGGACAGATAGTTATTGACTAACCTCTTAAAGTTTTTATTTTTCATCCTTTTTTACCAAACATTTCTTGGAAAGGTGTTTACCAGATATTTAGAATATATGGCTCAATAGTTAGAGTGTCTAAATTGTTATTTAAAACATAACCTATGCTATAATATAATTGAGTTAGATATCTTGTGGATAGAAACATATTTAAAAGAATAAAATTTGTTCAATACAGCATTATTTAAAAGCAATACATGTGCATTAATTACCTATAAAAAGGTTTAAGAGTCTTCTGAATCTCTCACCCGAAGTCCTAATTTATACACATAAATGTCTAAATATATTTAGTAATGCTATAGGTAATAAACAACCTTGGTAGTACCGACTTTTATTAAATAAATTCCTTTAAAAATAATCATGTCTTCAGCTAATGTTGAACACAAAGTTGTTATTTATTAATATGGGAAAATATGAGATGATGTTTTTTAGGAAAACATAAGGAAAATGATAATTATTTTTTTTCCCTCCCACTACTTGGCTCTTTTCACAATATCCCAAATTATAACCAGTTTTCTGTCTGGAGTGACTGGAAAATTCAGATCACTTTGGATCAAAGGAAGTTCATAAAGAGCTTCATAAACACATACTGAGTTCCTAATGTCAGGGTCTGCTAGGTGCTGGGGCACAGAAGGAAAAAGACACGGTCTCTGCTCTCAGTGGTAATACACCAGCTGGTAATAAACGACTGAAGTGTGTTACGTAAGAGCTTTACAAGAGAGGAAAGTATAGAACCACGTGGAGGAATGCCTTCTGCTTGGGCATGGAGGGAGAGGAGTGGGTATGTGAAAGCCAAAGCCACACTGGCCTTGAAGGATGAAAAGGGCTTTGCCAAGTGGACAGGGCAGTTAGGGCCCCAAACAGGAAAGTAGAACCTAGGTATACAGAATCAGTTAATACATACACGATTATCAGTAAGGTACCTGGACAATATCATAAAGGAAAAAGCAGAAGCCTCAAACAGGAGGATTCTCTGGCTATAAGGACATGAAATCATGCACATCACATGCGTAACAAACTATATAAAAATGAAGAAGGTAAAAGGGGGGGAGACAGGGAAACTGAAGGAGAGTCTAGGAGATGGCATTCCCATTTTTGCATTCAACTTCAATCTTTAGAAATTTTCATGTTGAGTTACAAAACACAAATCAGTATTAGACCAGAAGTAACAGAAGTGTAAATAAAATAAAGCACTCAGTGGCAAGACGGGAATAAAGACACAGACCTACTAGAGAATGGACTTGAGGATATGGGGAGGGGGTGGGGTGAGATGTGACAGGGTGAGAGAGTGTCATGGACATATGTACACTACCAAATGTAAAATAGATAGCTAGTGGGAAGCAGCCGCATAGCACAGGGAGATCAGCTCGGTGCTTTGTGACCACCTGGAGGGGTGGGATGGGGAGGGTGGGAGGGAGGGAGACGCAAGAGGGAAGAGATATGGGAACATATTATATATGTATAACTGATTCACTTTGTTATAAAGCAGAAGCTAACACATCATTGTAAGGCAATTATACTTCAATAAAGATGTTAAAAAAAATAAAAAAATAAAAAAATAAAGCACTCACTCAAAGCACTTCCACTGAAACAGATATAACTGCCTTCCCTTTTCATAATGTTTTCCAGTTCTTAATCATATATACACAATTTTTGGATGATTATATAAAAACATACAAACAATATCTTCTTTCTCAGTTAAGGATAGAATGATTATATATTAGCCTTATGTCTGCCATATATTCCTGAAAATATTTTTTTAATCTGTGGATATGCTATAAAGGTTTTAAATATTTTTAGAGGTTGTACATTGTTTAAGTAGATTTGCCAAAATTTACTTGGAGTCTGCCTGTTTAAGTTAAAGGCAATATTTTGTTCTCATAAACAATGTGGCAATAAACCTGCTTATGCATTTTCCCTTTTGAATTAGTTCCTTATGAGTCCTTCTTGGAAGAGAATTAATAGGTCAAAATATGTAAATATTTTAGTAGCTATTGATAAATATTTTTGTATTGTCTCTATAAACCATGCATGTTTAAGCATCTCTCTCCCAGCTAGTGTCCAAATTATTTGAGGTGAGGGACCATGCTTTTTTATTCACGGACTCCAGGACATAGCACATTGCTTGGCACACCAAAGAGAAGCTCAATACTATTTGTTAAACTATTTAACAAATAATACTTGTTAAAATATTTGTGTCTGATTGGTATTTGCCACCAACTATGTATTCGCCCTCATTTTAAGGATCATAATTTGGATGTTAGCTGGTGTGTCATGAACCCACCTTGAAGATAACCTCTCTTAATTTACCAAGCAAGCTATGTGTAGCTAATGTGAAATTAAATCCTGGCCAATGAGTACTGTACAAGATTTTCCAGGGAAGTTGCTTAAAGGATGACGACCTAGCTGGCAGATTGCCCTTTTGTCTTTCCTATAATCATCTTTCCTGATGCCTGGAATGTAGAGGTGTTAGCTAGAGCTCCAGCAGCCATTTTAGAAAAGGAGGTAACATTGAGGATAGACTCCAAGTACTAGGCTAACGAAACAAAAAGTAGAAGGAGCCTAGATCCCTAATAACCATGGAGTTGCCACAACCTCCCTTGAATCCCTGTCCTAGAACTTACATTACATAAAAAGAAGAAACATCTACCTCACTTAAGCCCATTTTACTTCAAGGATTGGTTGCTAAACAACTGAACTAAATAGCTAATGATAAAATAATATTAAATGAACTAAATGACTGATAAAAATAATGTCAATGGAAAGGAGTATATCATATGACCTCAATCTTGACTATATATATTTTTTAATTTTAGAATTTATTCATTGTATAAATTAGAAATGTCAACTCAGATTTTTAAATTTACATTTAATTTATTATTAGGAATGCTTATTTTACTAACCGTATTTAATATTTTTGTGAATTGACTATCCATCACTTGACAATGTACTTATTTGAATCAGAACTCTGTCATCTGTTTTCATGAACTTTTCATATGGGATACAAAATACAGTAAAACATAATCCATGCCACCACGTTAACTCTTCTCATCTGTCTTCGTCTATATTTGAGCTATTTATTGTTTTTATAACAATGTACATTAGTATATAATGTATTACTAATTTATCTTTGTAACTCTTCAGAGAAGATAAATTTATGACCCTACAGAGAATGACAAATATTCAACATCTATTTATACTTGTTTCCCTAAAATTCGTTTTGAAATCCAAATCCACCTGAAATTGAATTTAGAGAATTGTGTCTTGGAATCAATTTTATTTACATTTAATTTTAAAGTGTCCTTGTATATTAAACATAGCAAATCACAGGAATGTGAATCCTGGTTCTAAATGATGCATTCCTTAACCTCATTATATGTCAACTTCCTCATGTGCAAAATTGACAAAATTTTAAGGAAAAACTGGGGTTAGAAATATAAAGTGTTGGAGATTGGTTCAAGATGGCAGAGTAGAAGGACATGCGCTCACTCCCTCTTGGGAGAGCACCAGAACCACAACTAACTGCTGAACAGTCATCGACAGGGAGACACTGGAACTCACGAAAAAAAAATACCCCACATCCAAAGATAAAGGAGAAGCCACAACGAGACAGTACGAGGGGTGCAATCACAATGAAATCAAATCCCATAACCTCTGGGTAGCTGACTCACAAACTGGAGAACATTTATACCACAGAAGTCCAACCACTGGATGAAGGTTCTGAGCCCCACGTCAGGCTTCCCAACCTGGGGGTCTGGCGATGGGAGAAGGAATTCCTAGAGAATCAGACTTTGAAGGCTAGCATGATTTGATTGCAGGACTTCGACAGGACTGGGGAAACAGAGACTACACTCTTGGAGGGCACACGGAATAGTGTGCGCATCGGGACCCGGGGGAAGGAGCAGTGACCCCAGGGCGGACTGAACCAGACCTACCCGCTACTGTTGGAGGGTCTCCTGCAGAGGCAGGGGTGGCTGTGGCTCACCAAGGGACAAGGACACTGGCAGCTGAAGTTCTGGGAAGTACTCCTTGGCGAGAGCTCTCCCAGAGTCTGCCATTAGCCCTACCAAAGAACCCGGGTAGGCTCCAGTGTTGGGTCGCCTCAGGCCAAACAACCAACAGGGAGGGAACCCAGCCCCATCCACCAGCAGACAAGTGGATTGAAGTTTTACTGAGTTCTGCCCACCAGAGCAACAGTCAGCTCTACCCACCACCAGTCCCTCCCATCAGGAAGCCTGCACAAGCCTCTTAGATAGCTTCATCCACCAGAGGGCAGACAGCAGAAGCAAGAAGAACTACAGTCCTGCAGCCCTTGTAATGAAAACCACATTCACAGAAAGACAGACAAGATGAAAAGGCAGAGGGCTATGTACCAGATGAAGGAACAAGATAAAACCTCAGAAAAGCAACTAAATGAAGTGGAGACAGGCAACCTTCCAGAAAAAGAATTCAGAATAATGATAGTGAAGATAATCCAGGACCTCGGAAAAAGAATGGAGGTAAAGATTGAGAAGATGCAAGAAATGTTTAACAAAGACCTAGAAGAGTTAAAGAACAAACAAACAAAGATGACAATACAATAACTGAAATGAAAACTGCACTAGAAGGAATCAATAGCAGCATAACTGATGCAGAAGAACGGATAAGTGACCTGGAAGACAGAATGATGGATTTCACTGCCGTGGAACAGAATAAAGAAAAGAGAATGAAAAGAAACGCTGACAGCCTAAGAGACTTCTGGGACAACATTAAATGCAACAACATTTGCATTATAGGGGTCCCAGAAGGAGAAGAGAGAGAGAAAGGACCCGAGAAAATATCTGAAGAGATTATAGTCGAAAACTTCCCTAACATGGGAAAGGAAATAGCCACCCAAGTCCAGGAAGTGCAGAGAGTCCCAGGAAAGGTAAACCCAAGGAAAAACACGCCTAGACACACAGTAATCAAACTGACAAAAATTAAAGACAAAGAAAAATTATTAAAAGCAACAAGGGAAAAATGACACACAACATACAAGGGAACTCCCATAAGGTTAATAGCTGATTTCTCAGCAGAAAACTCTACAAGCCAGAAGGGAGTGGCAAGATATATTTAAAGTGATGAAAGGGAAAAACCTACAGCCAACATTACTCTACCCTGCAAGGATCTCATTCAGATTTGAAGGAGAAATCAAAAACTTTATAGACAAGCAAAAGCTAAGAGAATTCAGCACACCAAACCAGCTCTACAACAAATGCTAAAGGAACTTCTCTAACTGGGAAACACAAGAGAAGGAAATAACCTATAATAGCAAACTCAAAACAATTATGAAAATGGTAATAGAAACATACATATCAATAATTACCTTAAATGTAAATGAATTAAATGCTCCAACCAAAAGACACAGGCTCAATGAATGGATAGAGAAGCATGACCCATATATACGCTGTCTATAAGAGACCCACTTCAGACCTAGGGACACATACAGACTGAAAGTGAGGGGATGGAAAAAGATATTCCATGCAAATGGAAATCAAAAGAAAGCTGGAGTAGCAATCCTCATATCAGATAAAACAGACTTTAAAATAAAGAATGTTACAAGAGACAAGAAAGGACACTACATAATGATCTAGGGATCAGTCCAAGTAGAAGATATAACAATTATAAATATATATGCACCCAACATAGGAGCACCTCAATACATAAGGAAAATGCTAACAGCTATAAAAGAGGACATCGACAGTAACACAATAATAGTGGGGAACTGTAACATCTCACTTACACCAACGGACAGATCATCCAGACAGAAAATTAATTAGGAAACACAAGCTTTAAATGACACAATAGACCAGATAGATTTCATTGATATTTACAGGACATTCCATCCGAAAACAGCAGATTACACTTTCTTCTCAAGTGCACATGGAACATTCTCCAGGATAGATCACATCTTGGGTCACAAATCAAGCTCAGTAAATTTAAGAAAACTGAAATCATATCAAGCATCTTTTCCAACTACAACACTATGAGATTAGCAATAAATTACAGGGAAAAAACCGTAAAAAACACAAACACATGGAGGCTAAACAATATGTTACTAAATAACCAAGAGATCACCAAAGAAATCAAAGACAAAATCAAAAAATACCTAGAGGAAAATGACAACAAAAACACGACAATCCAAAACCCATGGGATGCTGCAAAAGCAGTTCTAAGAGGGAAGTTTATAGCAATACAATCCTACCTCAAGAAACAAGAAAAATCTCAAATAAACAATCTAACCTTATACCTAAAGGAACTAGAGAAAGAAGAACAAACAAAACCCAAAGTAGGTAGAAGGAAAGAAATCATAAAGATCAGAGCAGAAATAAATGAAATAGAAACAAAGAAAACAATAGCAAAGATCAATAAAACTAAAAGCTGGTTCTTTGAGAAGATAAAAAAAAATGATAAACTTTTAGCCAGACTCATCAAGAAAAAGAGGAAGAGGACTCAAATCAATAGAATTAAAAATGAAAAAGGAGACGTGATTATGGACACCACAGAAATACAAAGCATCATAAGAGGCCACTACAAGCAACTCTATGCTGATAAAATGGACAACTGGGAAGAAATGGACAAATTCTTAGAAAGGTATAACCTTCTAAGACTGAACCAGGAAGAAATAGAAAATATGAACAGACCAATCACAAGTAATGAAAATGAAACTGTAATTAAAAATCTTCCAACAAACAAAAGTCAAGGACCAGATGGCTTCACAGGTGAATTCTATCAAACATTTAGAGAAGAGCTAACAACCATCCTTCTCAAACTGTTCCAAAAAATTGCAGAGGAAGGAACACTGCCAAACTCATTCTATGAGGCTACCATCACCCTGATACCAAAACCAGACAAAGATATCACAAACAAAGAAAATTACAGACCCATATCACTGATGAATAAAGATGCAAAAATCCTCAACAAAATACTAGCAAACAAAATCCAACAACACAGTAAAAGGATCATACACCATGATCAAGTGGGATATATCCCAAGGATGCAAGGATTCTTCAGTATACACAAATCAATCAATGTGATACACCATATTAACAAATTGAAGAATGAAAACCCTATGATCATCTCGATAGATGCAGAAAAAGTTTTTGACAAAATTCAACAGCCGTTTATGATAAAACCTCTCCAGAAAGTGGGCACAGAGGGAACCTACCTCAACATAATAAAGGCCATATATGACAAATCCACAGCCAACATCATTCCCAATGGTGAAAAACTGAAAGCATTTCCTCTAAGATGAGGAACAAGACAAGGATGTCCAATCTAGCCACAGTTATTCAACATAGTTTTGGAAGTCCTAGCCATGGCAATCAGAGAAGATAAAGAAATAAAAGGAATACAAATTGGAAAAGAAGAAGTAAAATTGTCATGTTTGCAGATGACATAATACTATACATAGAGAATCCTAATGATGCCACCAGAAAACTACTAGAGCTAATCAGTGAATTTGGTAAAGTTGCAGGATACAAAAGTAATGCACAGAAATCTCTTGCATTCCTATACACTAACAATGAAAGATCAGAAAGAGAAATTAAGGAAACAATCCCATTCACCATTGCAACCAAAAGAATAAAATACCTAGGAATAAACCTACCTAAGGATGTAAAAGACCTGTATTCAGAAAACTGTAAGACACTGATGAAAGAAATCAAAGATGGCATAAACAGATGGAGAGATATACCATGTTCTTGGATTGGAAGAATCAATATTGTGAAAATGACTATACTACCCAAAGCAATCCATAGATTCAATGCAATCCCTATTAAATTACCAATGGCATTTTTTACAGAACTAGAACAAAAAATCTTAAAATTTGTATGGAGACGCAAAAGACCCTGAATAGCCAAAGCAATTTTGAGGGAAAAGAAACGGAGCTGGAGGAATCAAACGCCCTGACTTCAGACTATACTACAAAGCTACAGTCATCAAGACAATATGGTACTGGCACAAAAACAGAAATATAGATCAATGGAACAGGATAGAAAGCCCAGGGATAAACCCACTATAAAACTCTTAGAGGAAAACATAGGAAGAACACTCTTTGACATACATCACAGCAAGATCTTTTTTGACCCACCTCTTTCAGTAATGGAAATAAAAGCAAAAATAAACAAATGGGACCTAATGAAACTTAAAAGCTTTTGCACAGCAAAGGAAACCATAAACAAGATGAAAAGAGAACCCTCAGAATGGGAGAAAATATTTGCAAACGAATCAACGGACAAAAGATTAATCTCCAAAATATATAAACAGCCCACGTAGCTCAGTATTAAAAAAAACAAACAACCTAATCCAAAAATGGGCAGAAGACCTAAATAGACATTTCTCCAAAGAAGACATACAGATGGCTAAGAGGTACATGAAAAGCTGCTCAACACCACTAATTATTTGAGAAATGCAAATCAAAACTACAATGAGGTTATCACCTCACACCAGTTAGAATGGGCATCATCAGAAAATCTACAAACATCAAATGCTGGAGAGGCTGTGGAGAAAAGGGAACCCTCGTGCACTGCTGGTGGGAATGTAAATTGATACAGCCACTATGGAGAACAGTATGGAGGTTCCTTAAAGAACTAAAAATAGAACTACCATAAGACCCAGCAATCCCACTACTGGGCATATACCCTGAGAAAACCATAATTCAAAAAGACACATGCACCCCAATGTTCACTGAAGCACTATTTACAATAGCCAGGTCATGGAAGCAACCTAAATGCCCATCGACAGAAGAATGGATAAAGAAGTTGTGGTACATATATACAATGGAATATTACTCAGCCATGAAAAGGAACGAAATTGGGTAATTTGTAGAGATGTGGATGGACCTAGAGACTGTCATACACAGTGAAGTAAGTCAGAAAGAGAAACACAAATATCGTATATTAACGCACATATGTGGAATCTAGGAAAAAGGTTCAGATGAACCGGTTTGCAGGGCAGAAATAGAGACACAGATGTATGGACACCAAGGGGGGAAAGTGGCGGTGGTGTGGTGGGATGAACTGGGCGATTGGGATTGATGTACATACACTAATATGTATAAAATAGATAACTAATAAGAATCTGCTGTATAAAAAAATAAAATTTAATTTAAAAAAAAGATAAACTTTAAAAACAAAACCAAAAAAGAAATATAATGTGTTAGCATCATGCCCAGCCTGTACCATTTAATTCAATATATTAGCCCTCCTACAAACTAAGGCTTTTAGCGCCTTCATAAAAAATAAGTTGAAGACAATTAGCTTAGCTCAATATTTACGCATTAAGTACTAAAATTTAAATACTAAAATTTCAAGTAAGGCTGTATTTCAAGACTTACTTCTTTAATTTGTACTTTTTTAGAGGAACATATGTCATGAACATTTTTTTTTGTCCAAATCAGATTATATGTTCTTTGTTTTCACAGAGGGAAGCAGGTGCCACTATGGTCATAGCAGTACAAGAAGGGAACAAATAGCTGAATAGTTAACACTCTTCTTACTAGGTATGTTTTTCCACTCTTTTCCAAAATATTTGGAGGTGATTAATGCCTATTCCTGGGAAATTGATAAAGTTTTCTGTACTCTGGGTTTAATGGAAACATTTACGTGGAGAAAGCTTCTGAGAGGTAAAACATTCATTTTCCTTTGCATTTAGTTCCCAAATGGAGACAAATAGCTTAAAAGCAATATTAACCTCAGTGTGCTTAGGCTATTTATCTTCATAAGAAACAGTCTGAAAACAAGGAAACAAAGCCCATAAAAATGATTTTATTTAATCACACAAGTATAATCTCACCAAAAATCTTTAGTTATTTCCTTAGGGCTTAATTCTAACCTCAGTAACTCATGCACAAACTCTATGGATGTCAGTGGAAGCCGTGCACACGGAACTCTGGGCCAAATTTGGTTGTCGTGGATGAATTAGCCAAAGAAGGCATTAGATCAATTTTTTAAAACATAAAGTGCTCTCATTCTGTAATCCTTTTCCATCTTTCCAAATTTATTGACCTAACCAGTAATAATTATTGAATCTCCACAACAGACATCAAACCACACTTTCATGCATGCATCGTAGAGTCAGTGGCCTTAGAACATTTACCTTTCCACAGAAATGTTAATAATCTTGCAGTAATATTTCATCCTAGCAAAAAGAGAGTATTGTGACATGCTTTGCGAGAAGGTCAGTTTCACTTCAGGAAAAATGCTAACGTTTTAAAAGTCAGCCATTACATTGGAGTTATCATTGCATTTTTGTTATCTTATTACAGGACAGTAATCTGATTTCTCTAGTGCCACAGTTATTTAGGTAGGCTTAAAAATATTTATTCCAAGTCAAGATGTATAAGTGAAAAGATCTGAATCATTTTCTAAGTTCCAAAGAAACTGTGTTTAAGAAAATCTGCCTTTAAAAATGTTTATCCAGATATTTATGGCATGCGTATTTTTTCCTCGTAAGCTAGAAGTTCTTCAAATTTCATGCAACTTGTTAGAATAATACTGCTTCCCTCAGGGTCTAACCCCAGCTCTCTCCTTAGTGAGTAAATTTAATGTTAAATGTCTTGTGTACCTTGAGCTACACACATCATGACTGGTCTTATACCAAGTCTCTGCACACTGAACACATCTAAACGGAGAGCATAGTGACTCATCCACTTTGCCTGAAGTCACTTACTGTCCTTTTCTCAAGTTCAGTGCAAGAGTCATCCACAGACATTTTGACGGATTCAGTTACACTCAAATTGTAGTGTGCCTTAAGAATCTTTCGCAGATGAAGATTCTTGGGCCCTGCCTGCCAACGTTTTTAGTTCTGTGGTCTGGCGTGAACGCTGCATTTGTAATGAGCCCTCCAAGTGGTTCCGAGGCTATCCATCCACAGACTACACTTCGGATAAACACTGGCGTCAAGAAAGTGGAAGCTGAGTCTACAGTAAAGAACGTGGCGAGAATTACAGGGGCAGGAAAGCTATGTGTACACCATCATCGTTCTGACAAACGCAGGGAAAGCTTAGCGTTACGGGGGCCTCGTAAGCGCGCCGGGCGTGTGTACGGCCCTCAGTAATCGGGAGTCAAATCAAATGCTATTTTTTACTGACTTTGCTATGTCTAGCACACTGCCACTCTGATGCCATCTGTTATGATTCTCATAACACGGTTATCCATGATTGTGATGGGCTGAATTACATAACCCCCAAATTCATATACTGAAATCTTAGCCCCCCAGTTCCTCAGAATGTAACCATATTTGGAGAGAGTCTTTAAAGAGAGTTTAATTAGTAATTACACCAGGATAACGGTCATAAATGGAGACTGTCCCAGCAAACTGGGACGTCCATGAACCTCACTGTAAGACATATCTAGCTGGAGCATGAAGACATACTCAGGTTGCATTTCATGGCATTTGGCCTCACGAAAGAGGGCCAACCTGAAGATAAGGTAGCTTTCATACCTCCTCACTTCAAAAGCATGTGATTCATACCTGTTATATTTTTCTGTGGACTGTACTTTTTATTAACATAAAAATACATTTGGGGGACTTCCAGTAATGGCAGCAGAGTGGAGTGGTCATGCAAACCCTTTTGCAGACAATGATGAAATTTGAAGAAGACTTTAAGTACTATTTAAAGGACCTGGGAAGCATGCAGAAGTGGATGGAGTCTTGAAAAACTGCCACTAGAGGAGGGCGTTTATTGCTTTTTCGCCCAAACACGCATCCCAATTCCCAAGATTATGGGGTAGAAAACCACAGCCTTACTCTCTTGGGCTGGAGTGGCAAAGAGAGTGCAGAGCTGGAAAAAAAGCAGAAAAGCATCAAAAACCAGACCGATGTCACTGAAGAGAGCACTCTTGAAAAGCTGCTGTGGAAAGGGCAAGGGTTGTGGGCTTCTCGCTGTCTTGACCAAGCCCGCTCCCTGAAACCTAAGGCAACAGAAAAAATGTAGCCTTACTCGCTCGATTAAAGGTGGCAAGGAGAATGCAGTGTCAGAAGAGAAACTCAAAATTTAAAGAGAAAATTCTGGAAGTGAAAAGAAAAGAGTAAGAACAGACGCCAAATCTGAATATAAATCTGCCCAAACCCTAGGCAGTCTTTTTTTTAATGAATTTTTGAATTTTATTTTTTTTATACAGCAGGTCCTTATTAGTTATCTATTTTATACATATTAGTGTATACACGTCAATCCCAATCTCCTAATTCATCCTAGGCAACCTTCTAACGTCTACATGGGCAGGGAAGACCCAGGGGGCTTGGGGCAGGGGTGCGGCAGGCAGATACCAGAGCGAAATTTATCTCTAAAAGACTTTGCTGCGCTGGGAGAAATTTTGTGAGTTTGCTGCTTTGGGAATGGAAGGCATTTCCTAACCCATGCTCAGCTTCGGTGGCAGAAAGCTGAAGTCGTAATGGGTTGAGATGTCAGGAGCTAGAGGTGAAAACTGGTGGAACGGATGAAAATTGAGGAGGGCTTCCTAGAGGCCCGGAAGCTACAGAGAGCGTGAGCCACGCACGTGAAGGTAAACTCCGCCCAAGCGCTTGAGCGGCCAGCAGACTCTACAGCACAGGGCGCGCGCGGCGGGACCAGGCTGAAAACAGGGGCACTCTCTGAAGTTTGAGTCCAGACAAGGTAACGGCCTTCTTAAGACGAAAAATGAAACAAGAATCCTCTGCTGGAATGAAGAATACACAGCCAAGATCAAAATGAACACAAAACAACGGGGACGCAGGGGTCCGCCCGGGTCCAGAGGACAGCTGAGGACAAGGAAGCCCTTCACCTGCCCTGGCTGCACTCAGTATGACAGCGCGAGAGAGAGCCCTGACCCTGGAGAAGAAGTGACAGGGTTTTGTTCCCTGCTCCACAGCTTACTAGCTGTTCCAACGTTAGGAAGCTGCTTAGTTAAGCAGCTCTGTACCTGTTTTCTCATCTCTAAAATGGCAGTAATAACAGCACTTCCTGCTTCAGGCATTTGTGAGGATGAATGAGTTAATATACGCAATGCAGTTGAAAAAGGCACGTACCACGTCCACTATAATGCTCACGATAATATCAAAGACCATGATGATAACATAACACTCCCCCAACACCCACATGCAATCCTGGGGTGAAAGGGGAGGAGCTGGAGGGAGAGACCTTGCATTTATTAAAAACACTCTGAATTGCCTTTATGTTAAATTACACCATAAAAGAAGCACAGTATATAGTTACGTGGAAAAAAGTCTTATTTTGTTTCCTTGGACAACTCAACTTGTGGCCTTTAGATTTGTGCCGACTGCTGTTTACACACATACACACACATGCCTACATACAAACTCACACGTGCTATCAGCTCATACAGGGTATACTGGATTACACCTTGCTTTTTTCATTCTGACTATTTTATAAAGAGCCTAATGGTAATTTTGACTTTCTCTCTCTTTTTTTAATCTAAACATTCAGGAAGTTATTTTAAAATTTTTATCTTTTTAACAATTTTGTTTGTTTCCTTTCTAATATGACAGCATTCTGGGAAGAGAATGCCATTTATAAAATATATGGTAATAGTTTCAATTCAGTTTACTAACGATAAGGTTACATTTTTCATATCCATGTTTAATTTTTCTTCCTTGATCACACATGTACTCAAGTCCTCACGGATGCCTTCCATGGATGTCTTGTCTGCTAAATATAAGGGTGCAATGATGAATAAAACCCAGTTTCCATCCTTAAAAATCTCACAAGGCAATAGATATGCAGACAGACAAACGACATTTTAAATAAGAAGAAGTCATAGCAGCATTAGATGTAGGCAAAACGTGTGGCAATAGCATTAAGTATAGGATAATCAGTTCAAGAACTGGAAAGGTGGATCTATCAGGTTTGATGGAAGAAGTGCTGTTTAGGCAGTGTCTTAAAGCACCAGGGGTATTTTCTAAAGAGAGGAGAAAGGAATTCTAGGAGCAGTGACGGTTATGTATAAGTCACAGTAGTACAAAAAATATGCAACTTCAGGAATCTGTAAGTAATTCCAAATTTTTAAGCACAGGGGGAGTAAAACCAGGAGATGTGATGGGAAGACAGGATTCAGATTGTATTTTGATTTAATTGTATGTAATGAGAGCCTGAAATTAGGCCCTGGAGTGAAAATTGAGACAAGAAAATATATTTTAAGCATGTCTATACTAAGACTTAATAACCGGTCTGCTATGTCAGAGGAGAGAAGATGGTGTGGGTGTGGATTTGAGACCGTGGGAAAAGTAAAGTGTTCGAAGGAACTTGTTTATTCAGATTTTTTGGCTTCGGTTGCTAATCACTTTATTAATAAACTAAGTTTTTATGATAAAGTATAAGCTGAGGAGGGAGAAAATGAGTCTGTACTTGTACACGGTGACTTCAAAACTCCTGTGGGATACCTACATGGTGCTGCCAGTTAGGAGGTTAGAAATGGAATTTGAAATTTGGGGTTCAAAATAGAGTTGTGGGCTAGACACCTGTGCTTGGAAAAGGGTGAAATTCTGAGAACTCACTTAGGTAGAGTGAGATGATCAGAGAGCTACGCAGAGCCTTACAAGGCCCAGCTATTTAAGAGACGGCAAAGAAGGAAAGTGGCAAGTGAAACCATATTAGGGTTTTCCAGAGAAATAGAGCCAATAAGATGTTTGTAGGTATATCTGTGTATTATTCATATACACAAATGTATACATAGCTCTATCTCTCTCTCTGTCTCTCTATTTATCTATCTATCTTTCTAGGTTTATTTTAAGGAACTGGCTCATGTTATTAGGGAAGCTGGCAAGTCCCAACACCCACAGGGTAGGCTGGCAGCCTAGAAACCCAGGGAGGAGTTTCACGTGGCATCCAAAGGCAGTCTGCTGGCAGAATTCCATTCTCCTAGGGAGAGGCCAGCCTGTGTTCTAGGAAGACCTTCAGCTGATCGGATGAGGCCCACCCACATTATGGAGGGTCATCTGCTTTACTCAAAGTCTACTGATTTAAATTTTAATCTCATCTAAAAATACCTTCACAGAAACATCTAGAATAATGTCTGACCAAATACCTATGTACTGTGGCCTCATCAAAGTAACACATAAAATGAACCATCACAGAAACTGAGGAGGATTCAGTAATGAAGAGTGAGAGAGAGAGAGAGATTGATTTCACCGGTAAGAGAGGAAAGAACTTCAAGAAAAAGCAAGTGGTCTAGAGGTTTTAAGCAGGATGTGAACTAAAAATAGGCTCCTGGGTAAAGCAACAGGAAGGGTGCCATTCTGAGAGAAGAAATGGCCTTTGGCAGAAGCCAAAGAGCAAAGAGTTAAGATGTTAATGGGAGGTGAGAAACGGGAGACAACGTATGGCTTGTGAATAGAAGATATAGAATGATGGCCAAAGGGAGAACAAGGGTGAAGGGGATATGCTTTTTCTATAGCACATGGAAAGAAAGAAAATAAACCTGCGATGGTTAATACCTTGGCTGACGACAGTAAAAGTGACTGTAGCCCAACACTTACCAGTCTAGGTGCAACTGCAATTTAACAGGGATTCACAGAAACGTGATAGTCTCGTCCTGAAGAGTGATCCTCTAAGAGTAAAATTTCAGTGAGGTTTGCGGGAGGAGGGAAGATTTTCAATGCCTTTTAATCTGACTCCCATCAAACAAAGTCACAAAGGGAGCTGCGTCTTTTGCAGGGCAGCTGGCGTGCAAAGTGGCCAGGAGAGTGCCTTGGCCACTTTTCACCATTTCCCCCCAAACTATTTTTCATTATTGGTTAATACTATAATGGCTAACAAAGGGTATTTTAACTTTCATAAGCAAATTCTTCTTCTATTAAAAATAATATTCTCATTTATTTCACAGCTCTTAGGAACTAACCTTTTGGGAAGGCCAACACAAAGTCGTGGGAAGAAAATAAAAATAAAATGTCTTAGTGACTGGGCACACACCTTGCCATCAGCAGTGAGACCTGGACTCAGCTTCTGGCATCCAGGCCAGTATTCTTTCCTTCCGAAAAACCTATTCCAGTCTAAAATTAGGAACGAATACACATCATAGAAACATGATGCATAGGTAAGTCTATTTCCTATTATGACCAATTATTCTCATTTATGTCATAAAATAAGTCATATGCCCTATGTATGAAAGAAAGGTCACATGATTTATTATTTGTTATATAATACTGGCAGTTTCATGTGGTTCAAACTAAAAGTATTCCCACCTATGTATTGTTTTGTTTTCTTCAAAAAATTAATGCCCCTAAAAGAGGAAGAAAGTAAAGTCTGAGGTCCAGATTTTCATGCCATAAATGCATGGGAAGTATAAAAAAATCTTCCCTTGTAGGATCCCATAATGGATGTAAGTCAATTTTGGTCATTGCCACAAAATAAACTTCCAACTGCCAGCAACGCACATCTGATTTGAAGCCGGGAAGTAATCTCACTTGTTCCACTTGAGTTGGGCAACCTTGTGCTTTGCTGCATTTAAAGAACCTCCATTCAGTATAATGGGTTGGGGTCACCTCATCTAATGTATCTCATTATATCAAGGGAATATAATCATTTCGGCAGCTTGTTTTAGATTCAAGAATGAGGAATTTCAATGTACCAAGGAAACTAGTTCAAGTTGTTTTAGTATCTGATAAAATACTAGTTCATGAGCCTTAATTTTTTGAAATACCTGGATTTGGAAGAGAGTTCAAAATAAGATTCAATCCTGAAGAATTTATTACCAAGATCTGTCCTTCATCTGATTAAGCGATTTGGGGGGAAGGGAGATTTTAGCATTTTAGATACCCTAGCGTTCTCTTCCCTAACACGGAACAACCAGCAGCAATTTATTTTCGGTATGGATTCTTTATGTCAATGGCCAACAGCCAACTCAGCTTTTTCTAAGGGATAGAATCGGGGCAAGGTAAAGGGCATTAACATTTGTACAGAAAGGACTCTGCATGTGTGATTGTCATGTCATCCTTACAACACTCTCATGAGTTAGGTACAACTTAGACTGAGCCATATAAACTTGCTTTGTAGGTCAAAAGTTGTATAATACTGGCAGTTTCATGTGGTTCAAACTAAAAGTATTCTCACCTTAACAATAAAGAAACTGAGGCTCACAGGGCTTAAATAGTTTACTCAAGATCAAACAGCTGGCGTAATGCACTGTTATAAGTCTAACTTTGGTTTCTTTCCTCTGCCATTCACTTCCTTAGGAAAATAAGATTCGAAAAATCAGACTTCTAGAAAATGTAGAGTTGCAAAGGTCTTAAAATCCACTGCTAGATTTTATTTTTGTTTTATGCTTAGAAGTAGCCCAATCAGGTATATCAAAGGGACACAGAAGCCAAATGATAAAGCTCTCAGAGCCCAAAGCTGGAACAATTTGAGCAAGTAAATACACAAAGTAGCATTGGATTGTAAACCACAGTGTCAAATTTATACCCAGCAGTCCATATTGATATAAATAAATGATTGAATAAATAAATAGATGATGGAAAATAGACAAATTTCCCCTGCAAAATTCCAAACACTTTATGTGGGTCCTCTGACCTCAAGGAGGTGGAGCTAAGTGCCCAGTGCTTCAGTGAGAACTGTGCATAGTGACTTTCTTGCAAAGGGGATAGTGTGGAAAGGGGGAAAAGAAAGCAACTTTACAGTCAAGAAGCCTGACAAACATTAATGATCAAGGTTAACATCAGTGGTGATAAGTCATGCTGATAATATATCCCCTTGATATGATGTGATGAGAATGGCACTTTACCTCTGGGATCTTCCTCACAAAAACTTATAAGCCCAGTCTAATCATGAGAAAAAATCAGACAAATCCCAACCGAAGGACATTCTACAGAATACCTGACTAGTATTTTTCAAAACTGTGAAGGTCATCAAAAACAAGGCAAGTCTGAGAAACTGTCAGAGCCAAGAGGAGCCTGAGGACACGACAACTGAAAGTGACGTAGTGTCTAGGACGGGATCCTGGGACAGAAAGGGGGATATTTGGTATCTAGGACCAGATCCTGGAACAGAAAGGGGGATATTTGGTATCTAGGATGGGATCCTGGGACAGAAAGGGGGATATTTGGTGTCTAGGACGGGATCCTGGGACAGAAAGGGGGATATTTGGTATCTAGGATGGGATCCTGGGACAGAAAGGGGGATATTTGGTATCTAGGATGGGACCCTGGAACAGAAAGGGGGATATTTGGTGTCTAGGATGGGATCCTGGAACAGAAAGGGGGATATTCGGTAAAAACTAAAATCAGAATGAAGCACGGAGGACAGCTGATAATAATGTATCAACAGTAGACGTTAACTGTGGCAAATGTACTACACTGCTAGGAGAAACTGAGTGTGGGGTGTAATAAGGATGATGTATTTTTACTAGCAACAGAAAAAAGTTGTAAGGACTCAAGCCAAATGGGAAAAGGTAATTCTGAATAGAATATGATTTTAAGCATCTCACATACGTTATTAGTTTATATATTTGTTATAAAACTTAGACTTTATAACTCACAGTGATGTGAGCTTTTAAAAAAATCCCTGGTGAAAGCTACAGATACATGGAGGCACTTCCGAAGAACATAAAGACTGACTAAACCGTTAGCAATATACAAGTGCTTTATTACATCATAAAATAAAGTACTCAGAATAAATAACAATATGTTCATGCTATGAATTCCTTCAGTGAGTTTTTCCTAGTTCAAGGATGACCAATCCATAGGCTGGTAAGAGAACTCAATACATGACACTGGGAGAAAAAGAAGTTCACTTAACAGTGACATTCAAGTGTTGCTTTAGTGCAATTAGAGTAATTTAAAGCATGACCTGTTATTTAAAGAATTGGAATATTTTCTAATAAAATTCAAAGTAATACATGCACCTCAATGCTCACTGCAGCACTATTTACAATAACCAGGACATAGAACCAACCTAAATGTCCATCGACAGAGGAATGGATAAAGAAGATGTGGTACATACATACAATGGAATATTACTCAGCCATAAAAAAGAACGAAATAATGCCATTTGCAGTGACATGGATGGACCTAGAGATTGTCATACTGAGTGAAGTAAGTCAGAAAGAGAAAGACAAATATCATATGATATCACTAATATGTGGAATCTAAAAAGAATGGTACAAATGAACTTATTTACAAAACAGAAATAGAGTCACAGATGTAGAAAACAAACTTATGGTTACCAAGGGGGAAAAGGGGGGAGGGTAAATTGGGAGATTGGGATTGACATATACACGCTACTGTATACAAAACAGATAACTAATAAGAACCTACTGTATAGCACAGGGAACTCTACTCAATACTCTGTAATGACCTACATAGGAAAAGAATCTAAAAAAGAGTGGATATATGTATATGGATAACTGATTCACTTTGCTGTACAGCAGAAACTAACACAACATTGTAAATTGACTATGCTTTAATAAAAATTAATTTTAAAAAAGTAATCTTTCAAATATTGAAATAATGCAACAGTGTTCTTGCCACAAGCATTTACAAAGACCATAGCTTCTTGAGGTTTATGTATTCGTAGTCAAGGTTTATCTGCTCTCTGTGACCATTCCCGTGCCCTCCCAGTCCAGCACAGAAATCAAAACGTCTCTCGTCCCACGCTTACTTTATCAGGATTCCTGTTTCATACACTGTATCTGAAATCTTTTTCAGACTGGTTAATCAATTCAGACGTAGTAAAGAACTTGAATACTTTCAACAACTGTACAAAGCACACTTGAGAACATGAGATATCTTCAAAAAACTCCAAAATAATTAGAATGCCCCATAAGACTTCCTGAAAACTCAGATGAAACTTGATTATATATAAAACCCCTTAATATACAAATGCTTAAAGTTTATCAAATGATGTTGCCAAAGTATGCCATGTATTACATTGCTAATATTCTTCTGGTTTAAAAAAAAAAAAAAAAAGCCAGGAGGAACTTATCTCAAATGTAACACATTCCCTTTTATATAACATCTTTAGAATGTAGTCATTTCATATCATCTATCACCTCTGTCACAATTTTCTTAAGATTTCTAACCTCTCAAACTTACTTCTCTTATTACAGACCACATGATTTATGAGTACCGCTAGCTCTAGAGACAGCTGTGAGATTAGCATTGTAACCCACTGCAGATCACCTCAGAAACAGTTTCTTCTGAAATGTACTGTCACATTGAAATGGAATTACAACACATTTTGGGGGCAATTCTGACATGTACTTTTAAACCTACTTGCTCAATTGCAGAGAAAAAAAAAGTATAGAAACGGGGAAAAACTGGGCTACATTTATTCGCTTTTACATACTGTAAAATCATATATAAACTTTTAATCAAAAGTTTACTGTAATGAGATATACTTTCATTTATCTAGTGTCTTACATATTTTCTATGTGTATATACATAAATGATTACACAAGTCATTAAGAAATCCTCAGACAAGAGGACGGATTTTAATATCCCATTGGGAACATACTAAAATCCATCATTTTGTGAATGATTTTGTGCCACAAGAATGTTTTAAATTTCAAGGAAAGGAAATTTTCTTTTTTTTTCTTTTTTCTTTTTTTTTTTAACATCTTTATTGGAGTATAATTGCTTTACAATGGTATGTTAGTTTCCACTGTATAGCAAAGTAAATCAGCTATACATATACATATATCCCCATATCCCCTCCCTCTTGCGTCTCCCTCCCACCCTCCCTATCCCACCCCTCTAGGTGGTCACAAAGCACCGAGCTGATCTCCCTGTGCTATGAGGCTGCTTCCCACTAGCTAGCTATTTTACATTTGGTAGTGTATATAAGTCCATGCCACTCTCTAGGAAATTTTCAAGTATAACAGTACACTCTGATTTGACATTGTGTTAAGGACCTGAGGAAGAAAATATGAGAATGCGTGGCTTGAAAAAATGTAAAGGCCAATATTCTGGGATAGAACTGTAATAGATTTATGGCAACTTCTTACCGCATTTTTCTCTTTACCTCCATGTTCAGTAGAGCAAACACCAACTAAAGGTGTCCAAATGGCATATCGTTATTAGACCTTTCCATTGCAAACCCAAAATAGAATGGCCAGCTCCGTCAGGAACGGCCCTAATATTTCTAGAAGAGACAGATGTTGGAGTGCAGGTGAGGAGTTCTTCACTGAAGATGAAGAGTAGCTCAGCTCAACAGTTTTCCCCACCAAACCCTGGCTGCCCTCCAAGCTGCTATCTTGTCTTTGCTACTCAAAGTGTGGTCCGCAGACCAGCGGCATTAGCATCACTTGGGAGCAGGTTACAAACAGAAAATCTCAGGCATCATCCCAGATAGGTTCCCAAGTGCTTGATATTCACGTGGAAATCTGAGAAGGACTGACTAGTACCATGGTTATCACCCTTACCTGCTATGAGAATTAACTGGGGACATTTAAAAAATATTGTTGTCCAGGCTCTACCCTACACCAATTAAATCGGAATCTCTGGGTTTACAGCCGGCCACAGATACTCCGTAAAGCGTGGCAGAGTTAAAGTTGTCTGAGAACAGGACCCGGTGGATTTCATCTGTTCATTCCCACAGCATCGGAAATACTTTCTTCCTAAGGAAGTGCTCAAAAAGCATTTAAAAAAATTTACACTATGCTCCAAATTTATTTTACTCCAATCCAACTCCAGAAGTTATTGTGTCCTCTCTCTTCCCCCACCTACCTTCCCTGTTCCCGCCACAAATTCCTTCTGGTTTATATGCATACACATGAATCCTTTCCCTCTCTGAATGTTTAGAGGAAAGGATCTGGGGCCAAAGCCCTGAACTGGCCAGAAGGGTCTCCATCTCTAACCACAGTCATTTTGTTTTTCTCCACAGCCAATTCAAAATCTTGTTGTTTCACAGTGGTTGATTTGATTTGATGATGGAGGTGGGGATGGTTGATTTGCTTTAAAATCTACCATTGGGGTTCCTATGCCTGGATTAGATGCCTGGGCGCCCCTATGCAGAGTAGTGATAGAGCAGACTCTTAGGTCCCATGGATGGACATTTGCTATACACATATCACGGTCCACCATACTGCTTACCCTTTCCCACACTCCCACTCCTGGGAGAGTTTCACATAAATTACAATGTATCACATCTTGAGTGACAACAGGGGAGGATAAACTGTGTTACCTCATCAGCTACTGACTGTCTTGACCCCAAACATTCTCCACTGCTACCTACTCTCCTCAAGAGCAAATCTATTCAGAAAAACCCAAGTTGGTGGCCTTGAGGATTCGAAGCTGCTTCCTCTTCCTTGTCATCCAGGTCTGAACCAGTGGAGCGGCCTTTGGATATCACTGGAACCAATCTCACTGAAGGTGGAACATTTGATTTCTTCACCACCAGGCCTCCTTCCACTTTCAGAAATAATCCTCTTTCAATCTCCTACTTATTCAAATAAAAATACCATCTCATATTAATAACATCTTTCCCGAAGAAGTGCAAATCATTTTTTTAGATATTTCTTTAATCCTCACAGCATTCCTTGGAGGAAGGTAACGTCCATACGACAACTCTTCTCAACCAAGTCAGAATGATTATGCAAGGGCATTAGGTGCCCATAGGTATTATTGGACCGACTTTCATTTCCTCCAGAAATGTATTTACTGGGGACTGAAGCAGTGCATTTATTTGAAAAATATATATATGGGCTTAAGGATAAAAATTTGCCTTGGAATAATGACTGTGTTGTCCATAGTACTTTGACATTGATAAAGATACATAGCTTCTGGCAAGATGCAATATAGCTCATCTGGATACTGTGAGTATAAATTTCTAAGTTGGCAGTTATTATTTATCAGGTTGAAAATATTAAAGGTACAATTTATGGATTACATAAAAGAATATTTTTGGTATAGTAATTATATATTTTTTTAAATCATCTTTTTTTCGAACATGTTATGGTTATTACAAGGGAAAGTAAATTTTTAAAAGTTTAGAGTATTTAGAGATAAGATTGTCATGTGGTGGCCTAATAATTTGATCTTTAGGCATCATACACATATTTACTAAGACTAAAGAAAAAGTTGTGAATTAAAATTGCATTACAAAACATTTGAACTGGATAAAGAAAAATGATTTATTAAGTACAATATTTTAAGCGTATTCGAAATACGTTGTCAGGTTCAACCCGAAAGTTAGACTAAAGACGGCCTCCTTCCACTGGTAGAGTATAAAGCTAATAATAGGTAACACACATAATGCTGACTATGGACTAATGTGGTTCTTAGCACATTAACTCATTTCTTTCCCCAAATAACAATTATCATCCTCATTTCCAGATAAGAAAGCCCAAGACTCAGTTCCCATCACATCACTCATCTGAGGTGGTAAATTAGGATCTGAATCCATGCTCTCTAGCCATCAGATTATCATTCTTTGACCCTACTCTTCGGCTGATACATAAATACCTAAGATGTCAGCACATGTGTAAGAAGCATTTTTGTCTTGTTTTGTTTTAATGAAGAAATATGAAGAGATTGGTATAAAGTGGGAAGAACTGCTAAAGTGGATTACGGGATATCTTTCCTTCCTTCTTGGGGAAGAAAGCTAGATAAATCCAATGTGCATCACACGCATAATTCAGTGTTGGCGACACCTTCTTCAGAGTTCCCCAGAGGCTGGCAATCCACCCCACACAGTTCCTACTGGCGTGCATACCTCAACCTCCCCTTGACCTCAGCAGTGGTATAACTACGTTCTCTAAAGGAGGACTGAAGGTTTGGATGGGCACGAATGGACAGGATTAAAAACAACCTAACTTACAAAAATCCAAATTGTCTCCTGTGCTGTAAGTCTGGAAGAGGAAAATTTCCAGGAACTTTGATTTTGAATAGAAGGATTCATACTCTAAATGTCTCTTTCAAAATAAGGGATCAGTTCACTTAAGGTTTAGGAAAAGCATAATTTACCAAATTTAATTTAAAAAAATATGTGCTGACTCACTTATGATTAAAATATAATTTACTTCCATGAAATTAAAATAATAGAAGTAGCTAACACTTTTTGAGCATTAACTATATGCCAGTTACTGTGTTGAGTCTTCATATGTATGATGTGATTTAATTTTAAAACATTACTATAAGTAAGCAAAATTATTATTCCCATAGTTCAGGTAAGATAACTGAGGCTGAGATAAAGGAAGTAAATATATCAAGTACACAGAAACAGTGTGTGATGGAGCCAGGATTCAAAGTAAGTTTTCCTGATTCCTAACTTACCAGAACTATATTATTTAATAAATGTTTATAAATTTCTGAAGTTAATGAATATTCAGTGTAAAGATACTTAAAAGTAGCACTTCAAAAAACAGGTACTTATTTTCTAATCATAGCTAATATTTCCTTCATTCTGGAAAAAACTTCCCCTCCCTACGACTCCTTGATATGAAAAGGCTTCAGAACTCAACTCAGGCACCACTCTTCATCGACTACCATAGTCCAATCTCACCCATGAATATAAATATTTAAAACAAAGTATTAATAAACTATTACAACAATTTAAAAATAAATCCCACCCAAGATGGTTTTCTCTCTGAAATATAGAAATATATTAAAATAATGACATATAGACAATATACTGGTTTTATCCTACATAAATAAATTAAAGGTGGGGAAAATATATCGTTATGTTGATAAATGCAGAAAGACATTCAATAAAATTCAATATGTATTCTTGACTAAATCTATTTTCAAAAACTATAAATGGAAGATATACTTAAGCTGATGAAGAATATTTACAAAAACTCTGTAGTGATATTATATTTAATTATAAAATGTTTAAAAGCATTCTTATTAGAGTCAGGACTGAGACAGTTTCTTGCATGGAATATTCTACTCAAAGCAGTAAGTCAAGTAAAAGAAATCAGTATAAGGACTAGAAAGAAAGAAATCAAACTGTCAGTTGTCCGAAGAAATAACTGTAACCCCAAAATACCTAAAATATCTGCTGGACAAAAATAGGAAAACTTCAAGAATAATAGGAGAAAATATACAATGATGGCTTTATGACTTGGGGTAGGGAAAGAATTCTTCTTTACAACACAAAATTCACAAATGATTAAAGGAAAGGACTGGTCCATTTGACTACATGAAAATGAACAATTCTGTTCACCAAAGGATAACAGAGATGAAGTGAAAAACCTAATCATAGTTTTGGGAGAAGGTATTTTCATTTGAAAACATATAACCATAAAACATATATGTGAAATTTATGAGCAAAAATACAAACAACTCAAAATGAAAAAAATGGGAAAAAAACATGAAGAAGCCCTTCTCTAAAGAGGAAATCCTAATGGCCTTAAATATTAGAGGAACATTACTAGTAATCATGGTATGCATATTAAAATCACAATGGCATGCATGCCATTTTGCATTCACCACATTAGGAAAAATTTAAGAGTCTGCCATAACAGCGGCTGCTGAAGATGTTACCCAAGTGCACCCTGGAAACTGCTGTGAAAATGTTAATTTTCTAAAAACAAATTGTGAAAACAATTTGGCATTATCTTAGAAACTGTATGTGCTTATACCCTATGACTCAGCAATTCCATATTAGAAAAGCACCTGTATTGCTGTGTTTCATATATATTTATCACAATCCACAGTCAAAATGTAATACGTTACACACATATATAACAGGACTTGTAGGAAATAACTTATTTGTACTAAGTGTTATAATCTCTGATATCCTCTATTTTCTTCAAAATCACACACACAAAATAATAGGGGTTTTAACTCAGTGAACTGATTTCACGACCCACTAAAGGGTTACAGCTCACAGTTTGAAAAATACTGTCCAAGAGAAACTCCAGCGCATGTGGTCCAGGAGACAGATAAAAATGCTCATGGCTGTGTAGTTTTTAGTAGCAAAAGGTGGAAATAACTCAAATATCTATTAGAGGAGAACAACTAGGTATACTGGGCTATATTTAGAAAGTTAACAACAGCTACATACAGGGATACACCTTTAAGATTATTAAGTGAACAATGCAAATCATAGTAGGATACATGCATTCTAATTCCACATATATAAAGTTAGAAACATGTAAAACTAAGAACATACTATTATATCCACACATGGTAAAAATATTAAAAACACAGAAAATAAGAACATTTTTTACCTACGGGACTGGTGGAGAGATGTTTGTGATCAGGTGCGGGCAAACTAAAGGCTTCAAGGCATTGATTAGATTTTATCTCTTGGGTCAAGGGTACCCTAGTTTCCTTATTATGGTTTATAAATCCTCCCACATATGTTATATGTACTCTACTATGTGAGAAACATTTTTTTTAAAAATTGGAGTATAGTTGCTTTACACTGCTGTGTCAGTTTCTGCTGTACAGCAAAGTGAGTCAGCCATACGTATACGTATTTCCCCTCTTTTTTGGATTTCATTCCCATTTAGGTCACCACAGAGCACCAAGTAGAGCTCCCTGTGCTATACAGCAGGTTCTCATTAGTTATCTATTTTATACATAGTAGTGTATATAAGTCAATCCCAATCTCCCAGTTCATCCCAGCACCCTCCTTCCCCCTTGGTATCCGTACATTTGTTCTCTACATCTGTGTCTATTTCTGCTTTGCAAATAAGAACATCTATACCACTTTTCTAGATTCCATATATATGCGTTAATGTACGATATTTATTTTTCTCTTTCTGACTTAACTTCACTCTGTAAGACAGTCTCTAGGTCCATCCACATCTCTGCAAATGACCCAATTTCGTTCCATTTTACGGCTGAGTAATATTCCATTGTATATATGTACCACATCTTCTTTGTCCATTCTTCTGTTGATGGACATGTAGGTTGCTTCCTATGTGTGAAACATTTCATAATTTTTGAAGTGTATGTGGATGTGCATATGCACGTGTAAACATATGAGGGATCTGTTTAAAGAGAAGTATGGTATCAACTAAAATGAATATCAGGCATGTATGTTCTGGGGTTCTGATTAACAGTCACTGAAATAATTCTGGGTTAAGCTATAAACACCTAAGAATAAAACTGCTTTTGAAGTTTTACCTATTTTTGGTCAGTGAATTGTCATTTAGCTTAAAGAGATTTGTTCAATGTTTTTAAAAATATGTTAGCAGTGCTCTATCAAGAAATAGATGTCCAGTCTTAGCAATATCTTTCTAGATCTGTCTCCTCAGGCATGGAAAACAAAAGCAAAATTAAACAAATGAGATTTCATCAAACTGAAAAGCTTCTGCGCAGCAAAGGAAATCATCAGTAAAACAAAAAGGCAACCTACTGAATGGAAGAAGATACTTGCAAATGATGCACCTGATAAGGGGTTAATATCCAAAATACATAGACAACTCAACAACAGCAAAATCACCTGATGAAAAAGTTGAGCAGAGGAGCTGAAAAGACATTTTTCCAAAGAAGATACACAGATGGCCAATAGGCACGTGAAAAGATGCTCAACATGATTAATTATTAAAGAAATGCACATCAAAACCGCATTAGATATCACCTCACACCTGTTAGAAGAGCTATTACGAAAAAGTCAAGAAATAGCAAGTGTTGGTGAGGATGCAGAGAAAAGGGAGCCCTAGTGCACTGCTGGTGGGAAGGAGAAGTGGGGCGGCCACTGTGCAAGACAATATGCACAGGCCTTCAAAAATTAAGATAGAACTACCAAGCGATCCAGATATCCCACTTCTGGGTATTTGCCCAAAGACCACCAAAAAACTAATCTGAAAAGTTATCTGTTCCCCCATGTTCGCTGCAGCATTATTTACAATAGCCAAGATATGTAAACAACCTAAGTGCCCATCAACAGATGAATGGATAAAGAAGATGCGGGGGGTGTATATATATATATATATATATATATATACATATACATACACACACACACACACTGGAATATTATTCAGTCATAAAAGTGATGAAATTTTGCCATTTGGGGTAACATGGATAGACCTCGAGGGTATTACACTAAGTGAAATAAGTCAGACAGAGAAAGACAAATACCATATGATTTCACTCATAAGTGGAACATAAAAAGCTAATAAACAAGAACAAAACAAATGAACAAACCAAACCAAACAAAAACAAACATGTAGACACAGAGAACAAAGTGGTGGTTACCAGAGGGGAAGGGGTGGCGGTGAGGGAAGGGAAAAATAGGTAAAGGGGATCAAATGTATAGTGAGGAATGGAAAATAAATTTTTGGTGGTCAGCACATTATAGATTACACAGAAGTAGAAACATAACGTTGTATGCGTGAAACTTACATAATGTTATAAATCAATATTTACTCAATAACCAAAAAAAGAAATAGATGCAAAGAAATGTAGGACACTACTTTAGGAGACTATTATTTACTAATTGTAAATAAGTAGGAAAACTATTATATACACTATTGATATTTTCTTCTTGCCAATCTGTGATTACATTTCAGAAGTCTTGCTGTAAAAAAAAAAATCGTACAAATGAACTTATTTACAAAACAGAAATAGAGTCACAGATGTAGAAAACAAACTTATGGTTACCAAGGGGGAAAGAGGGGGGAAGGATAAATTGGGAGATTGGGATTGACATATACACGCTACTACATATAAGACAGATAACTAATAAGAACCTACAGTACAGCACAGGGAACTCTACTCAGTAGTCTGTAATGACCTATATGGGAATAGAATCTAAAAAAGAGTGGATATATGTATAACTGATTCACTTTGCTGTACAGCAGAAACTAACATGACATTGTAAATCAACCAGTAAAATTTTACTCCAGTAAAAATTAATTTTTAAAAATCTATAAAAAGAAAGTCTTGCTGAACAATCATATGGTATGATCATAGTATAGGGCATATGATGTGTTTTCATAACTTTTTTAAAACTCATACAATTTTATAAATAAAACATTTAATTTGTGCAATTGTGACAGTCTCTTCAAACGCAATGCTTACTGCTGTGTAAACTGTACCAAGGGCAGCCCTTCAACAATGGAGTTTTATATAAGCCTCTTCTCTACCTCCTCATACTGCAGCAATGGTCTCTCTGCTTGGAAGCAACTGCTCTGGAGAATTTAACAAGCCAAGTAGGAGGAACAGTATTGCCTGCAGGTCTAAAGTAAAGGTACTTGAATTTCAGCCTAACTTTGAGGAAGGTCAGGGAAATTTCAAGTTCTCTTTGGAGGACCAAGTGTTTTCTTATAGACCCAGAGTAGATCTGAGCACATCAGCTTGAAAGCAATAGTTCTGAACCTTCGCGACTGCTCAGGAACTAACAAGACTGCTCTGCTTTCCGAAGTAACATAGCCTTCTCTTGAGGGCAGTCAGATCCCTCGAAGAGTGAGATCTGGCAACGCAAGTAATCCTAGCAAATGCACGTTTGCCTAGTATATGCCACTTCATGTTGATGACTTACAACTCATTCTTCCAGTTTTCTGTACCTCTAGACTTCTTTTTTTTTTTTTTTTTTTTAATCAATGCCTTTTTGCTTTGGGACAGATTTTAAGTACTAACTTTAAAATAACTGAAATAAGATATAATCTTTACACCTGATAATTGTATAATATGAGATCTACAGATGACAGAGTGGTGAGATTTTTGTTAATTGAGAAAAGTTTCCTTGATGTTCTCAGCTAACCTAATGACCTTTCCTGTGGAAGTAGGGGAGGTGAAAAGTCATCTTATCATTAGAGAGAAGCATAAGAAATCCTAAGTACTTAGTGCTGTTGTTATTAAAGAAAAATTAAGATTTTTGGGGGGATGGGATATTAGAGAATGAAAAATGAAGGGAATTGCTGAGTACCTAACAACAACGACAACAGTAATAATAATATCCACTAATTATCTACAAAAAGAAAAAATAACATGCCCATTAAAATTTCAAGTTCTGATCTCTCTATAGGTGTCTACTGAGGATGAATGATGAGGGCTGGTGGAAACCAGCTGCTGAAGCAGAGAGTGGAATGTGTATGTGCAAGTAACCAGGAGGATGGGAAATCTCCATTTGAGATTTCAGGGCCAAGAGACAACACAACTAGAATTCACCAGTCAGTACCCATCACTGGCACCTGCCATGAACAGGATACTGTGACAAAGCTCTGTGTCCATAAAGAGTGCAGCAGTGGAAACACTCTCAAGGCGTAATTGTAACTCAAAGACTAACTACAGGCATGTGTCCAGCATATGATGGGAAGGATATTCAGACCGCAGAGGGGTAGCCAGAGGCAGTTACCAAGAGGGATGATGGACGCCCAAGCTGAGTTTTAAAGGAGAAGAAGCACCATAAGATCTTCCTCTTCGAAGATTCAGGCCCATGTTGGAAGAGGCTCGCCAGTGCAAACAGATAATACACACACCTGGCTTGGACGGGGCTCAGTTAAGAATCACCCACTGTCTCTGGCTTCTAGAATACTACTCTCTTCCTCCTTTGACTTTATGTCCAACGTTCTTGTTACTTAGGCAGCTTGTACTCTAAGTTCACAGGAATGGGGGTTTTGTGAGTTATTCTGAATATATAGATAATTTCCACATAGTTTTTTCTTTATGTTTTCAACATTAATTGATTTTTTTTTTTAATAATCCTGAACTCAGTTTGTTAGCAAGTTGAATACTCTGCCTGGATTTCAGTATAGCTAAGACTTCGTCACCAGTATGGTGGGTAGCAAAGGCTGGGGAAAGTATGTGTCGACTTAAGCAAAGTGGCCAGGCCATGGTCTTGCCAGCTGTGTGTAGAGACCACACCGCACAGGCCACCTCAGCCAATCAGAACTCTATGCAGCAATCTTCCACGTCCCCCTTCCATCCCGTGAGTGAGGACCCACATGTTAGTTATGCCACGTAATACCGCCACGTTGCAGCAACTGTGAATCTACTTTGGAGAAGTGCCCTGGTTCCAGCCGGCACTTGTGCCTCATAAGAAGGGTATATTAATAAATTATAGATGTCTACTGAGTTTCTTTCAGTAGCAAAGGCAGTCTTAGTAGACCTGCCAGTGCAAAAGTATCACCCCTTCCTCACCTTCGATCCTGGGGAGAATTTCTGGTTCACAGAAAAATTCTTTCATTTCAACTAAACAAGATTGCTCCTCTGCTAATTACTGTAAAAGTAAGTTATCCAGTCTGGATTTAGAATCTGAAGCTGAGATAGGTGGAGTTTGCTCATCTGTTTAGGACTCTAGAAAACGTGGCCACTGAGCCTGTTCCAGCCCAGGCCGTACGAAAAGTAGACGCAACTCCCACTGCTCCACGGAGAGCTGATTCCCATCACTAGGCAGGAAAATAAAAATGCTAATCACAGCGAGCAAAATTATGTTTTAAATTCTGTCCTTTATTCTTGGAACAAAAATACAGTGATCACTTCGGTGGTAGAACACTTTGGCATTTCCTCTGTACTTGAAACTGAATGCATACAAATTTGTATCATTACATAGTGTATACTGAATTTCAGAATTAAATGTTAATGCTCTGGAGCTTCTTTTTCAGAAGAAAGCAGATGTAATTTAAAAACTTTTTTCAGTAGAATATTTTTATTTTTTTTAATAGTTTAAGCCAGGTTTATCATGTATCATTGTAAGTGATTCTTAGATGTAATATTGAGGGCTATAAATATTCATGTAATTACCCATGGTATGAAAAAAAAAACTATTGCTATCTTATGATTATTTCAACATACCAACTCAATAAGCAAAATCCATTTTTTAACAATTTATCTTCAAGCTAATGAAAAATATCACCCATATTAAGTGAAAAATAAGAGTTGAAAATGCATGGGAAAATGCCAGATAATTGAATTCGTGCTATTTTGCCAGCTTTTCTCTCAGTCACATGAATGGGCGGCATCTTAAATAACAGACGCCCAGGCTGCTGGTGTGTTTAAATAATAGCAGCCTAACGTATCTGCCATGATAAAGAAGGGAAGGCAAAGGGCCTCAAAGCAGCCCTGCTCGCTTGGTACCACGTGGAGGGAGCAGTGGAACGCTCACTTGAGACGTCGAGCCTCTCAAAGCGCGGTTACGTCACCCGCCGCGGCAGCACGTACAGGACGCCTCCTAACGCACACCCAGACGGCAGGTGCTGGGGGCACATCTGCGCTCAAAATGAGAATCCCCAGGCAAGGCTGCGGTTAGACTGGCCCTTTTTCACTCTAGATATAGATTCAATGAATTCTGTAGGGACTGAGAGATTCACAAAATTCAAATTGAAGGGGGGGAAATAAAAAACACAAGTAGGAAAAAAGTGAAATAATTAAATCAACTAAAAACTACTGAAAATTCAGGGACCAGATAGTCACTGTTAGACAAGCTATCATTAGCTTTATACTGATGTTAATACATATATTAAATTAAAAAAAATAAAACTCTCCATTCTTACCAATATTAATTAGTTAGTAATGCATAATTACTAATTTATACATTATGGGACATGAATCTGCTCTTACAGAACCATGAAGCATAACAGATCTCACTCATGGAATATGTGTGAAATATATTCTCAAAATTACTTTGTTTTTCCATAACCATTCTCGCTGTTCAAAGGTCTTAGCTTCCCAGTTTTGATAAGGAAACTCATCGGTAGATGGTGTTTTAATTACAATAAAAGAAGAGATGCACGGCTGACGCATGCATATGCCTGCCTGTGAGAAATCATGTAAACAATGGAATAGTGGTTAGGGGTTGTGGATAAGCCCACATGTGCAAGTAATATTTACAAGGGTAAAACGGCTGAGATGAGATGAGTGGGTCTTTCCCTTTTGCCTCCCTTCTCTGAATGTTCTAGATTTGTCCCGGGGCTGAAAAGAATGGGAGACATTATTATAGACTGATTACCGAAAACAGGATGGATGGGAAATATTCAACTGCGGCACCCTTGTTTATTGCTCCCTGACTTGCCTCCGTATCACCTCCAGCTCTCACTGCAGGCAGAATCTCTTTGTCAAGGCCAAAGGCACATACTCGTGTGGACCAATGATCGAGTGCCTCTCACGGGGAACAGATTCTCCCAAATTAACCTGAAGTAAACTAAGAAGAATATTTGACTTTTTTTACATAGTGTTCCAAATGTTTCACTCCTTTTCCTCCTAAACCTAATTCTTCTCCACCTAGATCCATTCTCTCTACAAGGCCATAGGTAGTCCTCAAATCTATGTTAAAGGCTCAACTCCAAAATCTGAGGAACAAATACAATTTTGCTGAGGATTCACATCCCTTGATCTTTGGTGGAGAGTCCTGAACCCAACAGAAGGGCACTTCCGGAACTGTTAGAACAGCACTGCCTCTTTGCTTATCTTCAGAGAAACCACCTGTCTTCCCTTTCATCAGCTGTTTCCTCATTGCTTTCACCTGAATGAAGATCAGTACCAGGGCTTCTCTGGTGGCGCAGTGGTTAAGAATCCACCTGTCAATGCAGGGGACACAGGTTCGCGCCCTGGGCCGGGAAGATCCCACATGCCGTGGAGCAACTAAGCCCATGCGCCGCAACTACTGAGCCTGTGCTCTAGAGCCCGCGAGCCACAACTACTGAGCCCATGCGCCACAACTACTGAAGCCCGCGTGCCTAGAGCCCATGCTCCTCAACAAGAGAAGCCACCACAGTGAGAAGCCCGCGCACCGCAACGAAGAGTAGCCCCCGCTCACCACAACTAGAGAAAGCCCGCACGCAGCAATGAACACCCAACGCAGCCAAAAATAAATAAATAAATAAATAAATAAATAAATAAAATTTATTAAAAAAAAAAAAAGATCAGTACCAGTTGAAGTTTGGCAACTCACGACACAATACATACAGTGATTGTACTTAAAAGAAAGGGGGCTTCCCTGGTGGCGCAGTGGTTGAGAGTCTGCCTGCCAATGCAGGGGACACGGGTTCGCGCCCTGGTCTGGGAAGATCCCACATGCCGCGGAGCAACTAGGCCCGTGAGCCACAACTACTGAGCCTGCGCGTCTGGAGCCTGTGCTCCGCAACGAGAGAGGCCACGACAGTGAGAGGCCCGCGCACCGCGATGAAGAGTGGCCCCCGCTTGCCGCAACTACAGAAAGCCCTAGCACAGAAACAAAGACCCAACATAGCAATCAATCAATCAATCAATAAATCTTAAAAAAAAAAAAAACAAAAAAACCCAAAAGAAAGCAGCATAAAAAAGATGGAGATAGATATCGAGATATACAGATATAAATATGAAACAGATGCAAAGAGATGTTAGCAGTGATTCTTCTTGGATCAAAGAAAAGTAGGGGGTTCAGTTTTCTTCTGAATGTTTTGTGTATTTTTCTATGCAACGAATACGTTTCTTCTATCAGCAGGTGAGAGAGAATTGGATGCTATAGTTTACACATGGGAGTGGAGGCTGGGAGGTGTAGATATTGTGGAGAAGATTTCCAGAGAAGTGGTTTCTAGATGAAAAAATACATACACAGGCACAAAGCCAGAAGAGTCAAATAAGAAACTAAGTTAAAGGGCAATCTCAGAACAAATGTATGGACACAAAGGGGGGGAAAGCGGCAGGGCGGGGCAGTGGTGGGATGAATTGGGAGACTGGGATTGACATGTATACACTAATATGTATGAAATAGATAACTAATAAGAACCTGCTGTATAAAAAAATAAAGTAAATAAAATTCAAAAAAAAAGGCAATCTCATTTTTGGGCTCCTGTTCTTTCCATTTAATTTGTTTTGGAAATCTGCTCAAGAGTAAGAAGCATTTTTGCATTGAGAGTCCTAAGATCCAGGTCCAATTTCAATGTAATATGTGTATGCGGTGCCTGTGAGTAATAATATACATACACTAACCTCACGGGCATGGAGAGAAAATCAGTTGTACGCTTTTGTGCAGCATTTCAGCACTTGTAGAAAGGTGTAGGTAAACAAGGCATTATCGTTAAAATTATGTGCTATAATTGCCGAGGCAGCTTACCATAGTGAAAAATGAAAGGTTTTGGCCTTGGATAAAACTGGGTTCAAATCCATGCTTTTCAAGCTTAACGTCTGAGTTTTTTTGGGGAAAATTTGTGATTCTGCTTAACCTGTTTTTTTTCAGCTCGGAAATGGGAATAGTAATAGGATTAAGTAGGAGAGATATATGTGAAGGGCCTACTTCACAGGTGCTCAAAATGGGCATAATTTTTATTATAGTTATTAGTTATTCTAGATATGAAATAGCAGTGAATAATTAAAATCTTTTTCTTTTATCAAGATGGCATTTTGGTAGAATAATAGGTGGTTAGCAGACTCTGTGTACAGTAGGAAATGGTGTAGTCAGAAGTCACAGTGGCAACGCAGCTGTTGGGAGACATAATTTTTCCTACTTTTGTCTGTTTGACATTTTACTATTCTTCAGGGAGGAAACACTTCACAAAGGACTCCACTGTTCCTGGGAATGCAGTTTCTGGTGGTATTTTTTAGTAACTCAAAGATGAGGCATGTGTACAAAACCCACTATCAATAACAAGCTGGCACTGCACACAGAATCCTTCAAAATAAGACCTACAGTCTTCAGCTCCTGGGGGGTTTCTAATCGTGTGGCTCAATGTATACCTCATGATGCATGAAGAAGTAAAAGCATAGAACACAATTAGTTATTTTCCGCTCGTGATTAAACACTCTTGGCCCCTTACGGAGCATGCCGAAACCTCTGGGCAAGGAATACGCTAGCTTAGCTTGTGGACACAGAAGCTTTCAGGGAGCTCCCAGGACGGCGGGATTGCAAGCTCACGGGACTACGGCCTTAGGTGGTGCTGGTGGTGTGTGTTCACTGACAACTTTCCCCACGGCTAGGAGACTCGCATACCGTGAGAGTAAGTGCCCCTGCTTTATTTTCTGTAAAGCTCTGACCTACAGTGTAGGAATAACAATGGCGCCGTCATAGAAAATCGAAGGGTATAATACATGCATTGTACTTAGCTTATGTCTAACACATAGTGGGTGTTTCATAAATTTTGATTCCTTTTCTCCCCATTTCTCAATCTCTCCAATACCCCAGCATCTAATCATTAAGGTTCAGAGAATTTCAAGAGATCTCATGCTGGGTAATGTGCTTCTCATCGAGGACAAATAGTAATTTTTTAAACAAAATCCAGTTCTCTTTTGAACCTCTTAGCATCTTCCATCTTTTGTCTTACTGTAACATATTGATAAAGGTCATTTTAATGTCCTTGCCTGCTAACTCCAGGATCTGGGTAATCTATGGGTCTGCTTTTTTTTTTTTAATATTGATCATTGGTCCAGGTGATGCTATTTTAATCCAGAGGAGGTTGTGTTTTCCCTGCAGATGCACAGAACAGACAACGTCGATCCCAAGGACTGCCTCGTTCGGGGTGAGCTGCAGACTGAACTTAAATCCGTCCACAGCTGCTTCATCCCCACCCCTGAGAGGTGGCCTCCTAGGCTTTCAGATTGAGATTCCGGCAGATCCGTCTCCACTGAGCCCTGGAGATTAAGTTACGCCCTTCAGAGGTTTGATTTTATCCATTTAGCTTCCTACCCTACACAGCTTCGAATTTTGGCAAAGTCTTGGCAGGGAGCCTGGTGTATGTTTGCGGCAGGTCAGCTCAAGCGGGATCTCGTTTTCCAATCACTGCAAAACTGCAGGACAGCCCCTCAGCCTCCCATCCCACCTAGAACACTGTAAATATTTCCTGGAAAAAGCTGCCTTTGTGTTTGCAGGTTCTTTAGATTCCTATTCATCGTGCCAACCCACTCAACCGGGCAAGCTCTATTGTTCTGTCTTGCCCCCAGCGGCTGTGTGGCTAGGCCAAGCCCCGTCCTTGAATCCACGCATGCCCCTAGGAAAGAAAATCGCTATGGACTTCGGCTCACCTCATGCAGGCTCCTCCTTTCTGGGACTTCATTTCCTCTGGTCCCTGTCGCTTCCAGAGCTTTCCACCGTATTCAAAGTCATGACTACGCTGCAATGCGCCCACTTACTTTCTCGTTGTTGCCATGGCCGAATACAGCATATCCAGAAAAGGAAATCTCAAAGATAAATAATTTCAAATTTCAGTTAAGGCGCCATTGTTTTAAACCATATAGTTGGAGCGCATGATTACAGTAATGGTTGGCTCATCTAGCAGCTCTCTGTACGGACTATCTCTGAAACCTGTTGTGTTCTTCCTATAGAAAGGGCAGCAGCAGATCTACAACCGAGTTGCTTGAAGGAATGATAGACTGAATTTAGGGTTAGCTTCAGAGGATTATTCTTTTCGGGGTGAGCGTCTTAAGGGTAACCAGGAAGGACTTCAGAAGCTTAGACCCATGGGGTATTGAGTCAGGGTTACACCACAGCACAGCAGACTACTCAAGAGTTGAATTCAAGTTGAGATGGTAATGATCTATGATTAGTCAACCAGCAACCTTACATGTTAAATATATTCCAAGTCTCAGTTTTACTACCCATGGACACCATAACTAAGCACTGAACTTTCAATTACATTAAGTCTAGGAGTAGACTGATTTCCAAACGGAGGAGCACAGAAACAGCTGGGTGTGGGGGCTGGTTCTCCCAGAACTTCATTGCTGCTCATTGATTAATTTGCGCCCTCCTGCTTTTTTACAAAATAGGAACAACAATGGTACCTGCCTCTTGGGGTAATTTTGGTAAGTAGGTAAGTTTATGTATAAACGCTTAGAACAGTCCCTACCAAATAGCAAATTGTTATGTGTGCTTGCTGTCATTATCATCACCAATATTATCATCGGCAAAAATTACAGTGAAATAATCACCAGAATTTGAGTCACCAGTCTCACTTAACAGACTTGGGTTATGGCCTGCACTTCTCCATTTGCTAACTTTAGCAAATCCTTAAACTATATTATTTTATATTCCCACCAGAAAAATGCATATGATCATTTATTCTTATTTGTGCAATAAAATAATGGTCCTTTCTACAGTGGAAAATTGATACATTAGTCAAAATGCTATGGAACAAATTTGTTTTTCAAGGTGGCGATTTTTCTCTACCTAGCCCAATGAAATGTTCATTTACAGTGATGAGGGCACTAAAAACTATTGGCAGTATGAGTTATACACACGGGACATGGCAAAAGACCACACAGATTTCTTTAGTATTGAAAAATACCACCAACTATAGAGTCTGTCCTACTTTTAGGAAAACAAGAGCTATTGAAATGAGAATTGCTATTGCAGTCTCACTGGCAATATAGACTTGGATTACCCAATTGCTTTTTAGATATTTTAAGAAATAATTCATAAAAGTAAATTTGATGCCTAATACTGTCTCTTCGGTTCCTAAGACATATTCAAGGTACATGCTTTATTGAGTTGTTGAATGAGGAATTGTATCCTTCATTGTCCTTGAGTTCTGTAAATTCCAGCAGAAAAAGAAATACAGAGCAGTGAAAAGCCTATGTCTGGTACAGCGAATGGTTTATTCTAGTAATGTAACTGGATATCCAAAGGCAGGGAGGCATCATTTGTTGGCTTAGCAGGCAACAATGACACCTTCCAAGGACAAGTTACTTGCAGATGGAGTACGACAGATAGAAGATGTCTTTATCTTCGCTTTAACACACTGAGAGCAGCTCGGAGAACCAGGCATATGAACTGGTGCGTATATTATCTGGATCACAGGTGACTTTATTGGGTTCATAGGTATGTACCTGTGCAGCTGAGTAAAAAAACAATCTACTGAGTGGCCAGCTACTCTCGCTGGGGTGAAGCATTCATGCTCAGTTATTCTTAATTCAATTCACTTTAAGCATAACACTGAGAACTAAAACCATCTTCACTTACAAACCTCAACGTCTACATTAATATGAATTTACTTTCCAGGAATATCTTGCCTTGGATGATAACAATTTGTTCCAGGAACTTACTAAAATTAGATTGAATCCTGATGTCCACAGAGCTAAGATCACGATACTAAAGCAGAATGGAGGGAGTTATTGCACAAAGTCTTAAAACCTAAAAAAAAAACCATTACAATGTAAACAAAAGTTCAGCTTGACTTTATAACTACTTAAAAATAAGCTAGAGAAATGGATTTCAACTCTGGCCCATATGAATTAAAAGTACCTATGATTAAATGACTTCAAGTCAGGAAACCTGTGTCAAAACATGAGTTACACCTAGAATCACAATTCACATTCCCACTGTTCTCATTAAAGGTCACTTTGCTTAAGAAAATTAAAGATGTGTCCATTAAGGGTAATGGTATCTAACTAATAATTTTAAAAGTTTCCAAAAAGTTTAGATTACTTAAAACAGACTCTTCTTTTTTATGTAAAATAACTTTAAAGTTATAAGTCAAAGAAAAACATCTCAACAAAGGTCTGGAACGTAAATGCGATGATATTTTAAAGGTAGCTAAGAATTTAAGATGGAGGAAACAGAACTTATATTAAGAGTCCTGAAGGGAGTCTACACATTAAATAATCCACTTACCCAAATGTCCTCTCCTCTACAAAGAAGTCATGTTCTCAGCTGTGTGTCCCAATGCAGCAAGCTGGTGAGCCCATCAGTTAGCGATAGAGAATCAAAGAGAAAACTTCATCCCCAGGTTGCCAGGAAAATGACAAGTGTCATTATGTAAATAGTCACACTTTTCCACAGAGGGTGGTGAGAAACAAGTACACCATGGAGTTTTAGAGAAAAAAAACAAAAAACAAAACAAAACAAACAAACAAAAACTAAGTGAGGGAAGAAGATATTCGTAGTTCCCATTTGGAATGATTCTTTGAAATAATCGGAAAACCATAGGAATATATAAGCATCCTTGATAATATCCTTTGTCACTCACAGATAATTTCAGCTTTGCTTGTTACTGTCCCTTTCATAATAATAATAATAATAATAATAGTAAAAATTCATGGCCAAATGTGTTCGTACATTTAACTCCAGCGACAAACACAGATAAACGAAATCCATGGTTAACAACAAAGCTTTGTATTATGCAACACTTCAACTTTCTAACTGTCCAAAAAGAGAAAACTGATTGAATTGGATTCCTCTTGTTCTCCTGTTCATTTTGTATTTCCAGGGCTAAAGAAGTGGCAGAAAAAGAGAGAGAGGAAGGGAGAGAGAGAAGGAGGGAGGGAAAAAGAAGGACAGAGAAAAAGACCGAAAGGGAAAGATCGATCCTGGCTGTTTAGCTCCCCCATACCATAAACCAGAATAATTTTACATGTAAAATTATAATATGTCAAAATCCAGTACTCATGCAAAAGAAACTATATGCTTAGCAGAGAAAATCCCTTAGCCCATGTGTTTTTGAGCCTCAGTAAGCCATACCAATAGATAATTAGATATGATTTTGAAAATTAATGGGTCAGAATCACATCCTTTGTAATTAGGTCACCTAAGATGAAAATCTGACTTTGTTCTTGTTCACTGTAACAGTAACCTTTTGCTCCCCCTAGATCCCAGAAGGCAACAGAATGATTCAACCTTACTAAAATTTCACCTCCAGTAATCCATTATACCTTAACTTACACATTAAGATTTTAAAGCCTCCATCTGGTGGACAGAACTTGACCCTTTTTGATTTATAGGCAACCTGTTTTCACAGGTAAGCACATTTCTTTTTCCTTGGACCACCTGGCTGAGGCGGGAACAGCTGAGGCAAGTCTGCTCTCTAGTGAGCGATTCCTGCACCACCAACATGCCATTCAGAGGCACGGATGCGGGGTGATGTACCGTCTGTGGAATTAGAGCTTAAGTTACTCTTGGAACCTAGAGGCTTATGAAATGACTCCATTTCAGATCCCTAATCCGTGGGGAGGTCTGAAACACAGGCTACGTCAGCAGCGGGGGACTCAGTCCCCTCGCCTGTGGGGGAGGGATGAGTGGTGCTCTTGGTGGTGGAGCGAGGGGTACGAGGAAAAGTTCCAGTTGTACCCAGAGGTTAAGAGAGATGCTGTCACAGGCCAGGGTTCCTCAGAGTGGGCCTGCTAATCGCTCACATCAGCATCTGGAGCTGGGACGGAGAGAGTGTCTGCTGAATAATGCGGTTTCGCTATATTCTTCCTGTCATTCTGAAAGTGATTTTATATATATATATAAATAAATAAATAAATATATATATATATATATTCTCCTTTCCTCCCTTCCTCACGGGATCAAAAAGTACCAGTTATATAAGGGCATGCAGGCATATATGAGGACGCACAGGGTATATTCAGGAAGTTGGCTTTTTTTTTCTATTTTCAGTTGTGTGAATAATAAAGTGAGGACGTGATCTTGTGGAATAGGTGAACGGCGACAATGTTACACTTTCCCTGAACCCTGTATCTGGAAAAGAGCGAAGGTTAAGGTATCTCCCCATCCTTTTCTACTCCATCGTACGCCACCCTTTCATGTTCCCCCGACGGCCAGGCGACAGGATGCTCTGGTCTGGCGCATCCCCGCCTCCGCCCCTCCTCAGTGACTCACACAAGACTCATCTCCGTCCTTCTACGTGAGTCCCTTAGGACTCGTGGGTGAGTCCCTTGCCTGCCCGCCTCGGTAAGCCCCGCTCCCTGCCCTTCCTTGGAGACTTCCCTCATGAGTGAATGCTCTCCCTACTACAATAACCTGAAAAAAGGCACCTCCTCAATTGTCCGGTGCCTTGCGTCCTTCACAATAAACAGCATCCTTATCACGCCTGATCACTCTTAACAAACACCGATTTGGAAGAGAACATGCGGATGATAAATGTACAACAGCCAGAAATTCAACATGAACAGGAGGCAACCAGTACAGAGCACTGGTGAGCTAATGACTACTTTGCTGTGTGTTTAACGACGGAATGCATGACCAGACTTGCATTTTCTGGAAAGGCCACTTTGGCAAGAGCACTAAAGATGGTTTGAAGCGATGAGACCATACCCGACAGCCCACGGAGCAAGCTATTTGAATTTCTCAACTAAGACGATGAAGTTCCATTGAAGAGAAGGAGAGAGCCTTTAGAGAGATGCAGGAGTTAGAAACTCTGGCATTTTAGGAAATCATTGACTCTGGGAATGAAAATAAGGAAAAGCCAAAGATGACTAAGGTGCTTATCTTCTGAGCCACTGACTGAGCTGGAGAATGCAGGAGAGTATCAGGGTTAGTGGGACTGACTTATTTTTAAATTATCCACAACCAGATATGTAAAAATGATGTGATTTAATGTGACTTAAGAGATATAGAGTATGATAAATTAAAATTTACAAAGTAAAATGAGTAAGCAAATTAAAATTTTAGGAACATAATTACAGGAAAAATAACACAAAGCCTAGAGTGAGGTTGATAAACAAAATGTACACTTCAGATCCTATACATTTGTCACACAAATGAGTTTTCCGGCAGCCAGTGCAAAGGAGGGAACAAAATCAGCTTGTGAGACCAATTTGTCTTCTCAAGAGAAGGATAATTACTTGGGAAACTAAGTATTGAATGACGGAGAGGTTTCTTTCAAACATGTTGAGTTTGAAGCTCTGAAGTAATTTAGACAGAATATTAGTTTAAAAAAAAACAGAATTTTTGTTTCAATTTAGCAGTTTAACAGGCTGACAACTTATAATTGCCAGGAGGATTGGATAAATGGAAGCCAGAATTCCTGTGTCATGACAAAAAGAAGAGGCTGGAAAAGGAATATATTTGAGTGCTGAGCTTATTTTTAAATTTGGTTTTACCAGTTTACAGTTGAAGCAGGTAATTTTTGACACTTAAAAAATATCTAGATTTCTATCTGATTATGGTTTTCTTACCTCCAGGAAACTGCTGAATAAACTATTTAATATATAAATAAATAAAATCAGAGAATCAGAACTTTGGGTTTTCTCTTTATTTTGGTCCCTATTACTTTCAAGGGTTACAAAACAATGTAAAATGTGGATTTAATCAATTTTTTTGGCAAGAAGCATGTGTAGGAGCATTAATCATTTGAAAGTTTGTAGGTCCATTAATCATTTGAAAGTCTGAAGTTTTATGAACCTCAAAGTAGCATATTATACTAAGAGGATTAAATATGTCATTATGAGAAAAGGGAAACTTTTATCGACAAATTGTCTAATGGAAGAACAGACAGAGTGAAGGTAAATTATTTTAACTTTTTTGATAGATTGTTATGTGGATCATATTCTCATCTATGAAATCCAATGGTTTTTAAAAATTAGAATGATCTTTCTCTTAATTACTTAAAAATTATTTGAGATAGAAGGAGGGACAGAGTAAGAAAGACAAGTTAACCGTTCTATATTGTATCCATGCTGTGTGCCAGGCAGGATGTAGGCAATTACATGGTTATTGGGGCTTTAAAGGAAGAAGTCCAAGTCATAAGGGTTCCACCATATACAGATGAGGAAACACAAACTCAACTTCAAAGCTTGGCTTTAGGTTCAACTGTAAACAACTTTAAGAATTAGGATTGCAACTCATGTGTCCTAATCCCAGATCAGTGCTCTGGATTCTACTATGTTAGAAAAACATCAAAATGATTCATTTTCTTTATTTTCATCCCCCAATAACGAGATTGAGGATTTCACAGGAAAGAAAAAAATTTACCAATGCATGATAATGTTAAAATATCATCTTATCTTAAAATGTAAATATGACAAAGAAAAATAAAAGCAAAGGAAGAGGTGACACTGATTATTTATTTGACAAAATTTTACTGAGTGCCAGTTACCCTTTTTTAGACGAGAAGAGGATGGATGTATAAAGACATGACACTATCCCTGCACTCATTTTTTAGTTTGAAATTCAAATCATCCTAGGTATAAAAAAATCAAGGCAGTATGTTATCTTCTACCACGATTTTCTAAACCTAATTTACGCGTGTGAAACGGAGATATGAACTTTTACAAACTCAGGTATTTCACTTGTTATAAAATGTTTTTAACCTGAGAGGTGAGGGTCGTGCAGAGATTTAGAGCACAGATTCTGGGGTCGGTACTGTCTGAATTTACATCTCCTTTCCACCCTTTCCCGGTTGTCATCTTCAAGCTTTAAGATGTTCGCCTGGAACAGGAAGGTAAGACGAACACCTGTCTCTCAGTGTCCTTAAAAGCCTCAAATGAGATGGGATGGGGCAACGGCCAGCAATGTGGCCAGCACACAGTAGTCATTCTTCTAATAAGCTACTGGTGGCTACACTACTATTAGCAGCAGTTTGCAATGTGCCCGGCACACAGTAGTCATTCTTCTAATAAGCTACTGGTGGTTACACTACTATTAGCAGCAGTTTGCAATGTGCCCGGCACACAGTAGTCATTCTTCTAATAAGCTACTGGTGGCTACACTACTATTAGCAGCAGTTTGCAATGTGCCCGGCACACAGTAGTCATTTTTCTAATAAGCTACTGGTGGTTACACTACTATTAGCAGCAGTTTGCAATGTGCCCGGCACACAGTAGTCATTCTTCTAATAAGCTACTGGTGGCTACACTACTATTAGCAGCAGTTTGCAATGTGCCCAGCACACAGTAGTCATTTTTCTAATAAGCTACTGGTGGTTACACTACTATTAGCAGCAGTTTGCAATGTGCCCGGCACACAGTAGTCATTCTTCTAATAAGCTACTGGTGGTTACACTACTATTAGCAGCAGTTTGTGAGGTCCAAATGGAAAAGTTGCAACCAGCTCCTATCTGCAATTAGAATAAACTCAGGAGTCTGGACTGCAAAATAGGTTTCTTTATCCCCTTCTGTCTTTGCCCACACCTTCACATATTTCTGTGGAACATAAGAATGAAGAAATGATATATATGCAATGTAACATTTAATACATGATAGGGAAAATATATGATATATAGATTATAAACATATATATTTTAAAATTTCTATTAAAGTCATATTGCCATTAATCTCCTAATCTGTCTTATCTTTCTGATTATTTTATAAACTCTTAGAGGACAGGTATTGAAATCATCTTATTTTTGGGCAGAATATTATGGCTCTACTTGGAACATCACGTACTTGAGCAGTTAATATTTTTTGACTATATATACATTCAAGTCGATTTGATTATTATTATTTTTTAAGATATCAGCATGTGAAGACAGAGCAGATCAATGGCAGTGTTTAAATAGCAAAATCTTGAAAAGAAAAAGACAGACTGCCGGTGAATTCTTCAGGCATCACCTTCCTCCCACTTTCCTGCTGTTTCTCCTTCCTCCTTCTCTCTCCTCCATTTCAAGGACCTGCACACCCAGACACCAGTCTCATTACATGTGTGACGTGTTTTTAGCTTTTGAGAAAACGTTGCCTTATTTGCAACCCACAACGGAGAAGAGAAAAACCTAAGAAAAACCACAGCTCAGAAATTAAGTGATCAGTCACTCAGCCATCAAGTCGTGGAGGAGCAATTAAATTCCCTAATAAGTGAAAAACAATGTCATTCTTTATGCATTATTTTCTCTTAACACTAATGATTCACACTGAAGATTGCCTCTGTATTTTGAAGACAACTGGGTGCCTTGGATTAATGATGTGATCTGCCTGTGTTTTCTCCATTACTCAAAAGAAGGGCGAGTCAGGTGCCAGCTGGGCTGCCCCACCCATGGCCTGTGTCACTGATTTCTGAGAGGGCGGCGTTCAAAGGCCAGCTGTAAATGAGCTAGAGTTCTATCACACCAACAGACAACAGTGACAGCCTCGGAATGATGTTGAAATTGTAAAGCTGTAACTTCTTGAAACTCTATTTTTTTCATACATCATAGATGTCCTAGAGCAGGATGAAATAATTTCCCAATTCAGGGTCAAAACAAGAAAAAGAAACAAGCAAAAAAACAAAAGTAAAAACAAAAGCAGGAAAAGTCTCTTCATGCCTTCACCTTTAGTCTTCTAGAACATATTTACTTAATGAACTGTTCACTCCTGCTAGGTTAAGTGCCAGGAAAAGATTCTAAAATGCTAGTAGAATAAATGCCATTCAAAATTAGATGCAATTCACTGCCAGTTTATGCAGAGAAACTGATTACCTAGTAGCTTCCTATTTGAAATGATCCCTGCGTCAGCTTCTACTCCATGCTGGCGAATAACTCAAAAATAAATATTTGATTGGGCTAACAATTAATCTAGATTATTTAATGTTCTCTGCATGTTCGTTTGAAAATGTCTCTTTTTACCTTCTAAAAAGAATGCAACCATTTTATATACAAGCTGGAAAACAAAGAAAAAGGAAAAAAAATGTCCATAATCATTTCACCCTAAACTGATACAGATATGAACATATGATACAGTTACGTCTATATATCATTAGTTTTGCTTTGTTTGGTGGTCAAAATCATAGTGCACATTTAATAGTTGACATAAATGTATATAGCTTTAATTCCTGCTTTTTCCCCTTTTAATAAGGACATCTTTCCTTGTTACTACATGGTCTTCAATAGTATCAGTGGCTGATGATTGACAGAGAACATCCAATAGATATATCAATGTTTACCTAAGAATTCTCCCGCCATTGGATATGTTTCCAAATATTCCCTAAAGATACCAAGCAGCTATCCTTCACAGTGTGTTTATGATGCCATTGTGATTATGGAAAAAACATTAGAAAACAACATATTTTTTATTTCTCCTTTATGAGAACTTTTTATGCAAGTCCATTTTATTTCTAAATTTTAAAAAATTGGGAGTTTGGGATTGCCATGTACACACTGCTATACTTAAAATAGACAACCAACAAGGACGTACTGTATAGCACAGGGAACTCTGCTCAGTATTTTGTAATAACCTAAATGGGATAAGTATTTGAGAAAGAATAGATATATGTATAACTGAATCACTTTGCTGTACACCTGAAACTAACACAACATTGTTAATCAATTATACTCCAATAGAAAATAAAAATTAAAAAAAATTTAAAAATAGAATTCCGTACATTACTATGACACATATGATATCTTTTTAGATTTACACTCAGAGTCACATGGATTTGACGGAGACTGGTGGAATAAATACCAACTCATACTTTCCAAAGAGAGTCTTTTCACCAATTATGTTTACTAATGTCCACCAGCAGATTAAGACGTCTGGCACCAACTCGCCAGATAACCTCAAGTTACCTCCATTCCTTCCTTCAAAATTTCCATTGCAGCTATATGGGAAAAGAATCTAAAAAAGAGTGGATATATGTATATGTGTAACCGACTCACTTTGCTGTACACCTGAAACTAAGATAAGATTATAAATCAGCTATACTCCAAAAAAATTAAAAGAAAAATCCCATTGCACACCCCTGGAATCCCTCCTTCTTGGAACACCTTGTAGGTGGCCGGCTATTTGTCAGAGTAAAAGGAAAGCAGCCAAGCCATGCCAGAGGTTATGCGGCGGCCTCATCGGCCTCCTACAGCCCTGTGCACGAGGAAAAGCCTCGGCACTAATTCTCTCCCCTAAAGTGTGATCAGCCTAAGAACTTCCCGTGGTTCCTCCCGTGACAACAGTGCATTCGAATCTCAGTGGAGAAGGAGAATGAACAGGAGATCAGAGTCGACATACCAAACCCCAACTGCCAGTAGTAAAGTGTACTTTTCAGATATAGGTACTTAGGGAAGTTTTTTTTCTCTGTAAAATATGATTCCTAACAGGATAAAACAAAATCTTAAAACAGTTTCCCCTGTGAGGAATGACTTGGGGGAGAGAGATTACATCTATGTAGTGTACATACTTGGAATAAATATACAGTTGAGCGCAGATCTGATGAGGCTTCAGGCTTCTTGGGGGGTAGTTCCTGAATCTGGGACAAGAAGAGTGTGTCTAATCAAAATTCTGTACGGTATTCCACCTTGCGGAGCGCTGCGCGGAAGGCCAGCTCTAGGCTACATCTTTTCTTGGGTAAGGGCTGTCAGGGAACCGGCTCTATTCTGGGAAAATCTTCTCTCCCCAGTCAGGCACCAGTGCCCTCCTTTCCTCTTTTCGTAATCCCCAGGTCAAAACTAAAATGTGAATGGCAGAAGACAGTTTAAAGTGTTACACCTCCCACGGGGAAGAGAATTTGAATAGGCCTCGGAGCTTTTAGCTAACGGGTGAAGTTCAGAGGAAGAAATCCCCAGTACCAGGAGATGCGCTCTGCATGCTACAGCAGGTGCAGTGGGGCCCGGGAGAGCGCCAAGGCCTTCCCAGCTACCTGATCACACCCCTGACACACAGTCTTCCACTCTGTTTACATTGAAGGCCCAAATCTTGTAAGCACATGCTGTATGGCGACAATATATATATTTTTTGAGGCAGGTAGGGTAGGGAAGGGAGTCTTGTCAATGATTTAAAATTCCTTTGGCTTGTGGCAGAATGCACTCTACTCTCTTTGTCTTTTATCGGGTCTGATTCTTTAGGACTCAGATCTCCACATGGATACTGCTTACTAGTCACATGTTAGGCAAGTCGGTTAATTTTTCCTAGCCCAACATATTTTTTGGGGGGGGAATAAAATATAAATAGTAGTTCCGAACTTCCATATTTGTCGCATGCATTAGGAGCAACATACATAAATTTCTTTGCATATTGCCTGGCACAAAGCAGGCACTCAATAAATAGTACCTCTTCTTTTTCCTTGGTTACATGCTTCTGAGGTATTAATGGTTTGGGGTCAGAGAACTTTAAAAGTCATAGCTATTAATACTTTTAGTTGGTGTGTCTGTCTGTGTGTGTCTTAGCATCAAGATGCATTTAATGTATTACTATTTTTTTAGATCCCACATATAAGTGATATCATATAGTATTTGTCTTTCTCTGACTCACTTCACTAAGTATGATAACCTCTAGGTCCATCCATGTTGCTGCAAATGGCATTATTTCCTTCTTTTCGATGGCTGAGTACATATACACACTACTCCATAAAATAATCAACGAGGACCTACTGTATAGCACAGGGAACTCTACTCAATATTCTGTAATAACCTATATGGGAAAATAATCTGAAAAAGAATGGATATATGTATAACTGAGAATCACTTGGCTGTACACCTAAAACTAATACAACGTTGTAAATCAACTACACTACAATACATAATAAAATAAAAATTAAATTAAAAAAGATGCATTTAATGATGATATTCTGAGAAATCAAACGCAGAAACTGCTTGAAATGACTATTGCACCATTTTCTTTATTAACCCTCGTCCCTGCGTCCGTCCATTTGAATAACCCGAGTTGTCTGTGTCCACATTAATGACTGTAACACTCCAGCGGTGTTTGAAAGAGATAACGGGCTATAGTAGCAAGAATTTATATGAAGGATAGGATCAGGATTTGTCTGAGCAGATTTTATCTTAAATATTTAAAGACTAAGCAGTAACCATTAATTTTAGCGTGAATCAAGAGACTGCATTTTAGCGTGCAAGTTCAAAAAATTATCTCTAAGTTCCGTAGGACTCTGAAGGGAAAACAAGACAGTAAACATCATGATTGTTTTCCATCCTCACTTAAACTAGTCCAGAGAGTATTGTATATATGGCACTTTTTAATGGTTTTCTGCATTCGTGGTCTTTTTTCAGCTCTTCCATTTCCCCAAATAGAGGCCAAATATGAATACAATCTTTAAATTAGAGTGAATGTTGGTAATATCTAGTATGACTAGAGCAGTAATTCCTAATCCCAAGTGTGTATCACGATCACCTGATCAGGGAGTCATTTAAAAATACAGATTCGTGACTACCACTCCAGATTATAAATTGTAATCTCTAAGGTGGGAAAAATGTACCTCTTCAAAAAAAAAATCTTCACAGGTAATTCTTACTAGTAGCCAGCTGTGAACAGGTTGTAGGACATGTGATTACAATGCACATGGCAGCTCCCTGTTGGTTCATGTGCAGACTAATAATCAAGAGGGAGAGAAGAGGATGGGATTGACATTTGCTGCACGTGTACATTAGTCACGTGTGACATTAAACATTTCTTTCCCATTTAAACAGCATTACTGGAAATGAGTACCATGATATCTATTTTGCAGTTGGAAAACATGGCTTCAGGAGGTTAGTGATTCTGTCCAGTTGGGACATTTAAACATTTCATCAACGGTGGAGCCTGTATATGAACTCAGGTATATCTCAAGAGGCCGTTCTTGCTATAGGACCACACTGCCAAATATAAATGATGTGAATTCAGTGGATTAGACCTTGTTGAATCTCTTTTTCAACCTCTCCTTGGTTAACTGCGTTTCTCCTAGTGCAAAATGTATAGCCACAAATCAATGATTCCTCTTCTAACATATGAAAAATTTTCATGATGTGGAAGGTACTGGGAAAGCGGCAGAGAGTGATTTACAGAGCAACGAGGATAGAGTCCTGGCTTCAGGTAGCCTACAATCTAATCTATCTGGTTGTGATTGTGACAAATTCACAAAGAAAAAACAAAAAAAACAACAAAAAAACACAAAAGTCAATGAAAAGCACTAAGCATGTGGCAAAGAAAATATTACACCTCATCAAATTTATCATTTCTCGTAAGATCTGCTATTATTAAGGATACATATTATTCTATATCCCATTCAGAAAAAAAACCATACAATTTAAGTTTACCAGCATATTAGTCCTGCAAATGCAGGAATGGATCCTACCAGCATCTTGTTGCTTTGAAACGTCTTTCATCCATTCTCAGGGATTTGGTCCTGCTCCCGCATGGCTTGGCATGTGACAGCAATCCTTGTGCAAGCATCTCAATAATGTAACAACTCGGCTTCATCAACTCGTGGGTATTTTCCTTTCTTAGGTCCCATAAAGCACTCGACGGTTACTCTGAAATACTCGCTTCACTAATATCAAATTCACAGTCCTCTGCTCTGTGTCCACGCTTTCCGCATACATACCCAGTAACTTGTGTTTTAGGATGAAGCATAGTGTAGTCTTTTAAAGGCATTTTAAAAGGCAATTAACCTTAACATGTTTAGGGTTAACTAGGTACATAACTCAACTGAAGAAATGAAAGGACTAACAGTTATGAATGACCAAGCCAGCACACGCCCAGGCAGAGACCACGACCTTGTGACATCTGCCTCATCAATTTTAAGGTGCATCTGGATTTCACACACATAAAAAGGTGAAAAATCATACATCTAAAATCAATTTAAGATGGTAATTAAAGCCTAATAAGGACTTCCGAATGGGATGTGGAGGGAAAGCACTGTAGAGGGGATACTTTTGAGTTCATCAGGGACACTGAGGTTAAATGGAGGCAGCGAGAAGCGAGAGAATTCCAGGGGAGAACTGCCAAAGCCAAGGGTGCAGTGGGGAGAAAACACGAGGACTGTCAGGCAGGCAATCCCCAGACACAGAAAGCACGACATTTAAAACACGCCTGTATACTAGTGTCGGATGCTCTCAGTACTTTGCACAGAGGATCTGATGCTTTCTACTGGCTGTATGATTTAGCACCAAATCTGTAGAACAAAATTCAAGACCTTCGTGAACTGGCCTCAGACTCCAATTTCTGTTTTCTCTCTCACTTAGCCCAGGGGTGCTTCATGCTTCACTATCTAGGGGAGCAAAATGTACCACCCCAAAATATCTCTTTGGCATGCAGATTATTTCCAGCTGAAAACAACCAAGGCGCAAAAGACTCAGGAAGAAATTTCACTTCCCCTCTAACTGCCTAAAGAATGTAGTTAGAGGACCTGTTCAGGAAGGGGGTTGTAACCATAGATCACTAGAGTATGAACTAGCTGTGTAGACGGAGGCGAACCCAGAAGAGTCTGTCTGTTAAAATTCCTCTCTGGGTCCCACTTGTCTCTGCCCGGCCCAGCAAACGCTGACTTAACAAACATTTGCTTTTCCATCTCCATCTCAATTGCCCTCCTTCCCTTTGTGGTCCTTCCCCCTCCCTGCTCACCGCCCACCAACACCCTCTTTTGCTTTAGCTGAAGACCGTGATCAAGGTGAGGGTTTTGGCCATTTGGGCGAGTTACTCAGTTTTCTGGGGTCTCTCCCGTGTATACATGTTATTCAACTTCTGCTGGATTTTCTCCTGTTAATCTGCCTCATGTCAATTTATTCTCAGAGCAACCAGAAGAACCCAGCAGGGAGGAGACAAAAGTCTTCCTCCCTGACATGACCTCCCGCATTGCCTGGAGCCCCCTTTTATCTGAACACGGGTCCTTTGACTTGAATACATTGACCGTCATGCACAATGATGGCAGGAATGGACATTTCATGACCGGCAAACCCTTCCGTAAGGCAACTACACAAAAACTGCCTGATGCTTTATGCTTGTCAGAGGCACAGGGGGGAGCAGGGGCCGCCCAGCTGTTGGGACTGCCTGTTAGATTGTGGTCAGCCTGAAGAAGAGCCATCCTATTACTGATTGCTTCATGCACAAAGAGGGTGCAGAGCCATTAAAGGCTACCAGTGGGACACAGGTGTTGAATTACTTTTCTCAGTGTGGTAGTTCGTGCTTCTCCTCTATTGGGAAGACAACGAGGTAGTTATCTGGAGTGTGCACCGTGTATGTTTATGTGGTGTTATTCAGGAGGTTAGACACGATCTCAGCCGACGTCATGGTTTGTCTCACTTTAGTGAAGCATTTCTTTGAAAAATTTCAGGCACCGTAATTGCATTTTAAAGATACACAATAAATTGCGATGAGGCTCTGTTTAGAAGGTATGCTGAGGTGTGAACTGACCGTTTTGTTCCTTTCTCTTTTATCAATTGTTCCTTCAAACCCCACAGTCTTGGGAAGACAAAAAGACGCACCAGAATATCGAAGGCTGTAGGTTTATTACTATACATTATGAATAATTTAACGTCATAACAAAATAACACACTGACAAAAGCCAACAAGTAATATTCTATTCATAGCTGACTGGATAATCAAAGCCATTGAAGGTGCTTTTTCTAATACTAATTTAAAATTTGCATTATGGCTTTTTGCCATTATGGCTTTCGCCTTTCCAAACAATAACCCCCTATTTGATGAGGTACACTGTACACCCTTTAGAGACCTTTACAATTGGCTTCAAAAGTACACTTTCACTATATGCACCAGAAGGAAAATAATTCACATATAAAGAGTAGTTTTGCCTTAACTATTTCATCTTTTCCTTATTCTATTGGCCTAGTATTTGAAATTCTACTATCTACAGGTTTTCTGTAAAGTTCCCCAATGACTGTACTGACCACAGAAAAGAAACTATATAATACCATAATTTCATTAAAAAGTTAAAATTAGGTCACTGAGAATTGGCAACCTTCAAATATATATTGGTTGTAAAACTGGTTGGCCACACTGTGTAGACTGCAAACTATTCTTGATTACACTTTCCATTGATGTACGGGGTACGTCCTTCTGCATGAAGTCTGTCTACTTGATTATGAGTAGATGGCTTTCCCAGTTGCTCTTAGATGTTTTACTCTGTCTTTATAACCAGAGAAACACACTATTTACAACCTTTGGTAACAGGATATAATCCTACTGAGGAAAACTGGACTAAGCTCTTTAGTCATCTTTGAATGAGTTCTTTAATCACTGGGCTGTGTTACGTTTAGTTTTGCTTTGGTTTGTTTTCTAATCCTTGCTGTCTGTAGTAGACAAAGGAGGAAAGCTCAAGGTCACTTTCAGTTCTTTGAGTGATTTAGATCCTTAGGAAGACATGATGCTTTTTTCTTAAGGACTCAGACAACACTTATTAGCACATTAACTACTCATAAGGGACTGATTTAAATATTAGCCAAAAAAACAAAAGATATCCCATATTCTTTTCTCACACAGAGCATGTGCTTGATCAAGAACAGAATCGCTGAGCTCTAATCATCAATCACACAAAACAAGTGTCAGAAAGGCTAAGAGACATTTTCTGAGAGAAGCCTCTTGGGGCTACTTTGCAGGTAGAGGAAGAATGGAGATTACAGGGGCAGCAGGTCTCCTAAGGACTGGGGTGTGGGTGCAAACTGCTCCCTGCTATCTGCCGCTTCTGCAAGCCTCACTCCCAGCTGGGAAGTGACTAGTACTTTCTAGTAGAGCCAGGCCTTTTTATTGATCTCCATACACTCTTATCTGAGGACTTAAATCTGTATGTCAGTCAGCTACAGCTTCATAGAACTATGCCATCTTTTAAGTAATCAAAGCGGAGAATCTCTGAAATCAGGTGATAAAATACACAAGTAATGAGATTGATTTCATTCTGTTTCTTCTGAAGCAGCTGAATCATAAAAGACTACAGAAAGGAAACCCAAGCCTTTTCTGAAACGGCTCAGGCTGCGAGGCAAACCTTTTCACTTCTATTCCGACAGCAGCTTGACAGTACCTGAGGGTACTTAATATAGGGTAGACTTGCCCAGAGAAGAAAGTACTTGCGTGTTATTCGATATGCTACCCAACAGACCAGCAAAAAAGTAACTACAATTATTCTTTTCCATTTTCCTTTTTCTTAAGAAAAGCTTCAAGTTAAATTTTAGACTTAAATACAGATATTTAAACCCTTTGGATCAGTTTTCTATGACAATGAAATCCAAAGCTTATTTGTAAACCTTTAAATGTCTTATCAAACGACAACAGATGATAAAATATTTTTACCTCTATTTAACTCCTCAGAGTAAGAAATTAGAAATAGTTTATGTATTCAGAAAGTCCTTTTTGAACATCTGCTTTATACAAGGCCCCAGATTACTCCTGGAGGATAGAGCAAACATGCAGAGGATCATTTCCTTCAAGTCTACGAATTTATGATCTAACAAGGCTCTTCATGTTTTCATGTTACCCTTTTGTTGTTGTTGTTATTCTAAAAAACACAGTAAAATAGCAGAATTTACATTCAGTAGGTTAAGTCTGACTAGGAGTGTTGTCTGCCGTATTATGGGAATGAAGGAGAAGTGACATTTATGAACACCTACTACGTGTCAGTCATATGCTAGTGCTTTACAAGCATAATCTCATTTTCAAAGAAATAGTTTCTTTTAAAACAATTTCAAATTTACCGAAACATTGAAATAACGGTACGAGTACACTGCGAGACTTTGTTCAAATGTCACTCACTTTTCTGATGACACCCTTAGAGGCAAAAGGCCCTAATCCAGGATCACATACTGGACTCACCAGTCCTGACCGCTTAACCCCCTTCCATCTGGAACCACTCCTCAGTCTTTTCTTAACTTTCACGACTCTGACCTGTCTGAAGGTGACGGGTGAAACACTCTGTAGAATGTCCACCAGTGTAGGTCTGCCTAATGTTTTCCCACGATTGGATTCAAATGATGCACTTTGGCTGGTACAACACAGAAGTCGGGTTGTATACTCCTCACTGTTTCCTATTGGTGGCACGTCATGTTTATTCGTCCCTTTACTGACAAACTCACTTTAAATAAACTTTATTTTCTGATTACAACAGGAATATATATTCCGTTCTAAAGTTCAAATGTTGCAAATACTACTAATGTGCAAAAGGAAAGTTAATTATGGCTTCCCTGCCCCATAACTACTCTAACAGATTGGCATAAAACCATCCTATGATTGTCGGCATATCTTAATATGCAGTGATCCTGCTTGTATGTTTCAGATTATTTCTCTTAATTCCCATAAATGACCGTACAAGGACTTTATTTTAACCACCATTTGCTAGAAAGGACATTTGCCCAAGGTCACACACAGGGAATTAGGATGTGAAAAGAGGACTTTCGACACCAAACCCCATGTTTCATTATTCATTGAGTTATAAAGTACAGTGGGCATGAAAATTCTTTATATGTCAAACCAAACATCTTTAATATCTGTGAATGAAACAATTTTTTTGAATTAACAGGTACTGTTAACTATGGAAATAACATTGTCCAATTGTGTGAGGAAAAGACTTCTCATCTTTACAGTATTGATCAGAGTACTTTTTAAATATATGATTGTTTGCGGAACCCTCTGGATGGCTTTCTGTTTATGTCTTCCCTTTCACTTTGTCTATATTATTTGCAGCCAAATATTTAAAATTTTATAGCCAGTATGTTCTGTTGAAAATAGTCCTGAGGTCAATGTTAAAGAAACCGGATCCTACTTCTAGTTTGTGACTGACCAGTTATGAGACCTGAGGTAGTTTTCTTAATTTCTCTGTGCCTCCATTTCTCTCCTGTAAAATCAGGAGAACATCTCTCCTTGCTTTTCCACGTACTATGAAAATCAGTACAATGGAGAAATCAGTATGTGAACAGATGGAAGCATCTGATTTCTCCTCCCCCTGCTTTTCTTCTTTCTCGTCTTTCTCCTCCACTTCTACCCCAATGACCTATGACCAGCTGTGCCTTGCTGCTTGGGGTACAGGGACCCTAACTCACCATGATGGGACGATAACCCACTTTCTTCTCGGAAGGTTCTGGAGACCCATGTTAACTATCCCAACCTTGAAACCAAAATGTGTTACTCCTTGTCTTTCTCGTTCTCATAAAATGATGTTTAAATGCCTTGAGGACCCTGACCTTAGAAAAAGAAAGGCCTGGAATAGGGAAGGGGCGGCTGGCTGGCCAGGGAAGAGAATAACTTTCAATCCTGCCAGAAGGCTTGTTCAATAGTGAGATACAAGCTTAATCGAATCCTCAGTAGGTGACTTTGCTGAGTTAAACTTAGCATACATAAACCCCCCTTTCTTCCCACTCGTCTCTCCCTCTCCACTTCCTTTCACCACGCTCCTTCTCCCAGAAGGTTTCAGGTTTTTTTCTAGGAAGGCTCTGTTGCCTTTTCCCCTCCAACACCTGTCCTTCCTTCGGCAGAAGATGAAAATGAGTTATAAAATATCCTCAGTCAATACAAAGTGGCATGAAGTTTATACTTGGGCTTTTTGAAAGATGTTGCTTATCTTCTTGAGAGTGGATCCTTGGAAGAGGAGGGTGGTGAGCGCATGAAAGAAAGCCCTGTGTGCTTGAAAGGCACGGAGGGGCAGGGAGCAGATGGGACACACCTGAAAAAAATACAAGAAGTTCTTGGACGGGTGGCCTTGACGATGATGCATCCATCCATCTCTGATTATGATATATACCCTCTACCTGCAAAGTTCCATAAATTCAGGCAAATCCTGTGTGTCCTTCAGCACTATTATGAAGATTAAATGACTGGTACATGTAAATGAATTATTTGACCCCAGAATTAAATAACTGATAAATGAATCCACCTTAAGTAATATTATAAGTAGTTTTTTTTTTTAAACATGTATTTTTTTTCAACATCCATTAAGAACCTTAGATCATTAGAGCAATATTTCTTAGTAAGTGAATCATTTAAGATTTAGGTCAACAATTTTATAATTTAAAAATATGGCGTATTAGTCTCATTTTTTTTCTTTTTTTTTTTTAAGTATTGCTGATCTGAGGGAAGGAGTATACCCAGCTAGGATCCATCCTGTTCAGATCGTAGCCTTATTAACCGGCCAGGAGAGCGTGACAGGACACGCATGGTATCTCGGCCTTGATTTCAAGTGTCTGCTTCAATTCTGGGGTAATTTCCAGACAATGTTTTTAGCTGCTCTGAAGTAAAGAGGCCTTTCATTATACCACCAGCGTGTGTCCTGCTTGAGAATGGGACTCCCATAGCAGCTGTGGACAGAAGCATGCCACTGTGTCTACTCACATCCAAATCTGCTTCTATTTTCAAGTCCTGGGGTTTCTTGAAGGTTCACTGAAATATGCTATCTGCATTTTACAAATCTCTTTGACCACCAAGCACCTCCCTGGCCTGTGCTCACTGACAGAAGATGGATTGTAATGTGTGTGCGGGCACTGGGAGTGCCCTGAGAGGCGACAGATGAAAACTGGCCTGTCTGGGACATTTCCAGGAAATCTGTCAGTCTTCATCATGTGTCCTTTACACATGCAGCAGAGGTCATAAATTAGAGGTAGACTGCTAGAGCTAGCCTGCAGATGCTTTCTGTTGGACCCACATTGTATTTTTAAATATTTTTAATTAGTTGCTCACATTTAAAAATTAATAAATCTCCTATAAAACTTATCTATTTGGAAGTTGCTAAGAGAGTAGATCTTCAAAGTTCTCATCCCAAGAAAAGAAAATCCGTAACTATGTACGGTGATAGATGTTACCTAGACTCATTGTGATCAATTCACAATATATACAAACATCAAATCATTATGTTGTACATCTAAAATGAATACAGGCAGACCTAGGAGATATTACGGGTCCAGTTCCAGACCACTGCAATAAAGTTAATATCGCAATAAAGTGAGACACACAAATTTTGTGGTTTCCCAGTGCATATAAAAGTTATGTTTACACTATACTGTAGTGTATTAAGTGGGCTGATGGCAAAAAAAAGAATGTACAGACCTTAATTAAAAAAAGACTTTATTGCTAAAAATTGGGAACCATTATGTAGAAATCCAGAGTTGCCACCAACTTCCAATTTGTAAAAAAAAATGCATATGTGAAGGGCAACAAAGTATGCCTGCATAATGTTGTATGTCAATTGTACCTCAACTAAAAAACAAAACAAAACAAAACAAAACAAAACAAAAAAACAATCTGGGTTTCTGGCTTCTCGTAAAACAACAGAAGTGACCCAGCTGGTCCCACGTGCCCCTGCTGGGGGCCGAGCGGAGGCCCTATTACACAGCCGTGAAGAGCACGGACACTGGGTTCATTCCTGGTTCTGCGCTTAACCGTGTTCCCCAGGCAAGTTACTTCCCTTCTCCCTGCCTCAGCTTGCTTGACCTTAAAATGGGGATAATAATTGGACCACCTCATTCAGCTTGTTGTGGAGATCAAATAAATTCATACCTGTAAACTACACAGAAGAGTGCCTGACCCACAGTGATGAGTTAAGTACTAGCAAGTCCCTGTGTGCTTTAGTTGGGACATCCGCTTTCTTTCTTGTTTTTAATATTTTTTTGATGTGCACCATTTTTAAAGACTTTACTGAATTTGTCACAATACTGCTTCTGTTTTATGATTTGGTTTTTGACTGTGAGGCATGTGGGATCTTAGCTCCCCGACCAGGGACTGAACCCTCACCCCCTGCCCTGGAAGGTGAAGTCTTAACCACTGGACCACCAGGGACGTCCCTGGAACATCAGCCTTCTACTTTGCCCCCAAACCCAGACACTCCATTTCATGGACTATTCTGTAACTTGCAGATGTTGGAATGTTAACTCTTTGAATCATCACCATTTTTTTTCCCGAAATGAAATGGTGGGTATAGGCTAACTAGTCTCCATAAGACTCTAACAAATAAATGATTCAAAAGTTTAAAAAAAAAAAAGTTTTTGTGAGACAAAGGCAACATCCTATGAATTGTTAAAATATCTAAATTACCATTTGGAGAGGCAGATACAGATTTTATAATGAAGTTATATGCCAAAGACAGTCAGATTAAAGAATCTGAGACTCACGTTCTACCATCAATAAAAATAGCTTACGGGTGACAAGGCAAGCTTTTGTTTACCATTTTACTATTTTTAGATTTAGTGGTGGAACTCTGGGAGCAGAATGTAGATATTTGTCTTTTTAAAAAAATTAGATTTGATAGTAATAATGTTTCATGTTGAAAAGGACATAAAATTGATTTTCTGATAAGAGTTCAACTGCTCCAATTAAAAAACCATTAAAAGTGATTATGATAAGTAACCATAATACGTTTTCCAACCTTGTGGTTGCACAGGCTCTTTCTCACCAAAAGCAGTGGGCTAGACCCAGCCCTGGAGGAAGAGTCGGTGCTGCCACAAGGTATCTGAGCACTGCCCTTGACCCTTCCGGAAGCCCGCTGACTCATCTATGCGACAGAGAACTCCCGAGCCACGGCATTTAGGAGGGGTAGCGGCGTCGTTAGATGAATTAAGGGAAACGTAATACATTTTAATAAAGTGCGTAAGGCTGGAGGTTGGTTTTAGTGTTTTATACACCAAATCCAATAAAATAAACTAATTGAATTAATCATCTCAGGAGTTTTACATTTTTCAGTTTTTAATGATCCTTCAAGCCTTTGACCTCCTCTTAAATATCCAGCGTATCACGTTAAGTACATTGCATCTTATAAAAAACAATGTGCTAAGCAAAGGTGAGAGAACTCTTCTCAACCTCTCTTTCCAACAGTCCAGACTCTATTTTGTTCCTACGAATACACAAAGCTAATAGAAATTGATGCTGGATTTCACTGTGCTCCCCAAACCAGTAAAAACCAGTGTCAGTGAAACACTAGGCTTTCTAGTGGTGAGATGCTGGGAAAAAAATCATCCCACTCATTATTCTGGACAGATAAGAATTCTCCTGGGAAGCCTGTAAAATTCTACTGCAAAGAATAAAGCTATAATATACTGTCAGCAACAATCTGCCTTGGACAAATTGTTAGGCAATGGACAACATGATCTAATAGTCCCTTTTATTTCTAATTTCTATGATTCTATTTTCTCAAGCCTTATACGGTTCTCTTAACCCAGTTCTGTTACATACCGAGCCAGAATCCCCCCGTGTTTGAGCTGCTCTCCAGGGTATCAGGTACTTCTGGAAAACGCATTTAACACTTTGCTCCGTGGGTTAACTCTTTTAGGACTTACATGCTCTGAACAAAACCTCTGTGTTTACATGTAAAATATGATAATTCTTACGAGCTGATACAGAAAGTGCTTTTCTACAGGGTCAAGATGAGCAAAGAGCTGGAACTGGAGCTAAACTGTCCTCCTTATTTTTAGCTTTGACTAGTCACTGCACCTGAAATCCTATTCGTCTATAGCAACACTGCTACTGCACGTCTCCCTACTACACAGATCTTGTTTAAAAACACTTAGGGTCTCCTAGTGTCTACAGGATAAAGACTAAATCCATTAAGACGATAATCCCCACCACAATTCCTACATGCTTTGGAAGAAGTAGTTTATAGAGCATCTGTCTGCATCAGGCACTGTTCCGGGCGCTGAAGATACAACAGTGAAACACAACAGACAGGGAGGCCAACCTCATGTGGCTTTTGTAAATAAGTGAAATATACAATATCCGGAGAGTGGTGAATGCAAAAGAGAAAAATAAAGAAGGAAACAGGGACAGGTGATGTACCAGGTGGAAGAAAGTTCACTTTAGCTCGGGGGACCAAGAAGCCTTCTTGCCATGACTGTACTTCTATTGTACTATTTTTATTTTTACCTGTGTGTTCCCCACTCAGAGGAAGAGGCACTGTCTTCTACATCTTTGTATTTCAAATGCCAGGTAATATTAATAAATATTAGTTAATTAAATGGTACATTATGATCTACACATCTTCTGTTCTTAAAACAGAATCTGAATCTACTTTCTAAGTTTAGCAAAGATAAAATCGGGGGCTCATTCTTGGGAGTTTGACTTTTACGAAAACCACAAAATACAAGTTCTAGGAAGGCAGGGATATTGCCTGTCCTATTCACAACAGAATCCCGAGGGTGTAGAACTAGGTCACAGTTGGGGCTCAACAATTTTTTCAATGAATGAATGAAACATTTGGACAGATGAAAATCCAGATGTGCTGTCAACAGAAAAGGAGATTACGGTAAGCTTCCCCTTGGCAGTTATGTGCTGTGCTACCGACCACTTTACAGAATCTGAAGACAGGAAAGCATATATGTTATTTTGTCCTTCTGCCTCTGATAAGACAGAATATTCCTTTATTCCAAGGAGAAAACGGAACAGAAACTGCTCCTCTAAATATCTAGCATGTACGGAATACGCGTCTCATCGCAGATGTGCTAGAAAATGACTGACTTCTCGGCTTAAATTAAAAAACAAAAACAAACAACAAACCCCGCAGGCTCTTGTGACAATTAAAACAGCATTCCTCTACCTAACTGCTTAGAATACAGAAGTCCCAGTGGAGGGAGAGGGGTCAGAAGTCAACACTTCTAGTGGTCGCCACTGCTCTAATATCAATGAATTTCAGAAGGTTTCCTCGGGAGGAAATTTTCCATGGGATGATAACAGGAGGCAGTGAAGACAGAGAAAGGAGACCGAGTACTTGCTGGGGGATGGGGAAAGGGGGTATCTTTCTTGTCTGTTTCACATGCTTGCCCAGTTCCGATTCTATTTAAATTGGCTACTGGCAAAAACAAATACTACAAACGGAAACATCCACTAGTATTTTACGCAGAACTTTCTGAATTGTACTTCTTAAAACCCAAAACAGCAAATGAAGTCTGAAAAAATAATGGTTAATACGTCCTTTAGTAAGAAAGAAGAATTGCAAGTCAGAAGAACTGGGTTCAAGACTCGGCTCTAACTTCACTAGTTATCTGTTCCTGGACCCAACATCCTCTTTGAAAACTACTTCTGTTTTCTACTCACTGGAGATAAAAATACAGTTATCAAGCATACATTATAGGACTTTGTGAAAATCAAGTAAGAAAGTGAGAGGTTAGTGAAAGAAAGGTGGGAAAATATTTATACAAATACTAGGTATGGGCCAAAGAATAAAGCAGACAGCTGTCTCTCATGCACTGATTATGCAGGAAGTAAAAAGGAGGAACATAAATTATATTTCTTTTTGCTGCCTATATATAATTTCCATTAGAATATCTGTTTTATAATAATTTAAAAGTTATGCACACTGTAGGCTAAGTTGATTGTTTCCCCCTGTAACAGTGTAGAATCTCTAGTCTCCCTGTCATTATGTAGAATTGGATTTTTTTTTTGTTCCTTTAACATGGTTTTAGATACTGAATATATTTTCAAAGCAATTTTGGTTTTATGGATGATAATTTTTAAAAGACTACACAATCAAATGTTTGATAAAAATATCAAACTATAGTTGTTTCAATTCTTAAATTTAAAACTATAATTCTGCATAGAGTTCCTTGCAATAAAAAGAAAAATGGTATGTATGATGGCTGTGTTAGCTGGCTGGTGGTGTGGTCACTATTTCCAACTTATACCCCTCCACAGCTTACTGGCTGAATTAGCATATATACCTTTACTATTTTAGGTTACTCTTAGCTAGAGAAGTAAAAGTGCAAATAACTTTATTGTTTGTTTCCTGAAAGTACAGACCAGGGCACAGTAGGCTCCGCAAATCTACAAGACACGCTTTGAAAACCTTGCCTTGTTGTGTCCACCAACCGTCAACCATTGGATCACCAACTTGCCCAATCTTAACCAAGCTCCTGCTCAAAAGTTTCCAAAATCTCATCAATATTTTGCCTCTCCTTTCCCTCTCCAAGATTCTTACTAAGATTCTGTAAATGTAGTGATCACGTAGTGCAATAAACAATAACCATGATTCTCCTCACCAATAGGTGATTTTTGTGAACTATATTCAGGGAATTGGAATTTGGAAAATTTGAAGATATTTAAAAGGATTAGCAGCAGGCTTTTTTTTTTTTCAGTTTGAGGAATTATTCTAATGTATTCAAACATCTTTCAAATTGAATTATGAGGGCAAGAAATTAAATTATTAACTACAGGAAGTGGGGTTTTTAATGTTTGACTTATACTTCTCAATACACTGAATCAATGTTCATCTTCATATACAAAAATACTTGATAAGCTAAAAGTCTGCAGAGCAAAAGCAGCTAAATTACTTTGGCAAACCACACGACCCTTGGTGATAGTCTTTGGACTGTGCTATGCTTGCAAACGCAATTGGTTTACGTTTTCTGAATTCTGCATTCAGCATTCATTATAATATGTGAGAATTTAATCCCGAGAAGCTTGGACTAAAACAAGAGTTTTTTCTGACTTTGTTGCACAAGTTTAACTCTTCTCACCTGAAATGGGTGTTACACATATAACAAATAGTGAACAGACTTTCATTATCTATCTATCAATCATTCACATTTATAAAGAATCCTTCATGTGTGTATTTTAAAGTGATGTACTAAAAAATGGAAATTATGCTTTCAGATAAAAGCAGTTCTAAAAATATATTAAATGTGGGTTTAAATTTAGATAATGTGGCAGTAGATTTCACTTAAAAGGGAGAGGATTTCAAAGTGAAGGACAGCAAAAGGAGGCCTACAGTCATACCAAATTTGTGTTTGACGGGTAATAAAGACCCATCAAGTCTATGCGGAGAGGTCTTGAAACCTAAATCTTAATGAAAATGTGGCCATAACGACTATGGCTCTAGGACCATGTTATCTAGTTCCTGAGGTCAGGCATCTGGTATTTGAGTGTGGCTTGCGACTAACAACTTTATGAGAAGCCCTTTTTTTTTTTTTTTTAATTGAAGTGTAGTTGATTTACAATCTTGTGTCGTTTCTGCTGTACAGCAAAGTGATTTTAAGCTACCGTAAACTCTCTCTTGTTCCTGTAGTTTAGGGAGTGTTAATAGAGAAATCAGTCTCCCTCTACCTTCCAGCAAGGCTACGGGTAGTTTCTGCTCATTTAAACAAAAGAAGCAGAAGAATTCCCACCTAGGACTTCCAGTTCTCAACGCTTCTTGATTCGATGGGTGGTCGGAGTTAAGAGGACAAAGGGTTTAAAGGATGGAGAGACGCATGGGAGCACACGTGAGTATTTTAACAACAACTGATACAACTCCTAACTTGATATTGATGGAAATGATGTCTTACAGTCAGTAAACAGCTGACCACTGATTGTGAAACCAGTGGCATGTTTACTCCAAAAGCAGACTAATGAGAAGGTGTCGATAGACATTTTCAACCTTGCACAGGAAAAAAAAAAAAAAAAAAAAAGTTTTAGTTCCAAATAACTCCAAAAAAGTGGTACCAGAAAAAGTCATTTTAATTATCTAAATAGTATGTCAAGCAAAAATGTTTACCTAGACCCCAAATCACTAACTTCATTAGCTGCATGACAGAGGTCAAAAAGAAAATCAAAACAATTACTGAAATAAAAGAAAAACTAAACTTATTGTTCCCGTCTCTCCCCAGTGCCTTGAGTCACTATTCTTGTGCTAAGTTCCACCAAGCATAGTAACTATTCGGGGCCACGAAGGTGTTATTAATTCTACTGCAGCAATAACATACTTTCTGAAAATTCTCATTTGCTATAGAACCATCCTGGCCTTAGAGGAGAACACGGTCCCTCTGAGTTGAGATGACCATGATACCATTATTGGGGAAAAATATGACATTTTTCAGTGCCTTGAGTTTTAGATGTTGGTCAAAAGAGTAAAGATGGGGAAGCACCAGAAGAAGGAGAAGCAGAGGCCAGGGTAGGTGAAATATTGTGCTTTTAGTCATCAGGCGAGTAGCACTGATGCCGCCTCTCATTCTCTGCATGTTAATATAATTGTAAAGCCTGACAAGACGCTCTCCTATTAGCGAGGCCGGCGCAGGCTGCCGTTGGACTGACAGCTGCAGATGTTCTTCTTGGGCTGGGTCCAAGCCCCCTCGAACACTGGAGTCTGCAGAGCGCCCGGCAAGAGCACCACGCGCCAGGATGTGACCAAGTCTGAGTGATGCTCCAAGACTGTCAGTGTTTGTGTTCACTTCATATGCAGAGAGGGTACAATTTCTAAAGTGCGTCTCTATTTGCATACGGCTTAATGGGCTCCCCCTATTTTGAAAAACTCACTTTAAATGTCAAACCTCTCAAGGAACTCCCATTTTTAGTAGTTCTACTGTTGAGTGAAACAAAAATATTGACTAAATATACTATATGGCAAACCTGTTTGAGGTGGATTTGCGTTCTATTTATCATAACACCTATATGCAATAAATGGAATTACATGGAGACAAGCTATTTATTTAGTTCCCAGAACATGCCTGGTGGGAGGGATCCATATGTGTACGAAATCTGACACTCCTCTAAATATCTACAACTCACAGGCTGGAAACAACAGCCCTCAAGGATAGTAAGTGCTGAAAATCAGATCCACCTGGCTTTCAAACCTCACTAGTGTGTTAAGCGGATAAACAGATAATCTACGCACAAGTATATATCACCTTGAGCAAGAGATTTAACTCTTACAACTTTAACTTGGTAATTTCAAATAGTGTTTCGGTGAGAATTAAACAATATAACAAGCAAAACATGTAGCATACTGCCTTGACACATTGTAAAGTATTCAGTGTCTCTTAGCTCTTATTCTTTCTTTTAAAACTTGAAATTTTTAGATTCTCAATACATCTGTGAAAAACCGGACTGACTCAAAGTTAGAGAATATTCACAGAAAGAGTCACAGTAGGACTACTTTGTACAGTAAACGGTGTATTAAAGTGTATTTATACACCATATATAGCGTGTTTGACATATTGCTTAATTTGCAGATTTCTCATACGTGTACATATGGGTCAGAAGCCTGTCCTTTGAATCAGGGTGGATGTCTCTTGATAACCTAGATAAAGGATACTTAGCATCACTAAAGTATGACTTCAAACATGCTGGTGCTTACTAGTGACCTGAAGAGGTGCATGGCTTTGTGAATACGGGACCGTAATACTATAATAATTTGCTGGGATTATTATAATAAGATTTTTTTTGTTGGTTTACAAGGGGAACATATACTGAAAATATCCCATCATGCAGTTGCACGAAAACATTCTGCTGGTCTTAGCGGACGCTTCACCTCCCTGCTGCCCACCGCGGGAGGAGCGATTTTTCTAGAAGCTGCACGTGGCTCAGCAGCAGACACCACAAGCCGTTGCGCTGGTAATTCTGAAGCTTCCTGCACGTTAGGACACTGCTGGTGGGCTGGACTGTCCAGGTAATTGTAAATGCCAAGACTTTATCTTCTAGTTTTCCTAAACACTTGATTTCTAGGGCAATCAACCTCTCTCTCCCTCTCTCTTTTTCTTTCTCTTTCCCAATATAGTGCCCTGGGCATGGTCCACCATGATAAATACACGGTCTTTCAAATGAATATCTTATATCTTGATCCTGCTGTGTCCACTTTTAATGCTTTACCCTGTACAACAGTGGAACAAATCTCAGAAAATGATTTCTAAAGATGTTTTTATATTATACATCCAGGAGGATAGCAAAATTCTACAAAGTTCTTACATACATGTATAGGACAAAAATCATGTTACTACATTTTCATTTAATTCATTTTATCACTTTGGTTTTGAGTATGCCTTATTTGGTAGCTTTGCTTTATTGTTCTACTAGTTCTTTGGGTACTTAATATTTAGTCATTATAAGAGTTGTCATTTACCAAGCACTTAACTTTGTGACAAATAGTAGGCCAAGCTCCATTTATGTATTAAAATTTCAAAAAAGTGTCTAAGCTTAAGTATTATTTTTATTCCCATTTTACAGATAAAGACATTAAAGCTTAGAGGATTTCAGTAATCTGCCTAAGACCATTCGGTAAGTGTTAAGTCAGGATTTGAACCCAGAGCTATGTATCTAAATGACTTCTTGGTTTTAACTATTTCAGATATTTTCAATTGTACACATATGGCTTAAAACATGTTTTGGGGATGGTATGACAAACCTTACTTTCTACAGTATTTTCTTGACAGCCGTTGAAAAAAACCTGAATCCCAAGTCAGGAAATAAAAATGTATGGCAGAAATTGGTCAAAATATGTTGTCTCTATTTTCTCAATTCAGTAATTATAGAATTTTATTTCTTAAAGTAGAATGCTAAGATGTAGAAACCGGAAAAACAAAGATTCTATGCAACCCTATGTAACAGCCTAGCTTCTGGAGGAAAGGTTGTATTTGAGTAAAAAGCATTTGAAATAAGCGCTATTTAAAGGTGTTCTTTAAAGTGAAAGAATACCGTTTTCCATCTGAACCGAAAATAAATATAATGATAATAATAAGTTAATTGATTACCTAACTAACTTATGCAAAAACTAATCCACACGTCTTTGACTTCTTATGCTATTTTTTTTTATCCCAGAAGGTAATGGAAATGCCAAAACCATCTTAACTCTTGTGGCACCAACAGGGCTTCACCCTGTACGAACACACTTTCTTTCGATGTATTTTTCCCTCTTCTAATCTGAACTCAGGAGGACAGAGGCGGGTCTGTGGTAGGATTGCTGGGAACAGCTGATTGCAGAAAAATTAGGCAAGATTTTTAAATTGACAATGTTTAGATTGAGAGCTTCATTCCAAGCTTCCTTCTGTGTTTCTGTGCTCCGGTTTTAATTATCACTTCAAGTAAGTGTACTGGATATATACTTATCAACTCCTCATCTCCCCTGTGGACCACACTGTGGGTTACAAAATACAATTTCCATTTTGTCTGTGGATGGCCTAAATAAGGTACACACAAAACAACAAGGATGGGCTCCTTAATTGAGCAGGATAAGGGGCTCATATAACAGTGGCCCTGGGGTTTAGATTAGAGGAGAAAGAGAACTAGATTCCACCTCAGTGGAGTTGAATAATTTCTAAAAGATTTAGCACAAAAGAACTGGGCCATCCCACACTATGAACACTTTGAAAAATCTAACAATAACATATTAATTTTTCTCATATTCTTTAATACAGGGATCCGTGGCATACATGCAATTATATCTTATGATATTTTAAGCACAACTATCACAGGAACAAAATTGTAAAAGAAATGTTAAGGATATGAATATCATGGCAAGGCTGTATTAAATATATATTGGATTTCAAAATATATCACATGCATATCATGCATCATTGAATTCCCAACATTAGCCTCTCCACTGTGTAAGTACAGTAAACAGTATGATAAAATATCTTAATACAAAAATATATAAAAATAAAAAGATGTGAATAATTCATGCTTATTTTTAAAATGAATTTTCCCACCAGTGAGCTATATTATTTAGTTTCTTCATCATATTTCCTCCCAATATATGTGACCCCTTTCTATTCCAAGCCAACACATATTCCAAGACATAGTTCTTATAATAATCATTACTGTCCTCAGCAGTGGCAACATTTAATGAGTACTTATTATCAGCTGAGTCTTAGGAATTCAGAAAGTTACACAGTAGAGTCAGGAGTTAGCATGTTAGCGGGACTGTCAATGTATGTGAAAAAGATAATGAGTCACACCAACCAATGGAAAAAGCATGTTGCTTTGTGAAGGTCATGAGACTTCACGGAGAAAATAGCCCTTGAGATGGACCTTGTATAGTTAGGAATTATATAAGAACATAAGAATGAAAAAAATACTTCACTCCTGAAGCACGACCGGAACAAAGGCATACTCTACATAAGCCACTTGACTCTGAAGTTTTACATGATGAGAGATGAGAGTTGAAGGAAAAAAACATTTTATGGTGGCTATTGATCTACGTATGGTATTTGTACTTTACATTGGAGGCAGTGAAGCCCACTGAAGGTTTTTGAGTAAAGGGCATGATAATGCCAAGTTTTATATTTGGAAATTTATTCATGGCCTGAATAGAAGAAGCTATAGAGACCAGCTGGGACAAAGGAGGACGTGTCTTAAATGACTTGGCATTTTCACGTACATATATGTTACATGTTTTGTTTCCGCACTAAGGACCAGATCAAACTTATCTGCCTATACTTCTGGAAAGTAGGATAAATGACAGTGTAATACAAGGACACAGAGATATTCCAAGCACACTATAGATTCCACTGCCTAAAGAGAAGTAGACCTTGAGTGACAGAACATTCCAGATGACAGAAAAGATGTGAGAATGCCAGGAGAGCATTAGAGGAGACAGGATTTGAGCTGGTTCTGTACAGGTGTGTACGTCCTTAGTTCTTTATTACACAGTTTAAAGGGAAGTAGAAAACAACCTAAGTAAGTTAAATTTGATTCTGATGCAATGATTTTCGTTGTTTATCTTCCCAGTGGATACAAATCAATTTGCACTCTCTGAACAGTGCTAGACAGTGCAGAGGATACACATACTGGTTGATAAAAACCAGTTTAACTATAATGTATTGTTGATAATTCAGACAGGCATTTGCATTTACTTAGTAAGAAACGATTGTATAATTTCAATTGTACCTCAGACGTTCTCCATGTATCTGTGGACAGATGCCAATTTTTAAACATCTACCACCAAACAACTATTCCATTACCATTAATTCTAAGTACACTTAGTGAATATTAATTTACTCCGATAATAAATTAAGAGCAAGGCAAGAGCATAATCTATAGTGAAGATAATATCAGTATGACCTCCAAACTGGCCAAAACTTAGTAACTTAGGGCGGAACCCTCATGAATGAGATTAATGCCCTTATGTAAAGGCTCCAGTGAGATTCCGAGCCCCTTCCTCAGGGTACAAGGAGAAGTCTGCAACCCAGAAGAGGGCTCTTATTCGACCATGTGGACACTCTGGTCTCAGGTTTCCAGCCTCCAGAACTGTGAGAAACACATTCCAGTTGTTTATGAGCTACCCAGTCTCTGGAATTTTGTTACAGCAGCCCAAACGAACCAAGACAGCTGGTATTTACTGAATAAAGTGCTTATAATTTTCTTTGAGTCCTATCAGTCTGCACCTGTCTTCTTTGAACAACTCTTAAAAACTATAACTTTACCATTGTTACCCCTCATGCAATTCGTAAGTTTCTCTCTTTATCCACTAATCAATAATTTTTCATCTACATCCAGCAGAGTTGGAAATCCTCCTAAACAATACGTTTATAACGATGTGGTGATGGTATTCAAATAAAGCATTCTGTGATTGGGTATTTAAAAAAAGAATGAAGAAAGGAAGAAAAAGATTCTTAGCAGAAAAATAAACAAAATATGTCTGTCAATATGCTAAGATTATATTTATGTGTCCCCTTCCTTCCCACACCTCACTCTCTCTATAGTAAAGTGATCTCAGCACTCCACTCTACCCTCTGATGACAGGGAGACTGCAGGACCTTTGCAGCCTTTCTACTGCAGCGCTGTTTCCAACACCACACCGCCCTGAAGCATCTGCCATGCCCTTAGGCACCTGCTGTAACTCCTAACCACGCTCCCCTCTCCCCTTTAAAGACGAGCTCCAACCCAGTAATCGGGCTAAAAGTAGGAAACACAACCACTGGAGAAATGCAGAACTATAACTTTAAGTCTATTAAATGGCAGACACTGCAGAAACCAGTGACACCTCAGCCTTTGGGTTCAGGTCAGTAAAATCACAAGGTCTGTTTTTCATGAAGTAGCTGCATTAGCAAACTGGCCAGAGCTTCTCTGAATTCTCATGCATTTTTTTAACCTCATGAAAACGTTTTCCAGGGACACGGCATTGTCTTTTATCTATCCACCCATGGGTTACAGACACACACATATCAGGCAGGTGAGATCTTCTGCCCTGACTCCCTCCGTCTCCACCAGGGCCAGCCTGGGAACCAGCAAACACAGAGATCTGAGCCAGGCACGGGCTTAGGGAGCTGAGCCCAAGCTTCCTGAGTGGCTCCTACAGGCACAAGCACGTGAGCTGCCTTTGCTTCTAGGAGGGAACGAGCAGCAAATGCATCGGCGGGAACCCTCTTGCCCACCGGGCGCTCAGCTAGGAGTCCCAGAATATCAGACACAATTATATTCAAATGTAAGTACAAAAAGTCATTTTGACTCGAATATAAATGATTCTAGCGGCCATGTTGTATCACCCACTCTACTGCTCCTCTTCATTAGCAGTGATAATTGAGCGATGGCTACGTGCACTTAAATGATAATATGATTAACGGTGTATTTACCTATCTTGCTGTTCAGCACCTGCATAAAGGGATTGTTTCCTACAGGTCATTATCGTCATCACCTTCAGACACAAGCCACTCAAGCCACTGTGTCTGTAAGGTCTAGAGACAAACTATTACTGAATCTCGTGCCTAGCGCATCATTTTATCACTGTTGACCTGTGGGCACCCTGTCAGCCTTCATTAATAAGAAATAAGAAATGAATGCTACTGCATGAGAGAGAAGAAATGTAAACCGCTGCTCTTTCCTTTCGGAAATTGTGTATCATTTATATTCTTCTCACCCATCTTAACATTAGACCATGGGTTTCTTTTATCCAGTCGTGAGATTTAAAGAGTAGAGTTTGTGATTTTTTTTTTTCTGTGAAATTATTTTAAGTGCTACCATTAAAAGGAGGAGCCAAAATAATCAGCCAGAGAGAGCTGAAATAGAGAAGAGAGAGTTGCTTTATCTAAAACAAACAAACAAAAAACATCCCTATATCTGTCTAACAGTGTAATTCTACAAAGTACATTCCCAGCATCTGGCCTATCTTGCATTAAATCCACCCAAAAGTTATCAAATGTATAATTAATGATGCGACCCTATGTGTAGGGCACTGACACCCTCACTAACTTAAATCCATAACTTATAGGTAAACAGAGTAAGTTTTACGTATAATTACCATAGGAGACCACTCAGAAGGAAAACATACAAAGAGTGAAATGGTACATTTTCTTTTCTGTCCTACTTTATATTTTGAGAATTTCAAAAAGCACTAACTGCATTAACACTTGGAGAAAGTCATGCCTGATGGGACAGCTTTCTTTATGTTTATTAAAAGAAAAAGAGCCTTTGTTAATGTGCTTTCCCTATGACTTTAATTTCGTGTTGGCAGATCCCTACTCTCAGACCCCTGCAGACTTCCTGGTCCTGGAAAAAAGCTTTCTTCTTTGGTCCCCTGAGTAGGCTAGTGACAACTGAAAACACACAGGTAAAGAGTCGTTTCAGAGCCTATTTTCTGTGGTGGCAAAGGTGCGCAGGCAGGTTCCTACCTGCCACTGGTTCCAAGGAGCCTTTTCTACAGAGCAACCCACCCCAGCTCACGTGAAACACTAGAGGTTATCAGGGGATCCTTTGGGGAGTAACTTTGTCTTCACCTTGTTCCACTTCCCCTTCGTCTTTGGAAAGTAGCATTTACATTCCTCTGCTCACATTTACAACGAGGAAACACAGCTTACATAATGCAGAGAGTAAGTAAATTCTCATTTCTTTGGCAAAAGAAATCACCGGTCTCCTCAATTAAATTCAGAATGAAATGAAAAGCACTGAAACATCCGGATAAACACCAGAGCAGGGTGTTATAAAATCATTTAATGGAAAAGACAGAAAGAATAGTGCAGAGAGTGTGCCTTGCAACAGAACTACCCTTAAATATATTAGTGGCTTTGGAGATATATTGTGCTATTTAATATGCACACAATATCCTTGTGAGGGCAGGCGTCTCCCTATATTATGGTTGAAGAAACCCAGAACTGGGTTACCCACCTACATAGCTGGTAAGAAAAAGAGCCAGAACTCAAACTCAGGTCTGAGTTCAAAGCTCACATCCTTCCTATCATATCTAGAGTATACTGAAAAATAACTAGCATGACAGATAGCATTGCTACCCAGCGAGAATATTTCTAGCTGCTAGGAAGTAGGACAAAAATCAAAACTGTATATTATAAAAATTCACATTCATGTCTATAATTTAAAGAAAAATATCACTTTGTTGTTAGGAGAAAATTCAACTTTTTCTCTTTATGGTAATTTAATTTTGATTCATAGTTATCAGACATCACCACTCCTCTAGTGTTAAGTAAACTCAGAAATCAAGAATTGGGAAGAGAACGTGAAGCTTAGGAAGAAGGCACAAACCCAAATGTTATCGCTCAGAAATTAAAAACAATCACAAAAGAATATGATGAAATTGTGACATTAAATAGTAGAAATAGTTGCTTGTTTATGCTTTTATTAATATCTCAAATGATGCAACGTAGATGGTCCCAAGCTCCGAAAGGTCCTTCCAGAGTTTCAGGGAGAAGTCTGATAAGGCTTTGCATCCCTGGACAGTCCTGGCAGACGTAAGGTTGTTCCCGAGCGCCTGCTACGGGCCAAGGGACTTTATTTTACATCACTGCACACACAGGTAGACCCCAAACAAATCAGCGAAGAATCCTCCCTGCACATGCCGTCGATGCATAAGGTTAGGAATTAGAAGATGTAGATTACAAACCAAACCCTCCCACTTACTAGCAGTGAGACCTCCGTCACATCCATCTCCCCTGTAAGCCTCACGGGCGAATTGAGTACATGATTACACTAATCTCACACGCTTGGATAGTCACGAGGGGTTCAGCGAAGGTAAAACTCACGGGGACATTCTGTAATTGTCAACACCATTCAAACGCAATTATTATTATAGTCCGGGCTGTTCTGTAATTTCTGAAACGCCTGCTACAATAGCGTTGCTACAACAGCTGGCTACCAGGAGGAACACCTGTGCCCCCTAGGCACCTCCTCCCAGAGCACTTTTCCTCCACGTCGAGCGGGCTTCCACGACGCGATGAGCGCCCTGCACGGCTGTGGCAACTGGACACGCTTGCCGTGTGTCGAGAAATCAGTCATAGATAGATGTCTCACACAGGAGGTACCCAACGTGACGAAAGCATACACTACAGACTCGGGAGTGCAATAACATCCTGACGACTAATAAAGCTTAAAAAATATCAGGTGGAAGGGGAGACATTTAGGTAAAAACATTTCAGGGTAAACAGATGGAAAAATCTAAAATAGCACCATTTTAATAATTACATAAATATTCTCTCATCAGATTTTGGAATGAGCTGGCTTCTGTAAAAAACAAATCACCACCACCACCAACTCTGCTTGCTTTTCCCCTTTGTTCCTTTTCTAAAAAATAGGCTTTTTCTCTCCCTCTTATGAGGTCAAAAATCCTGAGTTCTCGCCACCAGCATCTTGGGGTTTAACCCCTTCTGATTGTCCTGCAACAACACTGTATTAAAGGGGTTGAAGTTAGGGAAGTTTTCTCTATTGAATCTACATAGCGTCTGTGTTTTTGACCCATTTCCTACCTCCCAGTGCCATCCAATAATGATACCTTTTTAAGCTGCTTAAAAGAGATTCTGAAATTGTAAATCTTTTTTTTTTTTTTTTTTTCTTTCCTCTGAGCTAGCCAGAAAAGAGGAGAGTTCAGACTGAGCCATAGCTCCATCTTCTGGAAGTGTACATCACTAGCAACAACGAAAGACCCAGAGGCACCCAAGACACTTCCTCACTGAAGCACTCATGCTCAGTCTGTGTGCAAAAGACCTTTTATGTCTCACTCACGAAGCGAGATTATTCTTCACTCCATCAGAAGGAGAGGAACACACATCTTCGAAAATCTTCAGTTACTGAGGGAAATAACTTTGCTGGAACACAACTCAAAGTAAGCCCCTGGCTGGCGATAAACCCCTCTCATGCATGCAGGCTGGGTACACCGGAGAGCTAGCTTAGAGGCAGATGAAAGAGCCCTTTGTGACACACAGAAATCACAAATTGTTTGATGAAATTCCCACTTTGGAAGAATTTTAAACTTCATTTAGTGCCACTTTCCATTTTAAATGTGAAATGACAACTTGTACCTCATACCTGGCTTCTGGTGACTATTTTCCATATTGTGTTTTGCTATCGAGCACCTGCTTTTTTATTTTCATGTTAGAAAAGTAAGGCTTGGCTATGCAAACGTGATTTCTAATTTTGCGTATTTACGTTTCTGTACCAAGCTGAAATGCATCTGCTGGATCCCATGCTTCATTTTAAAACTCCGAAACAGTTACTGCACATACTGTCCATTCGTGCTTAAAAAAACGAGACAATGGATTTTACTGCTTCCAATCACTGATTCCATGTTTCTCTCCCTTTGAGGTAACTTGAGGCTATGTAAAGTCTGAGAGGCTCAAGTTATGTCCAAATATACAACAGAATCCCCTAGTCTTCTCATCTCGCACATCATTAACACTCTTCTTGGCACACTGGAACTTGGAAGGATGTAAGCCGTGCTATTCAGTATGGATCAGCTGTTTATTCACAGATTATTTCAAAGGTTTGAGTAATCAAGGTCCGTGAGCCATTAAGACTTTTTTCTTTTACTCTCCTTAAATGTTTCTCTCTTTTTCCATACTGAGCTCTCCAGGGAAGCTAGACACCCACCTTCCTATTTTCTGTATTCTTTAAAATTGTGCTAGAGATTGAGATCATATGACATAATTGGTTTCTAATTTGGAAATAGAAAAAAAAAATCTATATAACTATTAAAGGTGAATGAACTGAAGCCAGCACTCTGGTATTAATAAAATCACCGCAATACACAATAAAACACAAAGTCCAATTTATTAAATAGGATTGGGAATATGGCCCTTTGGCAGAATGAATACTGTGAGAAAACTAAAAATCACCATATTTGGGTGAATTGGATGAAGGTAGTCAAAAGGCACAAACTTCCAATTAGAAGATAAATAAGTATTAGGAATGTAATATGCAACATGATTAACATAATTAACACTGCTGTGTGTTATATATAACAACTGTTAAGAGAGCAAATCCCAAGAGTCTCATTACAAGGAAAAATACATATTTTTTTCTTGTTCTTTTATTTGGTATCTATATGAGCGAATGGGTGCTTGCTAAACTTGTGGTAATTGTTTCATGATGTATATAAGTCAAATCCCTATGCTGTAAAACCTTAAACTTACACAGTGCTGTATGTCACTTATATCAATAAAAGTGGAAGAAAAAACCCCTCCAAATCACCATATTCTTTTTAATTTTCAAGGAATTAAATATATAGAGACTACACTTAACATTAAAATTAGCTTGATCATGATATAATCTCACTTTTATGCTTCAGAAAGAATACTGAGGGCCTGCAGATGATTATGATAAACACCGAGTATCACTGTCAAGTACCAGAGAACTAGCGGACACAAGAGCTTACTCTAATGTTGCCCTGGAATCAGGATATATTCCTTTAAAAATATTTCAGGGTATCTGTTTCTGTGCTTCTTATGTGTCTCTTTTTCATAAAAGTGAAAGATAGAGAATGTGTGTGTAAATCTGACAATTTCATCGGGGTTACATGGATTGTGAATAAAACGAAAATGTGCTTCATGGTGAAAGTCTATACCTGAAGTCTCCCCATCTCGTATGTGGCTTTGCTTGATTAACGTGCTTCATTCAGTCGCCACAAAGGAGCTTGCATTTTAGAGGAGAGTTTTCTGTGGGCTTTTGGACGATTGGCTTGCAGCCAAAGCACTTATCCCGCTATTCAGGATATACTGTAGAAAACCATATAACTGCACCTAAGAGTCTTTAATTGCTAATTGTCCCTAATAACTGTTTAGTATATAATGCAAACAATAATACATGATGTCAATTTGAATTTCAAGGTTGTTATTCAATCCCAAGTTTCTGCTGTGTTATGTTCTCTTCCTGTGGTTAATGATGTCTGAAAAACCCTCCGTGGAAAAAACAGTCCTGGCTTGGGTAAGGGGCAAGGCCTGTATTAAAAGAATAACAATAAAAAGATAGAAAATAGAGGTTTGAGTGATAGCCTACTATATGTCTGAATACAATATCGAGTACTGTACAGAGTGAAATGAATGGCAACTTTTGTGCTTCCAATTACACATCTCAGTAACCATTCAGAGATTAACCGCACTGTGGATTATCAGTGGAATTTGGAATCCTCTTCTTCATTGTCACCCGCATCCAAAGATGTTCCATTATGCTCTGGGAATCACTTTCTCTAGGTCTTATTCGTAAAGAATGGAGACAAGAAGCTTTCATTATTTCTGAGGAACTCTCTCACAGATAGATGCTCATTGATCCGTTCTCCTTTCTCCTCACACTGGCTTAAGCAAGAACATGGAAGCCCTCTTATAATAGGCAACGGAAAAAATGCAATGGGGCCAAGCTCTGGCTAGCTAATAATAGTCTTTCAAGTACTCCTCCCTCTGTTCTGTCTGCAATTTCAGTAAGATTTCCAGCACTTGGGGTTTAAATGTCCTCTAGCCCTTTAGAAGCTGGCATCTAATTGTTTCTTCATGTTGCCAAATGACTGAGTGTTTTCTTCATTGACTTGGTTTCTGCCCTATTCTGGAATAGACAGTAAGCAGGATAAGAGAGACTGGGGAAGTATAAAACTCACTCAGAGAAGGAAGAGAGCAGATCTGGGAGTCAGGGAGTGAACAGGGGGAGAGTACAGGAAAGCCAAGTAAAAAACTGAAAAACTGTAGATTGGGCAAAAGAATGGGGAATAAGATTAGAGTGGAGTGTTGTTAGGGGAAAAAAAATCTGCTTGTGTTTGAAAAATATTAAATGGGAATATCTATTGACATGTGTGTGTGTTATCTATACATGGTGAGACATGCAGAACAATGTTCTATCCTTCCCTACCCCCTTTCGTCACAAAAAGCACAATAAACTATTTGGTTCATCACTCCCGTTCCACATTGCTCCTTATCTAATTTTGGTAGATCACAAAATGGCCACATCTTCCCTTTTCCTTGTTTGTGTGCCTTTTGCTTTGGGATTTAGAGGCTCCTCCCAACAACATATAGATGTTATTTCTCTTCCCTTTGAATATGATCTGCCTTGTGACTCGCTTTAGCCCGTGCCATGTGGTGGAAGTGACGTGAAGCCTCTCTTCCTTGCTTATACTGGCCCTTTTAGAATCCTGCTCAGATGTTCCGTGAACAAGCTTGGCTAACCTGCTGGAGGATGAGATTCCATGCGGAATACAGGTGAGTACCCCTAGCAGAGGTGATCCTAAACTAGCCAGCTCCCAGACAACCTGGCTGCACACACAGGATGCGTGAATGACTACAAGGAAAAGAAAAGAACTACCCAGCTGAGCTCTGCCCAAGTTCCTGCCCAGTAGAATCAAGGGTTAAATAAATGTGTGTTAAGCCACTAAGTTTTGGGGTGCTTTATTATGCATCAAAGGCTAACTGTTGCAATAACCAACTTACATTTCTTGGGTAGCTTCATTTTTGTGTAGTGATAGTACATTAAGTATTAAACCTGTATTTGGAATTCACATTTTTCTTACAGTCTTCTTATGTGAATCTCCCAAGAGCCTTACATGAACACCTGGATATATTAATCCTATTCGTGGTTCAAGATACAAGATGGTTTAAGAGATACTAATCTGTCATTCTTGCATTTAAAAAAAAAACAAAAACAACTTCAGTTAAGACAATGCCTATGGCACAGAATAAAGTCAATTATCCACTTATTTGTTCAATACAAATGCTCATTTCCTAAAATGCAAGGCCTTTTGATCTTGAATCCTAGCAGGTATTTTAAGACTTGGATTTTGGGGAAATGATACACTTGGGGGAAAAGAGTTCCTGATATGGGCAGTCAAGATACATGGGCTCCAACTCTCATGAGTTTCTTCGTCCTCTAATTCATCAAAGAAGCAAAACTTCTGAGAAAACTAGATTGTTCACCTACTATAATAGCACACAAATCTATCTGTCTGATCCGTGTTCTTCACAGCACCTGAATCATTTCAGGATTCAATACCTCCTCAAAAAATTATTAAATCTACCAACCTCAGGCAGTCAAGCAGTTTATTCATCATCAGAAAGCTTCTTGACTTCAGTGGCTCTGGTAATAGACAGAGGTGGTAAAGACATTAGCTAATTCTGTGATGCACAATTAATTTAATTGTTTCTCCACGGTTAACATGGAAACTCCGCACAACTCAGAACTGCTGTGAAATAATGCGCTACAAGTTCCACCTGAGTCTCAGGAATTGCACCATATGCTTGTGAGCAGAAACTCGGTAGGGTCGCTTTCAGTTGAAAAAAAAAAAAGTAGCAAAATTGGTTCTGAATATAAAAAAGAGTATAAATGGATGAAATTGTACAAAATTCCAAAGGTTTCTGTTTCCATCAGGATTTAGGCAGGAAATAAATGGCATTATCATACGGAGTCATCGGGGAGAGGCAAGACAGTCGTTGGCAACCTGCGGGCAGGGGCTCGTGCAAGGACTCGGAGATTAGGAGTAGCAGGGAGCACTGCTGACCCCCTAGGGAGGGGCAGTCGCTGAGCCCCAAAAGAGCTGCCTGGAGAGGACCGCCTAAGAGGGGTTATGGATTCCTTGGGCGGCCACCGGGAGGTGATCTGTCAGGAAAGGAACCAGTACATAGCCCGTCTCCACACTCGTTCCATCCTTTCATCTGTCAGTGCCACAAATTGGCTCAACTCAACAAGAAGCCCAGGGGAAGGGCACTCATTAATTATATTCATTCAATTCGGCCCCCTGAGACATCAAGCAGGGTGGAGGAGAGTGGAGAGTGGTCCAGAGGGACCGTGGAAGACGTCCAGCACAGTTCCTTCACAAAGAGTAAGAGCTGAAAAGACATTTTAATGAGTTTTTAATTCTCTGAGAATAGTGGCATATCTAGCTGAAGGAACTCCTATCATACATGGTTTTACTTAGAATTGCGTAGGGAAGAAAATTAAAAGATTGGAAATGACTGGAAACGTTAAAAACAGAGTAGGACGCAAATGGCTGTTTCCTCTCTAGTCCATTCTCAAAGCTCCTAGAATTGTACTTTCATGATCCCCTTTGGAGTTCACTGCCATTTTCCCCAACATCACCATCATTTTCTAAACTCGTAATTATTAGAGTAAAATAATTTATTTTTTCTGCTACAGAAATCTATAGAACTATCCAAATCCATGAAAAGGAATGAGTCAAACTCGTTCCTTCTGGTGTCGTGTTGGTTCTGCCTGTAACATGCTGCTAACCTCAGGCAAGTTGACGAACTTTTTTTTGGCCTAAATTTCTTCATCCATATAGTAGAGATAATAATAGTCCCTACCTCACAGGGTTGTTGTGAAGATTAAGAAAAGTCTTACAGGTAAAGTGCTGAAAACTGTGCCTGGCACATAGTAAGTACCCCCAAAATGTTACCTAGTGGTATTAATAATGAGGGAACATTGATTCCAAATTTTACTATTTGATTAGTATTGATTTTCTTTCTTTTTTTTTTTTTTTTCCTATGATGATCCAATGAGGTCTCAGTGCATCTTACTTGGTAAGACTCGGAACCAGGCAACATGAACCACCTTCCCTAAACCCCTCACCAGGCTCCAGCCAGACAGGCAACACGCATAAGAAAGAAAGACAGATCTGTTTCATCTGGGGCTTTACAAGATTTTAAGAACAGATTTTACTACGTACCATGGTTTGGCAAGCAGGACAGAATGATGCAGAGCCATGGGTGGAAGATGAGCTCCCCAGAGGCAGAGCTCACAGTGTGACTGATTCCTTTCTTTAAAGTATCCACAAACAGTAAAAGGACACACCCATGTGTAAATCTCAGAATTAAAATATCTTGCCAATCAGAATGCAGGATCTGTGGATTTTAAACTCAGCACTTTGACCACCCCCTGGGTGCCCAGACAACCCATCAGGGCTTCACCTCAAACCTCTCCTCGGGTCAATCTCCAAACCCAGCTCATTTGAGATGCTCTCTGACACCTTCAGACACTGACACCCTCCTTGATAAAAATAGATTATTAGCTTTCTTTGTCTGGAGGCAATCAAACACTCTAAGAAGTGCAAGAAAAGTGCTAAAGACAGATAATCAGCTAATTGGAGCTTTCTGCACCAAGTAACAGAAGAAACTCAAAGAACACTGATTGTGGGAGAGGAATGAGGGAAAGTATACACGTACTTTATTGGAATTACAATTCTCCCTTCGAGGGCAGTTGTGAGGACAGTATCAGCTTGGTTTTGGATCATCTATACTTCTCTCCAAAATCAGAGATAATTGAGAAATTCTCACGCAGGCACTGATGTGACTTTGTATGTTCTTTGTGAGTCTCCTTTTGAGCTGCAGACAACTGCTCCAAGATGGAAAACCACGAACCACCTTTGATCCCCGCTGATTTCTGTATTACACTTCACCATCTACTCCATCACAAAAAAATATTGCTGCCTTATGTCTACCGAATGAATTTGATGAAATCAAGGGGAGCTTTACTAGTACCACTGTCAGCGAAGGGTCTTTCGAATTATCTGAAATACAGAGAGCACAAAGAAGATAAACTTGTTCTGCCAGCTGGAAAGAAGGAATACGGGAAATCAAAGCAACAAACAACAAGCAACACGATGCACAGATATAACAGAAGAAGAACGTGGAACAGAGAGATGGGTAAACGGGGGCCTGGGGGAAGCTGGAAATTTTGATGCCTTCATGTGTGCAGAAGGTCAGTCACCACTAATCCCTGCTGAGCAATAAGAATAGTTAAAGGCCTCCTTCCTCCTGTCGTGAGAAGAATAGCAGCAATGGCCCTCACTGATAGAGCACTTACGCTATGCCAGCCATTAGAGTGGTAACAGTCATCCTGAGCAATATAATTATTTAATCTTTTCAACAAATCTGCAAGGTAGATACTATTCTCACCCCATTCTACAAATAGAGAAACTGAGACACAGAGAGGGTAAATAACAGGTTAAGGTCAGACAATCCACTCCAGGATCTAAACTCTTAACCACACTTTATAGTATTCGTAAGAGGTATAATAATCCACTATGAACTCAGGGAGGGGCATTTCAGTGTTCTCTATGTATGTGACCACTAAGAGTGGGTGTTACAAAGAAAACACGCACACAAATAGGAGAAAGACGCTTGAAGGCAGCAGATGGGATGTCGTATGCAAATGTGAGAGCAAGTGGGAACCACCACAAAGTTAACACACTAAGGCTTTCAAGAGGCTGCAACAAAATAAAGTTGGAGGGGAAAGCTTGGAAATTGTGAGTAACTGCGAGGAGACCAGTAAACGTGAAGGGAAGTGAACAAGAAGGAAAGAGCCAGAAGGAGAGACCAGAGAAGCCAGGAAGGGACCACCTATCCCAGGCCCTCTAGGAAGGGTGACCATATGTCCCAGATTCCTTGGGACAGTCATAAGTTATACTCGTCCTGTTGTACTTGTTAAAATTGTTCATTGTACTCTCAAGTATCCCAGACTGAACAATACATTATACGATCACCTTACCTCTATGGCACGTTAAAAACTTGGGAGTCGGGTACCCTAAGTCGCTGAAGTGTTTTCTGGCGGGAAGGGGAGGGGGCAGGGAGGGGTAAAGATAGTCTAATATTTGACTTATAAAAGAACCACTTTGAACTGCAGTGGGACAAATAAACTAGGGTAGGGGCAATAGTGGATGAAGATATTCAGTGGTTCAGGTTTGTGAAGAGGGGATAGAGGAAACTAGTCTGAAAAATATTTAGGAGATAGAATCAATGGGGCTTAGTGAGACAGGAGAGAGGATTCTTTATTTCCTCAGCATTTCAGCCGCTGGTTGCACTACTTGCCAATACTAGAAATATGGGGAAAGGAACAGGTTTGTGATACAATCCAGCAGTTCAGTTTTAGACATGTGGATGAGGTGCCAATAAGGCTGTTTACTCCCCATGACTGGAGATACTGATTACACATATTCTCTATATGCCCAAAACACAAAGGAGGTATCTAGCAAGTTGTACAGAGACATTAAAATGTCAACATCAAAATGCTAACTGAAACCATGGCAATGATGGAAATAATCCAAGTGGAGAGTTTGGAGTGAGACAGAAAGATGATCAAGACAAGGTCTGAAGAATTCCGATGTTTAATAATGGAGTAAAGGCAGTTAGACAAGGAACTTGAGGTCAAAGCTCCAGAGTGGAGGAAAGGAAGAGGAGATAACACGGAAATCCAAGGCATGGAGGAGGGAGTCAAGGGTGAGATATTTCTAAAAGGTCAAAAAAGATAATGACAAAAAATGAGCAAATCAATATCATGGAGCATTTCATGGGGTGGTGGAAGCAAAGACAGATCAGGATGGTGTGAGGACGGAGTGCCAAGTGAGGACGAGGGGTGCCCTCAGCACGTTAAAGAGGATGACGGTGGGAAGAGAGCGAGACACAGGACTGCCTCCAGAGCGAGACATGAGTCAAGTGAAGACCTTCTAATAGACAGGAAGTTCATGTTTAAATGCCAAAGGGAAGAAGCCACTAGAAAGGGAAAAGGTGAAGATGTAGAAGAGATGGGATAATTGATAATGCAGTTACTGAGGTGTTTGGGCACACAAAGAATAGGGGACTCCTGACCTTAAAAGCAACGCCTCCTCCGCTGTTAACATGAGAGAAGAAAGGACGCATGCTGAGGCGTCAGGCTTATGGACTTGGTGGTAGGGATTTGAGGTAGTTTCCCATATGCCTCCACTCCCAGGAAAAAGGCTCTCTCTTGTAGCAGAATATTTGGTCGTAAGAAATAACACAACCTCAACGAACTCACTTGGAGTGTCAGAAAGGGACACTTCGATAGAGACAATGCCAGACAGCGCGTGACTTGAGAGCAGGCATTTCATTTGACTCATCTCTGAATTCCCTAGGATGTAGCTCTGTGCCCTGCACATAGTAGAGTCTGAAATGAACGCTGATGAAATGGGATAGCCTACAAATAATCAACACGCAGCCTCCGTGTCTCAATCTAGAGGATCCTAAAAGTTCAACAGAGCAGAACAGAATTCTTGAAGCAACCAGGAAATTCACAAAGGGTTCTTGGGCATTCTTTGGCCTGGGCCTTCCAGACAGCTCTAAAGCAACCAGTCTAGGTTCCCCAGGCACTCCCCTGTGTTCTCCTGGCACCCCAAGCCCGCCTGCTCCAGGGCAATCACATTGCACCACAGTTACCTGTCTGCACGTTCAATGTCCTTCAGCATCACTAGACTCTGAGTATTTTGAGAGCAGGGACTGGACCTCAGTGTCATTAATAATATTCATGAGAATAACTATAATCTTCTCATCTGATTCTCTCAACAGCATTATAGGTAGTGAAATTATTCCCATTTTACACTTGAGGACGCTAAGGCTTATAGAGAGATTAAGTAACTTGCCTAAATTCATACAATTTATAAGTGAGCAAGTTTGGATTCCAATCCAGGACCGCCTGACTTCAGATTTTAAGGTCTCAATTACCAGCCCTTCCTTATCTGTCTTTTGTTTCCCCTTCCTTCCTTCCCTTCCTTCCCTTCTTTCCCTTCCTTCCTTCCTTCCTTCCCTTCCTTTCCTTCCCTTCCTTGTTCAATAACTAGCATAGTATCTGGCACAAAAGTGACATGATGACATTTATTGCATATTTGTTCCAAACACGACTGGATGACCGAAGTTCAAGACAGAATCGCGATCCCGAGGCCGTTACGTCACCTCCCACAGACAACGCAAACCAATGATCCAAGAATGTGCCGCTTTAAACGCCTTGAGAAGCACATCAAACTACATTCCTTTCTATAATGACATGCATTTGGCATAAGACTGATCCTTTCAGGTAACATTCTAGGAATGGATTTTATTTTATTTTTATTTATTTATTTTTTAATATTTTTGATGCGGACCATTTTTAAAGTCTTTGTTGAATTTGTTACAACATTGCTGCTGTTTTATGTTTTTGGTTTTCTGTCCACAAAGCATGTGGGATCGTAGCTCCCCGACCAGGGATCGAACCTGCACCCCCTGCATTGGAAGGTGAAGTCTTAACCACTGGACTGCCAGGGAAGTACCAAGAAATTGATTTTAAAGAGCCAGGTTTTGTACTCAGTGGCATGAAAAGGACAAAGTAAAAAGCACTAACACCAGCCTTTTTGGTACTCCTTCCACTAGTGATACTGATAGCAAAACCCAGGCACTTGGTGGTAATAATTCCTAATAATGGAATGTATCACCAAAGTAAAAAAGAAAGAAAAGAACTTTTCTTAAAAATGAAAGTTAGAGAGTGTGCAGGATACGGACTTATCATAGCATGATCTTAGAGTTTGTTTCACACTTCTCTCCGTTTAATTTATGAAGAGAAAAATTACTGCGATAGATATAAGTTGGCAGTTGTGATCATTAACAGAGAGCTATTGCCCATGGGTATGCAATAAAATGTAGTACATATTGATTCCTTTTAACATTAACTATTTTGAGGTTGTGATTGAAAATTACTGTTGAATTGCAGATAACACTAGCTGTGCTCCACAAACAATAAATATTGTGAACTGGTTATAAAAGCAGTTATTATTATGTTTGTGTCATTAGATTTACTTTGCCGACATAAACAGTTCAAAACAACACACATTTATATGTCATTTAAGTACTATCTATTCAACTTAGTTTAACAAATAACACCGTACACCATGCTATATGCAAATGCCAGAATGCAGGCTTCTTTCAACTTGGCTGAACGACCATTGCTCTTCTGTTGAACTATTTTCATACCATTTCCAGGGCACGCTTTCAGAATTAACTTCTCTGTCTGTGAGAGCAACTGCTCCTCCAAAGGGGGGATAAAGAGAAAGAAATAAAGCACAAGGAAGGAATGAAAGAAATGCGGGTTTATTGCCTATATATTCTGTGAAACAGATTGAATGCATTCAGAGTCAAGCAGCAGAATGCTTCCAAGCTGACGAAGTCTCCTCAGGCACTGGACGAGATCGACATTAGAAGCATCCCAACAGCTGTCCCCTCAGCAGCACCCACTTGAACAGGACGGCCTGTGGGCAGCTCTCGGTGGAGTCATTCTGAGGGCGAATCCCTCGGGGAGCTGTCCAGCCCTGCCAGCCACACCCTGCGAGGTTCTGAGGCTTTAGCAGAGGCCACCTTTGTGGTGAATAGCCGGCATCTCTGCTAGGAAGATTTCATGGGGAAAACATCCTTACAGATCCAGCCTTTACACATGCTGACAAAGACACTAAATTCTCCTGTGCACAAAGTGAATGAAAAAGGCTTTCTTAGTGATTGTGAAAAGCCAACGCATATCTTAGCTCACATTTAGCCCTTTGACAGTAAAGAGATGCACTTATATGTTCATTTCACACCCCAATGGCCCTTGAGAGATGGCCTTAGTCTTCTGTTTTCCTCTCTGTAAAACTTGTAAGGGGATGATTTGGGACCAGAATCTTCTCCTCATCCTTGAACAGCCTGCCATGAGATAGCTTGTGTACCTCCCAAAGTGGATTCTCATTTGAGAGACAACAATGTGTCATTCGTATCACACGTCAAACCCTGAGTGTTGACAATCTAAGGTGTGCTACAGCCGCCTTTGTTTGAGGAGGGGCCTCGATGATCAACGGCTCCCTAGGTGAGGAAATACCATACTTTCCTCTACAAAACCCCTCACTTCTGTTAGCGCTTGGCTTTTTAAAACACAGAAACGGGAAATTTGGACTCTTATGAACGAACACAAGTGGTAACGTGTGGATATAATCCATAATTAACACAATCTGAAAGACAATGCTGGGAAACGATGGAAAACATTTGCATAGATAGAATGGCAACAGGGATGTTATTGTTTCCAGTCAGAAAGGAAAGACCCTACTGAATTAAGAATTCAAATGTAAGCTCCACGAGGGCAAGATCTGGGCAACACCTCCAAGGCCCAGCATTGGACACATAACACTAAACACATAGCACATATTTGGAAAAAAGATATTGAAGAGAAAATCAGTTTTGTCTAATTTTGAAAAAAATATCAATTTGGCACTAAATTTTTTTCTTCTGCACATGCAATTTCTTGTTTATGAGCATTACAACAAAAACATTCTTGTTTACAGCGTAAACCTCATTTTGACTGGATGCACATGTACGTTGATACGTGACTTAACGACAGTAGTTGTCAATTTGAGGACCTGTTGGTGGCTGCTTCCTTCCTAGCAGCATGTTTTGTTTTGTTTTGTTTTGAATAATGAAAATTACTCGGTCCTCATTTGCCCTCTGCCAGCTGCTTCATGCTGCTTGACTTTTGAGCTATTGCTGGCTTTCCTACATTATTACACAGTATGTTCACTGCGTCCTTGAAGCATTTCTTTTGTCCCTATTCACTCAGCATGCCCATCTTCAGTTGCCCACTTGGAAATTGCTTTGATAACCTGCTGTCAGCCATTCTCTTTACACGACCAACCTACTGAAACTGAATTACCATAAGTATGACTTTCCCACTAGTGTACTGAGAGTGCTCTGGGCCCTCATTAATGCAGATCATTTTGCCATTTAATTTTAAATATAGCATACAGGGAGAATTGCCTAGGAACTGGGTATCGTATCAACGACAGGCCTGACCAGAGCTCAAAGAAGCAGAATCCTCTGCAGTCAGCCGGGCCCTGAGTTCTCAATTAGAATTTCATGGAAGAAACCAGAATTGGTCCTATCACAGCCATTCTCTCCTTTTCTCTCTACTGGTGTTTTTCTATATATTCTAATTCTACTTTCTGTAACACCCTTCTGTCCTCTCTCACCTTACCATCCAACAGGGAAAAAGAGGGATGTGAAAGAAACTTCTAAACTGTCGTTATTACCCGTAGTTCCCTTATCAGTCTTCATTCAGACTGCAGATGCCCTAGGTTCTACCATTCTAGGAGAAGAATAAACTAATCTTCATAATCCTTCAATGCTCAGAAGGACTTAGCTTGGGTATGCTGCATATGACAATCATTTTCTTATTTCTATTTATTCAGATATCTATCTATCTTTATTTTAGCTATTTATTTTCTGTGTTATGTTGGACGCCAGGTTGGGGAAGTGGGTCATAGGGTAACACTGAATACATTTAAAAAATATATAAGTAGATACAAAATTTTAAAAATGAGAGAGAGGAATGAATGGTAAAGCAATGGATCAGAATTCTGTTTTGGGAGAGAGAGAAGAATTAGAAAACAGGAAATAAAAGTATCTTCGTTTCTAACTTCCACAATCACCTGCTAACCTGTAACAGCAGGCTTCTGGTCTTATTAAGAAGTTAAAGGTAAAAAGGAAAATAAAACAAAGATGATCTTGCTGCTTCTCAAATGGGGAACATGAAATCAAAGATTTGAGACGTCCACCCTCAAGAATGGTAGATGAAATTTTACACATTAAAAAAATTAAAAAGACAAAGCCATGGTTATCTAGCATCGGTGGAGAATGTCCTTCTAAATGAAAACTTTTCCAAATAATTGAAGGTAAAGCTTCTTTAAGCACAACCATTCTTTTCATTTTAACTACCTGTGATGGAAGTCTTCTTAAAGTGCAAGGACATGTCCCAATCTTCTTAAGGAGAGAACACTGAACGTAACAGCCTTTCCTTTTTGCCCTGGGGTTATCACTAGGAATATCATCTAGTACATTTTGCTGTAATAGGACGATGGCCTCAGGGACTGCCTAGTGCACACACAACTGTCCGACTTGACACACAGTGAGTTCCGACTCCTGATCTTCAATAATTTTAATTTGATTTCACTTTTTAAAAATTTAGGCTTTTAGACATTATTTGTTATGACTATCAGATGGACCCTGCTTATAGCAAAGTTGCCCACTTGCAATTTGCTGTGGACTGGTAAACCGCAGCTTCAGACTGTGTGTGTGAGTGTGTGTGTACTCACACACATACATAATACATATCATGTGTGTATATATGAATATGTGTATTTACATAAAAACACATATGTATATAAAATTTGGTTCTGCAACAGAGCCTGAAGGGCTCTTGTATTAATAAATGCACAGTCCTCAGTGCGCACTTCTGTGGTATATACTTACTCTAGTCAGAAAGCCTGTTGTCACTCTTTCTGATTCTTACCCGTGTTCCACAGCGAAGCTTCTCAACTGTAAAGGAGCACTAGATTCATCTAGGGAACCCTGCTAAAAATGCAGATTCTGATTCTGGGTAGGAGTCCGAGATTGTGCATTTCTAACAAGCTCCCAGGATCACACTCTGAGAGGTAAGACCTGAGGTTCTTTTTGGCAGTTAGGTTAAGTGATCTAGATCAGGAAGTAGCAAACTACAGCCTGTGGGTCAAATCTAGCCCACCACCCATTTGTTTATGGCCTGTGAGCTAAGGATAGATTTTACATTTTTACATGTTTGGGAAAAGAAAACAGAGAGAAGAGGAAGATTTTGTGACACACGATCATGATACGGATTCTAAGTGTCCATCAGTGGAGTTTTGCTGGAACGCGACCACACTCGTGTAGCTGCTCCTGTGCTACCACAGGGTAGCTGCAGCAGAGACAGTATGGCCCAAAAGCCTCAAGTGCTTCCTCTCTAGCCCTTTACAGAAGTGCTTTACAACCCATGAGCCAGATGCCTGTACTTCATATTTGAACAGCACTTTGTAAATTAGAGGCCTTTTATTCCCTTTGGTCCTGGTGCTGCGCTAGATGGCGCTGGTGAGGACCACGCGCAGCTGGCAGGACGCCCTGCTGGAGGACCTCTGCGGGGAGCAGCCTGCTTCCACGTCACACGGGTAGCACAGAGGCTGGAAGACGCCCATCAAAGACGCCAAGCAACTAGTCCCGAACTACACGGCTGACAGGAAGAGATGCCAAGACAGAGCGCGAAGGCAAGCGCCTTCCCACTGCACTACAAGGTGATGTGCTGGTAGAATTCTTGTAATGACGTTTCCAATTTTTTTTTTTTCTTCAACTAAAGTGTTTCAAAAGTAATGTATTTTCAATTATTTCAATATAAATGATGATCTTTTATTCTGATGGTTAAAACATCTTTTAGAATGATAAAGTAGACCAAAAAACATCTCAACTAATATTTTCTTCCAAAGTTGTAATAGCCAAATCAAAATGAAAACAGCAGAATTCATATTCATTGGGAAACATCTATTCATCTTTTCAATTCACAGATTTACTCGCTTTTTTTCCAGACGCTTATTTGATGCAAAACAGATTCCATTAAAACCCTAAACTCCACTTCTTGGATTTAAAGGGCTGCTTTCAAAATAATAGTAAAGCTTGGGTTCATCACTGGTTATTGTTATTATGAAAGAGATTTTAGATCTACTGAAAATATTTGTTTAAATTATCCCCTAATTATTTAAAAATATTTCTTAACGGTTTATACGGTCTAATACAATATTTTCTCTCCCATTCTGTGATCTATATAATTTAATCATGATGGTTTCACAAATAAGAATGAACCATGGGAACAAAATCATTTCTTTATTAAATTTATGGAGGTAGTTTTGTCTTTATGTCAGCAAGGAATGTTCTGGATTTAGTTTCTTTCATTTCCCACCAGCAGAACTAAGAAAACAAGGGAATCCTTAGCTTCGGAAAGGAAGTATCGTAGGCAACACAAATCCTCCTTTATTTCATGCAAATCTCTCTGCTCTCTATAAGGTTTCACATCGGATTTATCCTCCATTGGATGACACGTTAAAATTTATTACACTGAAATGTGAATACAAAGAAAACGGAAATCAGAGCACAAAGAGACTAAAGGTTTGGCCAATCAAAATATATATTCTAAAAACCTACATTATTGGCAATGTGTTGACAGCCAAATTATTTGTCAGTGAAAATTTCTGTTGTTGGAATTGAGCTCTTTTGTTTTCAGCACTCTCCCATGGAAGAATGCCACAGCATTACCTTGAAGAACTAGTTTTTCACCTAAATGCTCAAATAGCTTGTGTGAAGCCTCTAGGACTTGCTTTTATGCAATAATATTCTCATGCTTGAGATGTTCTTGATATCTTGGTAGAATCTGACCTGGGTAATAGGCATTGACAATTCTGAACCTCAAAATCTGCTAGTTTTTGACATAATTATGTTTCTAAAATATATATATATTTTTTGTTTCTTCATAATTAGCTTCCTGCTATTTTCCGAATTTGCTTCCTTATTCACTTCGTAGAGAAAATGAAGGGCCTACTGTCTGACTGCGGTCTCCCTTGGGCTTTCTCCATCACTCCTCTGCCAAAGTACTTCAGTTCCAGGGAGCTGTTTCCTCTGTCTGGAATTTTTCCATCCTTCTCTCTCTCTCATCCTCTCCCATCCTGGTCCAATCACTCTATGCCTCATGTGGTAGAGACTGACAAGTTGTTTACCAAAGCACTTCCTTTTTCCTTCTGGGCACACAGCTAGATTACATTCTTCAGCCCTCTGCCAATTAAGTGTTGCCATGTTACTAGGTTCTGGCCAGTGGAATACAGGCAGAAGTGATGTAGGTCATTTCCAGTCTTACCCACTCCACAGAAAGATGCAAGCCTACCCCTCTCTGCTTCCCTGCAAATGAATCTCCATCTATTTGTGCTCTCTCTCCCCATCTGCTGGTTGAATGGAAATAACTCCTAGAACCTAAAGGAAGGCCCTGTTACAACATGGAAAGAGTCTGGGTCCTTATGTCACCATTCAGAAGAATGCTGCCCAGGAGAGATGCTCTTCCAAGGATTCCCATTTTGGACCACTGTCCAAATAGAAATTGAGGTAAGAAAGACGGTGAGACTTTAGTCCCCCTTAGTGGCTTAAAAACAACAAACGTTATTATATCATAGTTTCTGTGGGTCAGGAATTCAGAGATGACTTAGCTGACTTCCTCTGGCTCAAAGACTCTCATGAAATCGGAGTGAACCTACAGGTCAGGGCTGTGGACTTATGTGAAAGCTCCTCTTGGTGGAAGAGGGGAGCATCTGTTTCCAAGATCACTCACAAGGCTGTTGGAAGGTCTTGGTCTTTTGCTCAGTGAGCTTCTCCAAAGGGTTACCTCCTGACATGGCAGCTCACTTCCGCAATAGCAAACAATGGGACAGAGACAGAGATGGGGGAGGGGGAGGGAGGAGAGTGTGATAGAGAGAGAGAGAGGGAAAGAGAGAGAGAGATCACCCAAGAGGGAACCAGTCTTTTCAAAACCTAAGTCCATCCCAACAATATTCTATTTGTTAAAAGGGCTATGCAGGCTGTGAATTCTAAGGTAAGGGTCACTGGAAGCCATCCTGGGAAGCTGGCTCCTATGCTGTATATTTCCTGATGGTCCCTCTTTTTTGGAGCAGAATTATTCAGGACCTCTGTCCTACTGTGCTATGTAAACATGCTCAGAGACGCCATGTGTAAACGGAAGATTGTGTATTACACGAGAACACTTAGTCAAGAGTTCAAAGTGGCTGAAATTCAGCTCATCCTCCTGAGTCACAGACTCTCAAAGACACCATACAGGCTAGAGATGGCCTTTATGGTAAAGTCCTCACCAGACTCTGAACAAAGGAAAACAGTTTGCAGGAAGTGATTCACTCCTGTATGTCCAGTTCCCTATACTGCAAATTGCACTGGGTATCACCTCAGTAGATATTTGTTGATCAAAAATAAGTGAGTGCTTGAATGATGGATAAATTCTAGATATTTTAGATGGCTAGTTTGTGAATAAAAGTCTTATTTGGGAGGAATTTCAAGAAACTGGCTCCAGAAATGCTGGCAAATATCAAATACTGATTCATAGCTCCCAGATCAAAATGCACAGGGCATTTCTAAATGTTTAAAGTTTCTCAGTGGTGTTTACGTATATGAAACGATTAATTAATGGATATTCTGCTTATACTCTGACAGTAATTGTTGAGCTATAATTTGAAATCACAGAAATTATATTAAAGAAGAAAATTCCACAATAATGTGGACAATTTTCAGAGACATTTTTGCCTCTTATATATGCTTATTCAAGATAACATTCAGATCATAATATTTTCTAATTCATAACAGCCTCTATGAATGGATTTGACCTACTCCATGGATGATATACAGACTTTGGTCAATTGTAGCCATTTGAATTAACTCCACAGTGATATTAAGTATCTTGGTGAATAACTATTATTATGACTGAGTAAAAAAGTGTCAACTAGAAAACTGAATACATGGGCATATGTATAAAGATAGATTGTGCCTTTCTTTAGTATTCTCCCCATTGAATTCTCAGTATTCAAAAAAAATACTGAACTTCTGTAAAGATATTGATGTTTACAACGGTCACAGAAAACAAACATCGATACATTGTTCTAATTATTGAAAATTTCCACTACCACAGATGCAAACTTAGAAAACTTTCTATATAACTAAATGTTAAAATATGTTACCACATTTATAGTGTAGCATATTAATAGCATTTTTAATTAAGGAAAATAGATGAAATTATTGCTAATGTTATTTTTATAAGAGCTTAATATTCCAAAACCTGTTTGATTTTATTTTAGTTGATGATTAATTTGTAAATATTCACCTATTCTTGAATATTGGGAAATTCCATTGTGAGAAATTTAGACAAAGACATTATTGTAGAAAGAGGTTAGAATTAGACAAAAATTGAGAAAAAATGCATCATTTGGGGAGAGGAAATACTACTAAAATAAAAAAGTCTCCCACACTCTAAATCCCTAAATTTATATTTACAATATCATCAATCTGATTCTAAGCAAATTTTTAAAACAATTTCCCTTTAATGTCATCCATATAATAAATAATAAATATTCTTGTAATTGCACTATTAAGGATCTTAACCGCAATACTAATTACGAGGTTATTAATCTTAAGGGCAACATCTATGTATTTCTACCAGGATGGGAGGTGATATGAGGTAAATTGCCTTGGCTTTTTTTTTAAAAGATAAGCTTTTGAGATAATGACAGTAGTTCATTAATCTTTGATTCCAAGATGGCTGACACGTAAGACATGCTTATAAATATTTCCTGAATAAATGAGTGAATGAATGAAGAAGAGAAAAGGAATGGAAAGGAAGGGAAACGAGTGAGGGATTAAGTACGGAATCCAAACGTCTAGATCACGTAAGTTCTGTGAGCCAATCACCCCTGAGATGATTTGGACAAAGATTCCAATAGTTGGAGGGGTTTACTTTTTTTTTTTTTTTTTTTTTTAACACTCACTCTTACCTAAAGGAAAAACAAAATAATTCTACTACCCCTAAAGAGTCAACTCCATCAGTTACCAGATAAGAAGCACGGTCTTCCAAACATTATGTATAGTGTATTAGACTGAACATTTTTCATACACATAAACTATATTTCCCATGAACATTATCGTCTCTCAGTACATTATGTATTTCTGAGGATCAATAAGTAATGAAGAATAACAATAACAACAACATCAACAAAGCCCCCGGAGACTATGAGGCTTGCACTCAGGCGAAGGTTTGAGCAAACAGATGGTTTCTTCCTTGTTCCCTGAAAGCAAGTCTCGTGGTCTTCTATAGAGCCACTAACGGCAGTAAGTCCCTAAGCAATTGGCCTTCCTTCAAAAACTGTCTGTATCCGGTCTCAGGGAGTTCACAGTGAGGGACGTTTGGCAAAGGTGTCTCAGTTGATCACTCCTGTAATGGGGCAATTACAGGCAGAGAGGTTGTCTGTGGTGTAACCCAAGCCCTCATCTCTACACAGCTGTGCAGACCATCAACTCAAATTGTACCACCAAGTCAACTGGGAACCTATTCAGAATACGGGGTATTTACTGGCTGCGGAAGAGGAAAGTCCATTCGCTCCACCGCAGCGGACTTTACCTTCGTTGGCTCTGGGCGCGGACGTCTGAGCGCGCGCAATCGCAGCGCCCCTCCTGCCCAGCGGGCTGCTCTGGGCTCCCCTCTGACCCGACCCTCCTGGGCCCTGTCTGCCACTCCTGTCGCAGACCAGCCTGCTCCAGGCTTGCCCTTGTCCAACCTCTGACTCCAGCAGCTTGCACACGCACACCTCTTAACTTCTGGGACTGCCCACGTGGGCTTCTCAGAATTTTGATGTTTAATCAATATATAAGGATAAAAGGATTGCAAGTGGCAGTGAAGGCCCCGATGACATTAGATGGCATGATTTTTTTAATAGATTTTTTTTTCTTTTTTTTTTTTTTTTTTTACTTTCTTTGATAAACTTTGGCCACTTGGAAGTAAAACAGGGATTTGGTAGTGGGATTTTCCCAGTACCAGGGATTGGCACACTGGGTAAGCCAAGGAGACAAAAGGTTTAGGATGCTGTTTAATGCATCGTTGTGATGCCTGCCCACAGGTCGCAGACTATGGAAGGGGTCAAGGGTACGCAGAGCAAAAATGATGGTGTGGTAACAGATGGAGGCCCAAATAAAGACTGGGGTGAAGATAAAGATCAGGCTTGTGGGTGAGGGAGCCTGAGAGGTGCAGGCACAGAGGGTCGTGATTAGAGAAGGAGAATCGAACGCTGAATTCTGGAAGGAACCTGGCTGTAAGTGGTGAGAAGTTCTAAATTCTCCTGCCTTTCTGCTCCTCTAATCCGTAATAAACAGTTGATATGGATCTCAGGCAGTGAAGCTGGGTGTAGCAGTGGGAAACAAAGAACACTTCCTTAGTCTGCTTACACTGGAGGGGCTGCGAGGACAGAAGTAGAGAAAAGTCAGGATTCAGGTACGTGCAGAAAAAAGAAGCTACAAGACCACTTTCAACATAAGATTTTTAAAAAACATGTACATCTCTTATTAAATGTGTGCAACTATTTGGTTGAAACCAAACTGAGCATTACATTATTATTAGAAGTCACAGTGGAATCTACAAATGTTAATGACTTTTTATTTCTGAAAGAAAAATATCCAAGTCTTTAAAATCAGGTACTGGCGTGGAGGCAAAAAGAAGAGGTTATATAGGGAGAGCAGTAACAAAAAAAAGAGAGAGAGAGAAGAGAGGAAGAGAGAGCGAGAGAGATGAGTCGGAGGGGAAAAAAAGGAAAATGTGATATGTGATGGGACAGAAAGACTTGGTCTTCTTTGTGTTGGGGTGTGTTCCTGGGGCCACATGAGCACTGCTGACTCTACTCTGAGTGTGAAATGTCTTAAGTTGTCTGGAGTCAGTCTAGAGCTTTGGGTCAGTGAAGACCTGAATGTCTACAGCATTGGGGGGGACTTTAGGGCTCACTTTAATGAATGGGGTGTCCATGGAGAGGGTGGAAATGAAATTGCAATTTTTTAAGTGGCCCACAATGAGAAGGGCAGCACACAGGAACAGATATGTTGGAGTGGAAGGCAGAAATGACCCAGAAATTGAGAGAGAAGAGGCCGGCACTCTCACCTCCTGATTTCTCATGGTGGTTGCAGCTAAGGCAGATACGGGATCCCCTGGAAGTCCAGAGGCAGCAGCTCAACCGCCCGTCTCTGGAGTGGCAGAGTTCAGAGGGAGGCTGAGCTCAGAATGGGGCCTGGGAGCAGAAGAATGTGTTGTACTTTTATCTTCGCTTTATCCTACTTGCTTAAGTCTCTGAATCCTTTTAATCCCGATGGTTCTTTTTTCTCCTAAGCCATCCCAACTTTCAAAAACATTTTTGCAGGATTTTATAGTTATTTTCTTCTTAGGACACTTAATAGAAATAAGACCTTTAATAAAAAATAATGATGTATTTAGTAGCAGTAGAAGTTCAATGGATATGATAAATGCTTTCAAATAATCTAAATAATATCAATGAATTAGGGCCCTATAGAAAGATGGTAAATGCATCTCTCTGTTAACTTTTGATAAAAAATGAAGCAAAGCGACAAAATCTAAGAACAACAACAAAAACATTATATTGGAAACATTTATTTCTCAAGTTAAATGAACCCTTATTTGAATAAAATAGTTAACTCAGACACATGTGCTGGGTATGACTTCAACTGCCTCACATTCTACCTTTGTTACTGGAACTGACTTCACACAATTAAGGTAAGGTTTTTTTCAAACAATCGATGCTGTACAGTAAAGGAAAGTACATTTTGATGCATTTCATATATATATAACAAATCTTGCTATTTTTCAGACTCTTCATATATAAGATATGAAAACCAAAATGATAATAAATGGAAAACCCTGGGATTATCTTAGAAATCTAGAAGACCTTAGAACTCAAGTTCACTCTCTTATTTTTACTGATAAGAAAATCTGGAATGAGAACTAGGGCCTACCAACTACCATGTAGTTGGCTGAATGCATAAGGCTGAAATCTGGGTCTCCTCGCCCCACAGTACAGGGTTATTTCCATTTTGCTATTGATACCAAGTAATTTATGGTCATCTGACCTTATCAAGGAGACAACAAAATACGTTTGATAAAACAAAGTGCACTAGTAGAGAACTATAACTTTTTTCTGGAAAGTGATCACTCTTTTCAAATTCACCTCTCCACTCAGAATGTAAAGGAAAGAAGCATGGATCTGCTGTCTGTGCCTTTCTTAGGTTTTAGACATTCAATAAGGCACTGACGGTGTGAAAACATTATTCAGTTAAATCAGGGAGCCAATTTCTATCTTAATTCTTAAAAAATGTTCACAAAACAGGAGGGATCAAGTCTAAGCTTACCTTTAATCACAAATGGGGGAAAAATAAGCTGATTCATTTCAGAAGCAATAATGAACACAATTATTAATAACATTTCTAATTTGAATTGAAATTTACAGGCTAATCTAGTCATCACTTATTGAAATTCTCTAACACTCACCCAGACACCGTGGGGCATGTTGACAAAGCATCAGTGATGATCAGAATTTCCTTAATTACTGAAAGGACGTGGTCTATATTCCTAACACTGAACTAGGATAAAAGCTTAAGAACAAATCTGTGATTAAAGTACTCCCTTAAAATAAATGTGGGTTTTGTCAACTTTTCTATCTTTACAGAATGTTGATAAGTAGTAAACATTCAATCCCTCCTGAAAGAAATCGTGCGTCCATGTGCTACTATATGAATTATAGCTGAAGAAAAGAAAAATCTGACCAAGTAAGAAGAAATCAGAGTTCTCAAGACTATATCCTGTTTGCAGGCACTAACATTATTCATATAGAGGTGTACTTTCACCAAATTTATAGAAATGATGCATCAATCCAAATAATTGATTAACCCCATGTTTCTTTTAATATACATAACTATTAATGTACTAACATCAGCGTGTACCTAAAAAAGAGCAAAAGAAAGAACATCTGGATTTTGAAGTGTTTAGAAAACAGAAGTATCTACATTTCTGCAAATCCCTTATGCTGCTTTAACTGGGCTTATTCATCTCCAGTTTTAATAATGTTGTGTTAATTGTGTTATAAAATTAATGTTGTTAAATAAGCTCACCTGTTTAATATTTATTGGTATTGCTTACAAGTGACAGAAACATAATTACAGATACAGACACAAATCTTGACAAGAAACCAAAATGCTCTGAAGTCAAACCACCAGGAAGACGCTCAGGCACTGAGTGCAGCCTTCACATCTAACTCATCAGGAAGCTCCTCCGTGCTTTTTCTCCAAAAGAGATCCCAATTCCAGCCACTCCTCACCACTGAAACCGAGCAGGGCCCTGTGGACCTCTGCTGGGCACAAAAGAAGCCTTTTTTCCACGTCCCACATTTCCTGTTTGCAGGAAAAAGGCTTTCAGCCTCCTAGACCGCCCGTGAGTTCCAAAGGGCACATTTAAATGGTTGCTCATGAGGGAAGTGAGGGAAAGCAGAGAGAAAGGAAAGACTGTCGAGAAACAACAGTGCAGCCTTGGAGCAGGGTCCAGGTTCCTGCGCAAGGAATACACAAAACAACCTGATACAGATCTCTGAGCTTCTCTACAGGAGCTAAGCCCCGCCCCCCCAGGTGGAAGATGGTCATTTCAGGCTGAGCACCAGCACACAGACCCCAGACTGTTTGGAACCAGAAGGCAGATGATTGAGATCCCTGGAACACCACCCTGGCACCTCCCCACCAGCCAATCAGAAGAAAGTCACACACCCTGCAGCTCTCCCCCCACATTCTGCTTATAAAAACCCTTCCCTGAAAACGATCTGGGAGTTCGGGCTCTGTGAGCTCGAACTGCTCTTTCTCCTTGCTTGGCCCCTCAATAAACCTTTCTCTGCTCCGAGCGCTGACGGTTTGGTTTGTTCGGGCACGTGAACTTGTGTTCCACGTTACCTCTACCACCTCCAACCTAGCTCAAACCACCATCATCTTTCACCCAGACTATTACCAGAGCTTCTTGCTCCTACTTTTGCCTCAAAAGCCGTTCTCCATGTAACAGAAGGGGTGAGAGCTGACTCATCCTAGTTTGTGAGTGTAGACTGTTAAATGATCCCTATTATGAGGGAATCTGTAAGCCAGTTGTCAATCACAGCAATTATTAAAAATTAAATTATGTATACAATTCATATTAAAAACAAAAGTAATCACTCAACACTCATCACTCATTCATGTAGTAGTATATTTTTCTATCATTTAAGCTCTTAGGATCATTTATATTTACTCTGCCTGCATGGTGCAAATCACTTAGAGCGGTAGGCTGCCGTGTGTTCCCAAATCCACATTCAGTGACGTCACATTGATAGCTTCAAGTCAGCCATGATGCGGGAATTTATGTCATAGAAATTGGCAAATGCTGCAAATCAGGAGTTGACCTACTATTCTGTTCATCATCTAGACCTAACAAAGCTAATGAGGAAAATATTAATAATGCAGATTATGCTTAAAAGTGTGTTGAGTCTGTAGCCCCTATATTTTAAATAACAACAACACAGAAATTGAGGAATTAGTCTTCCAATATTTGGAAACCATTAACTGTTTCAGCAAATAAGTGGCTCACATAACTGATGAAAAAGAGTAAAGTTCCAACACGCATCTCTGTTATATCAGTTTCATCTTATTCATTATTGTAAATAAAAACATCAATCAACATTCAGGACAGAATGAAATGTTTTTTGAGCATCTATCATATTCCCAGAATATACTAGGGGCTCAAAAACACACCTCTTGAATGAATTTATTAACATAGGTTGAAATTTTGTCAATTCCTTTCTTCTCTCCCTTCCTTGTGTCATTGTAACATAGGAACCAGGGTCAGTCCTATTTCTACAAATGCCGGAATCACCAAGCACACTTCGGCCAGCTACTTAAAGTCTTTTTCCATCTACTGTTTCTATACTTCCTGCACAAAAACACCACCATCCCCCAACCATCACCTCAGGACATTTCTAGAAACTCAATTGAGAACTTTACTATAAAAGTTGAAGATGAAACTGAAAATAGATTCCCCCCCCCCCCGGGGCAACTACAACCTAAGAAGTTTGGGAGGACCTTCAAAATATGATGTTTGCATACTTTCTTTAACACTTAAAATTCGCAAATGCAAGTGTCTTGTGCAGGAGATTACTGTTAAATGGTGAATGCCAATTAAAGTTTAATGGTTAATCTTCACTAAATAAGTGCTTCATATACCATGCAAAATTATCTGCCATAGCATTAACAAAAACCGATTAGTTAACTAGCTAAACAGATTAAATACAGATTTTCATGTTTATGGGAAATGAGTAGGCCTTAACGTTAATAGTATGGAATATTCTTTTTGTTAAATTTTATGACTCCTCATCCGGTTTCATTTAAAATGTCAAAACTGTAATGGTAGTGACATTCATTTTATAATAGTGTTTGAAACATATGCAGTAAAAGGGGTTGTAATAATAATGCTACAAATTACATGCTTATTTTTCCAGATCATACCTAATAGACTGGAATATCGTTTTCCGTCACAGTTCACCAGAGTTAAATTTAAAGCATAATATTAAAGTCAAGGTTCCTTCACATCTAATTAGACATTAGAAACAAATGTGGCCAGGTCTGCGTTCTGTTCAATATATGCAAATAATCCCTCAGAGGTAACGGAATCATTTAACAACATTAAAGGTAAAAGTAACCCGCTCTAAAGGTATACGATAAATTAGTACAGATACACCTTCAACATCGTGCAATGTGATATCTCAGTTGCTGTAACACACACCGAAGCATAAATCGTACCCAACTTGTCTCACACTGCAAAATATTCAGGACAAACATAGCATATTTTATGCTTAGAAGCTTAACTTCTGGAAATTATGCCAGCAAGCGAGGCAGTTCAACAAAGCACCTATCACCGGGGTATGGATTGCACCACTACAAATCGTGGCAGACTCATTTATTTTCAGGAGCAGTAGGGAAACATTAAAAAGAATGCATTTTGTTCATTCTTCAAAAATTCATATAAATAAGTCTTAGTCATAGACAGTATGTTACAGGATGAGGACTGGTTTTTTTCTTTTTGTTTTTTTGCTTGTTTGTTTGTTTTCTAAACCCATTGTCACAAATGGTTGTGCTGTATTCATCCCCAGAAATGGATGGGGGAAAATATTTCCCTGATGTTCCATCATGTAAGATCATAGTTAGATTCTTCTCTACTTCTGTTTTTTTATCATCTTGGTAAAAATGAAATTGGGAAGTAAAGATGGATTTTATGACATTTGCTAGCCTGCCATATAGTTTGGCATGCTGACTATAGTTTTCCAAAGACTGCTGATTGGCTCTCCGTGGACCAATCAAATTCTTTCCCTGTCTTTAACAGCCCTCTTGCCATATTTAGAAAAAGAAGGCACTGGAGGCCTGCGATACATCATTACCTGAAAATGCCTGTCTTGAATATTCCTGTAGTACCCAAAATACGAAAAATGATTCTTTCTCTTAGCCACTACGTATATAGATACTGAAATCACCGTAATAAGCACTTGATATATAAATAGAAGTTTCTAGTGAATAAAAAACCTACTACACCTCCATCTGATAGATCAGACCTATTGAAAACAGAACTTTAGGTTTTGTTTATAAACTTCAAATACAATCACTTAAAAGTAAAGAGCTTAAATAGCGGTCATCCACTCTCCTGGTACCAAGTCTTGAATGATGGTGTCAGCATTTTAACTCTGCTGTGAATCAGTCAGCTGCAGAGGAACTCTTTTCTAGATGCGTTGCCATAAAATTGGGTCAATAGAAAGGTTTGGACATTCCAACTGACCATGATTTCTTTACAGCTGAGGACCAAAAAACTGTATTTCTTGGTACTTCTCTAGTAACAGTCCCCCCGCAGGGCAAATCCTGCCCACAGAACATCCCAGACTCTTCACTTCTGTTGTGCCTAGCACTGCTGGAAGCCATCCAGACGCCGCAGCGCCCTGACAAGGTCACGGGGCGCTCCAGTGCGGAACCGCAAGGCGGCACTGCACGTGGAAGGCGGACTACACTCCCGATAAAAGCAGTACTTATAATTTCTATATATGTAAATTTAAGTGTGGCAGGATTTGCCCCAAGGAAAAATCTTAGATTTCCTAGATGAAGAAAAACTACCCTGACTCCCCCTTTGAGTACTGTATGGCAAGGCCCGGTGCCTAAAGAGGGACATTGGGAAACAGTGACTAGATCTGGACATAGGGAAATGTTTCTTTGGAAAACACCATCCTCCCTAGACATATGGCCATATGAGGGTGTTTATGATGATAATAATAATTTATGGTTCAATATTAATGGTAGTTTAATGATATTTGATCAATTAACTGGTGATCAGATATGTTCTAGATTAGGGACAAATAGAAATGATTTGGAAAGTTATTCTTTAATAGATTACTGGGATCCTAATATTGTTTGTTGCTATATTAAATTGCCTTTGAGTAGCAATATTCAAAATAGAAATTGTAAAATATATTTTAGATATTTTAATGGCATTATAAAAAAGGAATGCCCATGTAGGAAAAGCTATGTGGGGGCTGGGGATATATAGAATATAAGAATATATTTAGACTCAGGTGTTAAGGTTGGTTAACCACCAAGAATAATTCTTAGAACATGTACTGTACGTAATGGTAACCTTGGAATTTATCTTATGAGAAAATCTAGAAACTAAAAGGTATGGCTTACGTAATCTTTTAAGGAAATCTTTGTGGGTTCAAAATGATTCATTCTTTCGACTCAAAACAATAGTATTACAATGTATGTTAATGATTTATATAATTCTACTATAATCTATATATGAATATATGAAATAAAAAAAGCACGAGATGGTGCTATTTTTACTTGGCTGAGTCCACGAGTCTCAGTCTCCTTCCTGTTGTTCATCGCCGACGCTGTCCATCCTTTTGGGGTATCCTGGATCCTGTTGGAGCTGGACTCCGACATAGCACCATGACAGACCCAGGATTAAAAGTAATGTTAGGCCCAGGAGGGCCAGCACCTTGCCTCTGTGAACCCTGGTGAACAGGAATTTGACACTTTACAGAGGAAAAGCTCCTACCACAGTTATAACTAGCTTAGTTTGAGAGAGAGACTTCTGCTACTAAAATTAACAGTAATTCCAATTATAATATACATTAATTTAAGGCTCACCTTTACCATCTTTCATAGTATCTAATGGAAAAATGAAAGCTAAATTTGTATTTTGTCCACTGAACTGACTGAAGGAATTGTATAAAAGGAAAAAAACTGTAAATTGTACCTCCATGATTTTTGAAAAGGCTAATTATGGCTATTGCTCCTCAGTAAGGTATTCCATGCCAATGATGATTTGGGGAAAGAGTCTTTCATAAGGTGAAACAGAACTTTCCAAATCATTTCTGTCTCCGTTGGGTCTTGATTTTTGTTTTACAACCACCAATGTACCAAATGAATTCATTTTAGGATTTATATTTCTCCTGGAAAATTACTGCTGGATGGATGTAGGAAATAAAAGTGCTATGGATAAGATTTAAAGAGAGAGCCACCCTTGCAAAAACTATTTTGTTCTGCATATCTAAGCACTTTCAACGTGCTAGCATTCTGGGACATTATCATTTCTCCACAAGACCGAGGCTACTGACATTAACATTTGCTCTCACGCCCGATGAGCTGGGCATGTGGGGAGTCTTAGAACCTATTTACGATTCCAGGATAATATACGGAAGTCCGGGTATAAGAGAGACAGTGAAAAAGGAGTGACTGTTTCCTAGTGAGCATGATGAGTAAAGCAGAAAGGAGTCTGAAGAAAAGACCTGCAACAGTTGCCCAAACTGCACCTGTACAATCCATTCTGTGTAAAAGACCTGAATAAATACGCAATATTTTTCCCAAGGAAAGATAGTGTTTAGATGTTCATAAGAACGGAGAGACAATTATGGATAAGATGACATTGGTCAGACTACTAAAATACAGCAAATTCTGCAATATTCAAACAGTGTAAAAATCACAAAATCCCCTGGTTCCCATTCCAGCCCCACCAGTAACTGCCCATCGGGTATGACTTAGCACCAAGGAGAGGAAGTATGAGCTGAGACAAGTTCCATTATCTCTCTGGATATGTTTCTTTATTTTAAAAGCTAGAGGAAAAGCCAAAATACGGTCTGAGGTCTTCTTTTGTTTTAACACTTGATTATTTTGGTCGGTAAGGGATCAGTAATTTAAGAAACTCTGGGCCTAAATCAGTAAGGGGCTTCAAAAGTCGGAGAATTCTGGGCCACAGGAATGTAGCCTCTTTAGATGATAAACGTTTTAAAGAATTTTAAAAGAGACTTGTACAAATTGCTTAGAAATACAAATAGATCAATTGTTAAAACAGGTAAAGAGTTGTTACTGGCTACTGACAAGAGCTGCTTTTGTTTCTGTTGTCTTCGTTGTTGTTTCTAACATCACCTTTGCATCCCTCTCTGGAGTGCACGCCAGGATCAGCAATCGGGAAAGTGTAGACAAACCCCACTGGAATTCCCAAACCATACTTCAGACTGTAGTTGCAACGTTTTTTCTCTGCAAAATCTTTTTCAGAGCAGATAACACGTGGGACAATGGATTGATTTTAAGTTGCAGCTCTGTTTTCCAGGGCCTTCCCTCTGGCGGAGCAGCCGGAGGGCCCCAAGGAGGCGCGGAAGAAGGGATGACAAGAGGGGAACTCACACCTTTCATAATGGCTTGTGAACAATCAAGAGCTGATGGTATTAGTGAAAGGTTATTATTTGAATTAATCATACAAGTTTAAAACAACTTGGCATTTCAAAATGTTTCTAGGTAGGCGTCGTTTCCAAACTGCAACTGCCGGGGAGTGTAATCCTGGCGTGCTGGGAAGGGTGCGAGTCTGCCTGCGCGGAGGGAAGGGAGGGTGGGGTCTGTCTGGAGGCAGCCTCCGTCATCCTTTAAGGGAGAGCTGGCAGGGTCCCAGACAGATGCAGGCAACTTCAGGATCCCTCCTTCTTTGTGATTTGGGGAGAAAGGAGAGGAGGGAGGGAGAAGGGGAAGAGAAGATGGAGAAAGAAGAGAGGGGAGAGGGGAGAGACTGGGGAGGAGAGAAGAAAGGCAGACCTGAGATCTGCCTATAGCTCTGTGCTGACTGGTGATGCAAGCAAATCACTTCCCTTTTCTCTGTTTTGGTTCTCCTACCTGTAGTAAAGATCTGATTTACTGCACAGAAGTACTGAGGGAATCAAATGAGGTAACGCTTGTGACAACAAAGGAACAATTCAGTAATACTAAAGAGTCTGACAAAGAAGACGTAAGTAGGTAGGGTGAGTGAAATATACACGTGCCTTATCTCTCTTTGAGGCTGAAAAGTGGTTTATTGTATAATAAAAAACATTAATTGAGGACCTACTGGGAACCAGACACTGGTCTAACCTATGTGCTAGCCAAGGTCTAGGGAATAAAAGATGGAGAAGACACAGTCGCAGACGTTCAGGACCTTATAGCTTAGTAGGAGAGACAAATACTTAAACCATTTTGATAAATTATGGAAACTGATATAATGGTCTGATATAAATTAACATAGAGGCACACAGGAAACCTCCGGCCTGGTCCTGGGGGCTTATGCTTGAGCTGAGCCTTTCAGACCGTGTATGCAGAGAGCAATGGTCTTGCCCACAAAATACCCAGAGCACAGGCTCAGAGACGGTATGAAAGCGTGCTGTGTGCCTTGCTGCTGCTGAAGCACAATCAAATGCTAAATTCGACACAGACTCGGCAACCAGGGGTCAGTGATGAATCACCAGGACTAGAACTGGGTGTGTTTAAAAGTGGGCTTGTGTGTTTGGGTCCCTAAACTAAATAAACCGGAGAATTAAAAGTCTACTTTTGATGCACTTCATTAGGCAGGGATATTAATGACAGGCAGGATGGTTATTTTTTCGGTTCGTGAACTTAATCACAAAATTTTGAGATGGAAGCATAATTGCGTTAATGACTTTTTTGTACATTCTCCTTGATTTTAGTGTTTTTAGTAAAGGTACATTAATGGCACCAGCCCTCCAGTTTTTGCCTGATAAATCCATGAATCAGAAAAAAAAAGGCAATGGCAGTTTAATTGTCCTATATTTTAGAGTTGGTGGAGTCATGTATTTTTGTGAAGCAATTTATAATTTTTTAGAACATTTTAGTATGAAATAGCTCTAAGACAGCAATATTCAAATACATGTAACTTCAGTTGTTTTCCAAAGGACTGCAAGGGAATGAATTCACAGAAGATTTAAAACAACTGTACATTTCTGGAGCAGCATATATTTAAGGACAAATCATTTCTAGAACATTACTTACTATGTGTGTCTATGTGTGTTCCTGCAACATATCTTTAAAAAAGAAAAATATACTAATTGTCATATGTACTATAATATGAGTAAGTAACCATTTAGCTAGTAATATAAAATGTATAAGCATGGTAAAAAAGGAAACACTGAAAAAACCTACTGCAGCAACATGGATTGGATCTAGAGATTATCATACTGAGTGAAGTCAGACAGAGAAAGACAAATACCATGATATCACTTATATATGTGGAATCTAAAAAAATGATACAAATGAACTTATTTACAAAACAAAAACAGATTCACAGACATTGAAAACAAAACTTATGCTTACCAAAGGGAAAAAGGTGGGGAGGAGGGATAAATTAGGAATTTGGAAGTAATGTATACACACTTCTATATGTAAAATAAACAACGAGGACCTGCTACATAGCACAGGGAACTATAGTCAATATTTTTTAATAACCTATATGAGAAAAGAATCTGAAAAATAAAATATATGTATATATACGTATAACTGAATCACTTTGCTGTACACCTGAAACTAACACAACACTGTAAATCAACTATACTTCAATTAAAAATAAATAAATAGGGCTTCCCTGGTGGCGCAGTGGTTGAGAATCTGCCTGCCGATGCAGGGGACACGGGTTCGAGCCCTGGTCTGGGAAGATCCCACATGCCGCGGAGCAACTAGGCCCATGAGCCACAATTACTGAGCCTGCGCGTCTGGAGCCTGTGCTCCGCAACAAGAGAGGCCGCGACAGTGAGAGGCCCGCGCACCGCGATGAAGAGTGGCCCCCGCTTGCCGCAACTAGAGAAAGCCGTTGCACAGAAACGAAGACCCAACACAGCCATAAAAAAATAAATAAATAAATAAATAAATTTTTTTAAAAAAAATAAATAAATAAATACCCCAAACTCTTGAAAGTGTCAAACATTTCTGAAACCAATTTGAGAAGTAACTTTTAAAAGGATTTTAAAGTTTAAAAAGTTTCTCAGGAATATGTGCCACTGCTGGAGAAAGAATAGATATCCAATTATGCCCCTTTCCTCAAGTTCCACTGAGCTGGCTTCTTTCCTGCCTCTATAATATTTATCAATCAACACACATTTACCGTGTATCTTAATCCCCCACAGCCAGAATGAACAACTTTGGCTAACAAAGCGGAGAAAGAAAAACAATTTAAATGACTCAGCTGATTATTTAAACAATTAAAAATTCTTTAATTTAAATCTGATGGTTGTTTTTGTTGAATACTCATAAATCCACACTTATGGTAAGATGGAGACCAATACTTCTGTGCCGAGTGGATGAAATAACTTTCTAATTTGTACAGTTCATAACCCCTTGCCCGCCCAGGCATAATGATATTCCAGACAGGAAAAATGATCAGAATATTATGATGTCAAGAGGCTTAGGCTGTCATCGTATCACAAAAATTACAATGTCTTCACTTGAAACCGTGTCTGTCACATGATTCTTGCCAGAGCTGTCCTCACTGGTACCACAGGGGTGAGGCTGGATACTTTTGATTTTGCCACAAATACTGCTTCCAGGAGGTTTTAAACATTGGCTTGGGGCTGGTACATCCTCTCCCAGGTGTCTCTTTGAAAGAAAGCCCTTCAGGAAGGAGCTTTTGTACGTTTAAGCACTGCTTTTGTTTTGCTTATAAAAGCAATAGCAGCAGCAGAAGTACCTCGGCCAACATGACTACGGGGAATTACGTGGAATCACCTGCAGAGGCCGGTGAGAGGCGTCCATCCACCTTCTGCTTGCTGACTGCAGTGTGGCTGGGCCTGTGTATTTTTGCTGACTTGCAAATGGCCACGTAGGACCCCACAGGATATTGGCTGAATGGTTCTTGCACATGGCCTGAGAAAATGTTTCCTTAGCATTTTTCCCTGTATCGTCCATGAACTTCTTCTATTATTGTGTTGTATAATATGAGGAATAGACTTAAAGATACGGACTAAAGAATTAGGAGAAAAGATAATCATTACACACCTGCCCCATGCACATTTGACCCGTAACTACAATTAACTGTCTTGAATGCTATAAGCTGTTACGTACATTATTCACCCTGTGCCTTGGGTTTTCATATCTGAAACAAAGAAAGAGGCCTATTAAAGTGTTCGCGTAAACTTTGAAAGGCAGAAAGAGAAAAGCCACGAGAGCAGGTCTGTTCAGGGTTCACTGTTGTGCGATTAAATTCTATGTTAGTTGACAGTGGAAAGAAAACCTTTTCAGCTATGTGCCATGTGCCAAACAGAGAGTATAGGATATGATTCTTCCTCTCAATCATATTACAGTTCAGCAATGAATTAAGGTAAGTATACATATCCAGTGAATTTTTAACCAGTACTCTATTACTCTCTCACATGGATCTAGCCAGAATCTTGTTTTTACTGAAATTGTTCCATCAATAAAATCACTAGGTCAAGCATCCCATTTTCTGATCACAATTTCCTCGACTTTACAGTTTAATTATTCAGCTACTCCCATCATGACCATTCTTCAATGTATTCAAGGATCCAGCAGGCAAATATCACTACCTTCACCCTGTGTACTGCCTGCCCTCCTGACTTCACAGGTCTCTCTGTCCAGGTTACATTCCATGGTCTAGTCAGTAAGTCTTCTGCCACTGACCTAACCTTCCTTGCTCCTCTTATCTTTGTCTGGCCATTCCTCAAACGTGGATGAACCCAAATATCCTTCTTCTCCACACTTGCCTCCAGGCAGCTGCGTTCAACTATAGAAAATAAAAATGAATTATTAAGAACTTATTAATAGGTCAGGATAACCGAACTCACCTGGATTGGTATTAAAATAAAGTCAGGATAACCAAACTTAACTACACTCTCATTGCTTCATGAGGATGTTATTCAACTCCTATGTCCGATCTTTCGGACTCTTTGCAAAGCTCTGATTACATTATCTTATTCTCTCATTACCCTCAGCAGATGTCAGGCCACCGAATTCTTGGAGAAAATAGGAAACATCAGACAGGAATTCACTCAAGTTCTCAGTATCAAAAATATATTTGCATTTGTAACCGCTTTTTCACTCATTTTCTTCCATAACAATAGAACAGATACACATCCTTCAGGTTAAAGTCAACTATACTCTGATTTCATTCCACTTCACCGTCTTAGGAGCTTTTGATTAGCGTCTGCTCTGTCCCCTGCATCTGAACCGTTTTTAATACAGTGAGCTTCCCGTCAACATGTAAAGACGCTTCTCTCTCCCTGAGCCTCACTCTCCTCCAACTCCAGCTATTACCCTCTTTCTTCTCCCCATTCATGGCAGTGCTGGTCTAGAAAGTTGCTTATACATATACTCACTAGTTCTGTTTTGTCACCTTCCACTTATTCAATCCAGCTTCTGCCTTCATCACATAATTATAGGCTGTTACAAAGTGATCCAGAAATTCTCCTATTACTAAAATCAACAGTGGTGTCTCAGTCTTCATCTTATTTAGACTCTCAGCTGTTTGACAGTGTTGACCATTGCCTTTCTTGGACCCTTTCTCATCTGGAATCTTGCTTTCTTCTTCTTTGTTGGCCTGTATTTCTCATTCTCACTTGTTGGCTTATTTTCCTCCATATGGATCATGCTCCTCAAATTTGTAGTTCTAGGTGCACACAGCCATCTTTAAAATGTATTCTCTTTGGGCAACTACACACTTGCCCATGCCTTAAAGTGCCACCTGTACCCAGATGACGCCAAACTTAAATTGCATACACAGCTTTTCCTCTGAGTTCCAAATCCATGTCCATACCCGTCTATTTGTCATGTCCACTTTCATATGAAAAACAAACCTCAAAACCAGCTTGCCCACAGTGGTCCTGATCATTTTCTCACCCACACCCGTCCTTCAGCAATTCCGCTCTCAGTGAATCTACTCCTTCTACTTATATGCTAGAAAAGTAGAAGCAAACACACACACCCAAATCCAATCCATCAAAAATAACTGTTGATTTTATCTCCTAAATGCCTCTCAAATCCATCCTCCCTCTTTCCACGGTCACCAGTAATCCCCAATCCTAACTGTATCCCTAATATGCTTTGTCTACTGTAATCCTTTTATGAGGTCTACATGCATTTACTGTGGCATATTTTAATGAACTTTCCACAATGCAGGTGAACAGATATTTTCAAAATACAAAGATAGCCTTCACTGGCTACCAATTTTTCTTAGTACAGAGAACTATATTCTTTACATAGCCCATGGGGCAGTCAGTGATCTAGCTCCTGACTCCCATTTCAACATCAGGAAGAGCCCTTTCCCTCTTATTTTCCACTTGCTGGAAGACTGGACGTTGGTCCTCCAATTGTTTCTTCTCTTTTCTGTTTCCTGGGCTTTGTACTTGTTGTTTCCTCATCTGGATTATTTCCCTCCTCCCACCTTCCCCTAATTAACTCCTACTAAGTGTATGTTTAACATTGTCATTTGAAACTTATCTATCCGCTCTTCTGTATCCTGCTCTCCAAACTAGGTCAGATATCCTTGACTAGCCCAGGGCACCTTTCCATATGCAGTTATAAAGGTATGTGATATTTTTGATCAATATCTTTCTAACTCATTAAAATGTAAATTCTATGAATAGGGAGGCTGTAAATATTTTGTTCACTATTGTGACCCCAGTGTCTAGGCCTCGTGCAAAATATGGAGATAGGTATTTGTTGGACTAATGAATGGATGACATGACAGGAGTAGACTGATGTCGATTACTACATGCTGATGGAATCCTGTGCCATTTAATGTATATATTAAATATTATTGAGTGCTGTTTGTTTAATTTGATAAGAAATTCTCATACATATTTGACATGGCCCTTGAGTGAATTTTTTGTATCCCTAACTTCCCAGAGATTAGCACTGAATTTACTTCACAGGGGGTGCTCACTAAATATTTGTTAACAAATGGCAATAGGCAGAAGAGAAGGCAGTTGCACATATTAAAAACCCACAATAACTCAATGCACAGTTGGTTAAATATGCAGAGGTGGGAGTGATGTTAGAAAGACAAAAAGTCACTGCTCTTTTCTTCAGCACAATGAAAGTGAACAAACAGATGGCTTAACATCTTCACGTTTATTAGTTGTTTCATCCTAATCATCTTGACTCAATGTTGCTATTCTCCAATATGTTAAAAGAAAAATAAATAAGTTTAAATAAGTGGCGTTTTTGTTTTTGTTTTTGTTTTGAGAGAGAGAGAGAGAGAGAGAGGATGAATTCTTGACATAAGGGTCTGGTTACTGTGTGGTGTTGTGTAGGATCTCTTTCTCTGAAGACTGTTAAGAATTGATGACAGTTTAAGTAGAGCTCTGCCGGGAGCAATGGGAACTAATTGGATGACCCCCCTTCTACTGACCAGTTTCCACTGTGAAGAGTGCGACAGGAAGTCTCCCCGGAGAGGGCCCACAGCAACTAGGACAAAATAGTCACCCGTCCAGAAACTTCAATAATCAAATGTCATGAAATGCATTCCGAAGAAGAGTTTGCTATTTATCACAAATATTTGAAGGACCTGGAACTGTTTACATTTTATATAATCTCATTATTTTTATAGTCTGCATTAAGTTACCATTAGAATTGTGCCCATCCCAGCCCCTTAGTTGGATATAAATCAGTCAACTATTCATGGAGTGGCCACAGGGTGTTTGACAAGGCATTAGATGCCTGGAATTAGTTGCTCCTTCAGGATTGATCCATTAGTAGGACAGATAAAACCAGTGAAAATAAACTCTTCGTTGACATACAGGCAAAACTAGTACATACAGAGAAGTGCAATTATCGGGGAGGTGAACATGCAATTCTGTGAGCACCATGAACAATAGGAAATATTTGTGGAAAAAGCAATGAAGAAGACGCTTGGAAGCTGTACAGAGAGGAAATGATATGTTTGTCAGATAGAAGGGGGAATTTATGTGAAGCTCCTGGAAAGGCTTGGAAGACATTTCCAAGAGTGGGAAGGAAGATTGTATAAGCAGACAACAAGACGATGGATGAGATTACTGGGAATAGAAGGTGCAGATTTGGTTTATTTGCATTCAGGAAATAAATTGATCCTTTGGGATGTCTATCTGGGTTCTTTAACATATGCGTATGGTATGCTTGGCAAGGTTACAGCCATTGTTCCCAGGAGCACTGTTCCATTCGGCACTGCCTATATCAGAGCTTCTGTGATGGCATAAGAGCAGATTCAGTACAGTCCAAGACCTAAGATTATCACTTAGTTCAGCTATATTCTGTACTAGCTGTGTGACTTCAGGTAAGTGACTGCAATTCTCCAGGCTTCAGTCTCTTCATCCATAAAAAGAAGGTGTAGGATCAGACAGAGGTTCTCAACAGAAGCAGTAATGCCCCAAGGGACTTTTGAAAAATGTGTGGATAAGCAACTTTTGGTGTTACAATGTTTGAATGCACTACAATCACCCACTGGGTGAAAGCTAGGAGTGATAACACCTGGCAATGCACAGGACATGGCAGATGGAAGGAAGAGAAGTCTCCCATTGTGTAGAGCTATGGAGTGTAAAGTTTCAGCAGGGAATTCCTGTTTGCAATTATCGAACCCTATCACCTAAACTCCCTTTAATTATGAACACAGGATATTTTTGGCTAAGTTTTAATAGTCATAAATTTTTCCAGCAGTGCAAAACCACATAATGAAAGACTGCACTCTCTTTTGTTTAGAATTTTACTAAAACTTATTCCTCATAATAGAAAATCATATCACCAATGATAATTTGTGTTAATACACTTATAAGATTGCATTTATAACTGTGCATTCACTGTGCCCCTATGTGTAGGTGCAAGACGAAATGAGTTTACAATGTCTTCTATTATAGAGACACATGAGTATTTATTTGTGTGTAGACATATGTATTCTTCTATTACAAATCACTTTTATCTCTTCTTTATATAACTGCATAATGTTAATTTTTTAAAATGATGATTATACACAAGTTATATTTTCCGTGAATTTCATTTCACAGAGTTTTATAATAAACTATTTGGTGTAAAAGGGAGCTTTGAGTCTAATAGGGCTGAGAACCAATGGACTAGACAATCTCAAATATCTTTAAGCTCTCAAATCCATGGGTTTATAAGTTTTACTTTGATCTGCAAGGAAGGAGAAACTCTTAAATGATTTTCACTAGTGATATTCAGTTCAATGTCTAAATTCTAGAGTACGAGAAAGAATGACTGAAACAGACTCTATTTATTTTACTATCTTTCCACTTAGTTCAACTGAGATAGGAGACTGATGGATAATCAGCAGATCAACACGAGTTGAGAACTCACTGCACCAGGGACTGGTAAGAACTCTAAAGAAAGAAATGAGAAAGTCTGTGTTGCCCTAATGACAACACTGAGACAGAGACTTCATTCACAGACAACAGATTTCATTTTCTTTAAAGAAGGAAGAACTGTACTGTGTGTTAAGAAGTTAAATTTTTTCCTGTTACACTAAAATTCCGTTCAAGATTAGAAGAGGAAATAGGACACCGAAGCATACTGATCTCTCAGAGCATGTGTCATATTTCATCACTTTCACTACTTGGACATCTGGCTAATTCCCCTCTCCTTTGCTTTCTGTACACACATACATCCACACCAATCACTAAAGTAATTAAGTCAGGCAAGCCCACACCACCTCTATGGGGAGGATGTTGAAAGGTTTTCTAAATATGATGGCATACAAATATTTTAGTAGTATAATCAATAAGTTCCATTCTATAGGGCTTTCTAATTTGCACGTCACTCCTTAAGAGTAAAGCGCAATAAAATTGGGCTTTTAACAGTCAAATGCCTCAATTTTTGTTTCATATTTCACCTCTGAAATATGATGATCTACTAAAACAAAACCTACGGGGCAGAAAGGCATTTTCCCATTTTGCAAATCAAGCAGCAGCATGAATGTCTGCCGGGATCTCTAGGAGCTCTGTACAGAGCTGGGCATTTCTCATCCCTCTATTAATGTGACCTTCAAGTGACAGAACTGGTTCAAGAATAACACATTTTGATGGTACTTGTAAAAGTAATGGAGCTGCTGTCAGCAACACCCAGGATGACAATGAAACCTGAATACACAGTAGGTACTACGCGGGCGAGAACAGGAGCTAATGTTTTCACTCTAAGTGTTTCCGCCTAATTAGTATTTAACGCACAAATTTCTTTGACATCCTGTTTCAAGTGATTAAAAAAAAAAAGTATAATTGGTCCAGTGGAGCCACTATAATTGAAAGAAAGGTGTAACAGCCTAATAATGCTGGTGCATGCCATACTGACAGATTCATTTATTCACTCATTCAGATATATTTATCAACTATCTACGCAAAACACCGTTAGTTGCTAAGGTAGATAAAACAGGGGCTAAAGCTTTATTTACACTCAAAAGGAGCTACTGGTTGAGTCTAAGGAGCTAAAAATATTCCGAGGAATGTCTGCTTAGTGTCTTATTTCACACCACACGTTAGTCCACTGAAGAGGGAAAGATAACTTCAGTTTTTGGAATGATTGTAGAAGGCTTCTTGGAAGACGTGCCATTTGAACTAGACCATGAGAGATGCATAATGATCCCAGCAAATGGCACTCCAGTCAGGTGGAACTGCATAAAGTCAAGAACTCCAAAATGTTCTCTGGGGAATAAGGAAGAGTTCTATTCAACTCTCGGGTAGAGTTGTATTAGAAAAGAAGACCAGAAGTCAGGTTGATGACACTGCAGAGATGAATAACGAAAGGATAACAAATTTGGGTTATATTTAATAGGTAACTAAAAACCAATAAAGCATGTGCCCTAAGAAGATATTTTAAAAGACGAATTAGCAGGGTAAACATGACATTTCGGTTCTTAAGTCTGTGCTCTGGGACTGATAACTTTTAATAATCCTGTGTCATCCTGTCACATTCTAATCATTCCCCAATGCTGGGTAAACCCAACTATGATCTCTCCCTGTTCCGGGTCCCTGCAAAAGGGATATTGTTGCTTTGGAAAGGAGTCTATTATTACCTGAGAGCTTGAGCTGATCAAAGAACATTCTGAGCAAAACTCAACACTTGATTCTACCTTGGCACTCACAGCTGATTGGACCCAGCATAGCAAGTTCACAGGCCTGCCCTAGGACCTCTGAGTGGCCAGCAGTTAGAGCTCTGCCTCACAGGGTCCAGACGGACCAGATGGACTGATGAAGTTCTCTCCTCAACCGGTTTCAAAAGGAGACGCATAGATAATGGACAGCAGAGAGAAGAGAAGCCAGAAAAGAGAGACGGTGTCGGCAGAAATGAGGAAGGGGCAGGATATCTAAATAAGCAGAAATCACGAGGCAAAGAGAAAGAGAAGAGAGAAACAGGAAGAGTAACAGAGGCAGAGTGTGAAGAAAAGGGTTAACCTAGCAGGCCTGACTGCTGCCCTTTGCGAGACTGCTCACAAGTTTAGCCCTTGGTTGGCACCGAGGAACTTGGATTTTGAGAGGGCGCCCACCAGCCAAACTCACAGAGTGGCCCGCTGGGCCTGAACTGTTTGTGCAAACATTCTAGGATATGCTGAACACCTGCTTTCCTTCTGGGAGTCTGGATCCTTGGACTGTTCCAGGCAGTGGCTGTCTATGGGAGCCTGCTCCAAGGAAAGCCACAGCGCTAAGTCTCCGCGAGCTTCCCTGGCAGACAGGGTTTCACACATGCTGTTGGGACTCCTTGCTGGGATCATCCAGAGTGTCCTGTGTGACTCCGCCATGAGAGAAAGCCTGGAAGCTTGTGCCCGGTTTCCTTCAGACTCCACCCTGTACTTTGCCTTTACTGCTTTTGCACTGTATCCTTCTGCTATAACAAATCATGGCTATGAGGCTATGAGTATGACTTTGGTTGAGTCTTGTAAGTGCCAGTGAAACACTGAACTTGGGGTTGGTCTGGGGGACCCTGACACACAGAGCTGTGTTATAAGTTGACAGGGAAGCCCATTCATTTACTCATGTTTGTAGGCGAGGAAAAAAGCATAATGAAAACAGATCTGGATGCCAACGATTGGTGCTTGGTGCTCGGTGGTGATAAAGTATTGCTTGAGATTTGAGGTATCCTGAATAATTCTGAATGACTTTCAGTTTTACTGTGGACTCCACAAAGATTCATTATATCCCCACACTCCTTTATCTACAGGAACCCCCTGTTACTTAAGGTTAAGTCAAACAAGGCTCTAATTGTTTCCTAAAAGAGCCAAACAATTGCCAAAGCAAATCATATAGTCAGGTAAAGTGATTAAGTGACCAGTGGATGGTTTCCAGCCTCAATAAAGCCTTGGAGCTGCCCACAATGCTGTTGGTTTGTTTGTTGGTTGGTTTTGTCTTTATTCAGCAGCCTTTCGTTTTATCATGAAATGTCTTCTAACTTCAAGCTTCAACTCATCTTAGTTCTCCTGCGATTCTCTGCTGAGCAACTTAATGTCTTTGAAGAAAATGAAATCCATTAAAGGCATGACTTCCACCTCCAAACCTACCTGCAGGGACCCTACTCTAACTGTCTCACCTCCAGTTCCAGAGGAACAACTGTCTCTTTTCCTGCACACGTGAAATTGGGGATGTAATTTCCACACCGTCTCTATCTTTCTCTTTTGTCCAAGTCCCGGTTCTCTCCATCATCCCCTCATCCCTAATATCGTTCATCTCCAGTTTTCACAATGTCTTTCCTCTCTGTACACACAACATTCAAGGCTCTTTCACCCTGAAATAACAAATCAATACAAACAAAAAGAAATCGCTTCCTGTGACATAGCTATCACCTTGCAGAAATTTTGCAAGGTGGTGCACGCTTAGTCTTCACTTACTAAAATCATACTCATTTCTTGGTTTCCATCCTACAACCTTATTCAAAGACCTGTTCACTGCAAAACTCCATGTCCTCTTTCAGTCCTGGTCAAGCTTGTACCTGCCTGCATGACCACTTTAATTTTTGAAATTTTCTTCTCCCACCTGTTCTCAAACTCCCTTTTTTCCCTGCATTTTCTCTGCCTTTTCTCATGTCCTCAGTAACTTCCTCTGCCTCTGCAGCTTGCCTTGCTAACACTGAGGGCTCTGCCTACATATGAGGCATCTTCCTGTGTGCTCTCCGTTTCCTCCCAGAGGTCCTATACCACCCTCCTCTGATGGCTCCCAGACCTGCATCTCTCCAGCTCACCTGTCCTCCCATGCGCCAGACCCGTCCTCCCAACGACTCCCTGAATATTTCCACTGTGATGAGAACTTCAAGTCAACATGCCTGCAATTAGATCCAGTATTTTCTCCCTAACATGTGTTCCTACTCTTTTACTTATGATCTGATGAATAATATAATGTCTACATTCTTTGAAGCCAGAAGATTAGAATACAGAATATATTAGAATAGTAGAATATAGAATAGTAGAATATTCTCAACCTCTTTCTCTCCTTCACACAACCAATGAATCCCTAAATCCTATCACCACACTTGTTCCAATCCCAAAAAGCTCTCTCAAACTTGCTACTTCTTTCTTTCCATGTTACTATATCCTTAATGTCCCCCTGAACGACGGTGCATCTAGGAAATGGCATGAGCTTTCCTTCTTGCTCCTCGGGCTGCTCCCCACTCTAGCCCCCCCTCCACGACGTCATCCGAGCCAGCACACTAACGAACTACCCATGAGCTCGGGCTGCTCCCCACTGTAGCCCCCCCTCCACGACGTCATCCGAGCCGCACACTAAGGAACTACCCGTGAGCTCGGGCTGCTCCCCACTGTAACCCCCCCTCCATGACGTCATCCGAGCCAGCACACTAACGAACTACCCATGAGCTCGGGCTGCTCCCCACTGTAGCCCCCCCTCCACGACGTCATCCGAGCCAGCACACTAACGAACTACCCGTGAGCTCGGGCTGCTCCCCACTCTAGCCCCCCCTCCACGACGTCATCCGAGCCAGCACACTAACGAACTACCCATGAGCTCGGGCTGCTCCCCACTGTAACCCCCCCTCCACGACGTCATCCGAGCCAGCACACTAACGAACTACCCATGAGCTCGGGCTGCTCCCCACTGTAACCCCCCCTCCACGACGTCATCCGAGCCGCACACTAACGAACTACCCATGAGCTCGGGCTGCTCCCCACTGTAACCCCCCCTCCACGACGTCATCCGAGCCAGCACACTAACGAACTACCCATGAGCTCGGGCTGCTCCCCACTGTAGCCCCCCCTCCACGACGTCATCCGAGCCAGCACACTAACGAACTACCCGTGAGCTCGGGCTGCTCCCCACTGTAACCCCCCCTCCACGACGTCATCCGAGCCAGCACACTAACGAACTACCCGTGAGCTCGGGCTGCTCCCCACTGTAACCCCCCCTCCACGACGTCATCCGAGCCAGCACACTAACGAACTACCCGTGAGCTCGGGCTGCTCCCCACTGTAGCCCCCCCTCCACGACGTCATCCGAGCCAGCACACTAACGAACTACCCGTGAGCTCGGGCTGCTCCCCACTGTAACCCCCCCTCCACGACGTCATCCGAGCCAGCACACTAACGAACTACCCATGAGCTCGGGCTGCTCCCCACTGTAGCCCCCCCTCCACGACGTCATCCGAGCCGCACACTAACGAACTACCCATGAGCTCGGGCTGCTCCCCACTGTAGCCCCCCCTCCACGACGTCATCCGAGCCAGCACACTAACGAACTACCCATGAGCTCGGGCTGCTCCCCACTGTAGCCCCCCCTCCACGACGTCATCCGAGCCAGCACACTAACGAACTACCCGTGAGCTCGGGCTGCTCCCCACTGTAACCCCCCTCCACGACGTCATCCGAGCCAGCACACTAACGAACTACCCATGAGCTCGGGCTGCTCCCCACACTAACCCCCCCTCCACGACGTCATCCGAGCCAGCACACTAACGAACTACCCATGAGCTCGGGCTGCTCCCCACACTAACCCCCCCTCCACGACGTCATCCGAGCCGCACACTAACGAACTACCCGTGAGCTCGGGCTGCTCCCCACTGTAGCCCCCCCTCCACGACGTCATCCGAGCCAGCACACTAACGAACTACCCATGAGCTCGGGCTGCTCCCCACTGTAACCCCCCTCCACGACGTCATCCGAGCCGCACACTAACGAACTACCCGTGAGCTCGGGCTGCTCCCCACTGTAACCCCCCCTCCACGACGTCATCCGAGCCAGCACACTAACGAACTACCCATGAGCTCGGGCTGCTCCCCACACTAACCCCCCCTCCACGACGTCATCCGAGCCGCACACTAACGAACTACCCGTGAGCTCGGGCTGCTCCCCACTGTAACCCCCCCTCCACGACGTCATCCGAGCCGCACACTAACGAACTACCCATGAGCTCGGGCTGCTCCCCACTGTAACCCCCCCTCCACGACGTCATCCGAGCCAGCACACTAACGAACTACCCGTGAGCTCGGGCTGCTCCCCACTGTAACCCCCCCTCCACGACGTCATCCGAGCCAGCACACTAACGAACTACCCGTGAGCTCGGGCTGCTCCCCACTGTAACCCCCCTCCACGACGTCATCCGAGCCAGCACACTAACGAACTACCCATGAGCTCGGGCTGCTCCCCACTGTAACCCCCCCTCCACGACGTCATCCGAGCCAGCACACTAACGAACTACCCATGAGCTCGGGCTGCTCCCCGCTGTAACCCCCCCTCCATGACGTCATCCGAGCCAGCACACTAACGAACTACCCATGAGCTCGGGCTGCTCCCCACACTAACCCCCCCTCCACGACGTCATCCGAGCCAGCACACTAACGAACTACCCGTGAGCTCGGGCTGCTCCCCACACTAACCCCCCCTCCACGACGTCATCCGAGCCAGCACACTAACGAACTACCCATGAGCTCGGGCTGCTCCCCACACTAACCCCCCCTCCACGACGTCATCCGAGCCAGCACACTAACGAACTACCCATGAGCTCGGGCTGCTCCCCACACTAACCCCCCCTCCACGACGTCATCCGAGCCGCACACTAACGAACTACCCGTGAGCTCGGGCTGCTCCCCACTGTAGCCCCCCCTCCACGACGTCATCCGAGCCAGCACACTAACGAACTACCCATGAGCTCGGGCTGCTCCCCACTGTAACCCCCCTCCACGACGTCATCCGAGCCGCACACTAACGAACTACCCGTGAGCTCGGGCTGCTCCCCACTGTAACCCCCCCTCCACGACGTCATCCGAGCCAGCACACTAACGAACTACCCATGAGCTCGGGCTGCTCCCCGCTGTAACCCCCCCTCCATGACGTCATCCGAGCCAGCACACTAACGAACTACCCATGAGCTCGGGCTGCTCCCCACACTAACCCCCCCTCCACGACGTCATCCGAGCCAGCACACTAACGAACTACCCGTGAGCTCGGGCTGCTCCCCACTGTAACCCCCCCTCCACGACGTCATCCGAGCCGCACACTAACGAACTACCCGTGAGCTCGGGCTGCTCCCCACTGTAACCCCCCCTCCACGACGTCATCCGAGCCAGCACACTAACGAACTACCCGTGAGCTCGGGCTGCTCCCCACTGTAACCCCCCCTCCACGACGTCATCCGAGCCGCACACTAACGAACTACCCATGAGCTCGGGCTGCTCCCCACTCTAGCCCCCCCTCCACGACGTCATCCGAGCCAGCACACTAACGAACTACCCGTGAGCTCGGGCTGCTCCCCACTGTAACCCCCCCTCCACGACGTCATCCGAGCCAGCACACTAACGAACTACCCATGAGCTCGGGCTGCTCCCCACTGTAACCCCCCCTCCACGACGTCATCCGAGCCAGCACACTAACGAACTACCCATGAGCTCGGGCTGCTCCCCACTGTAACCCCCCCTCCACGACGTCATCCGAGCCAGCACACTAACGAACTACCCGTGAGCTCGGGCTGCTCTCCACACTAACCCCCCCTCCACGACGTCATCCGAGCCAGCACACTAACGAACTACCCATGAGCTCGGGCTGCTCCCCACTGTAGCCCCCCTCCACGACGTCATCCGAGCCGCACACTAACGAACTACCCGTGAGCGCGGGCTGCTCCCCACTGTAACCCCCCCTCCACGACGTCATCCGAGCCGCACACTAACGAACTACCCGTGAGCTCGGGCTGCTCCCCGCTGTAACCCCCCCTCCACGACGTCATCCGAGCCAGCACACTAACGAACTACCCATGAGCTCGGGCTGCTCCCCACTGTAACCCCCCTCCATGACGTCATCCGAGCCAGCACACTAACGAACTACCCATGAGCTCGGGCTGCTCCCCACACTAACCCCCCTCCACGACGTCATCCGAGCCGCACACTAACGAACTACCCATGAGCTCGGGCTGCTCCCCACACTAACCCCCCCTCCACGACGTCATCCGAGCCAGCACACTAACGAACTACCCATGAGCTCGGGCTGCTCCCCACACTAACCCCCCCTCCACGACGTCATCCGAGCCGCACACTAACGAACTACCCATGAGCTCGGGCTGCTCCCCACACTAACCCCCCCTCCACGACGTCATCCGAGCCAGCACACTAACGAACTACCCATGAGCTCGGGCTGCTCCCCACTGTAACCCCCCTCCATGACGTCATCCGAGCCGCACACTAACGAACTACCCATGAGCTCGGGCTGCTCCCCACTGTAACCCCCCCTCCACGACGTCATCCGAGCCAGCACACTAACGAACTACCCGTGAGCTCGGGCTGCTCCCCACTGTAACCCCCCCTCCACGACGTCATCCGAGCCGCACACTAACGAACTACCCATGAGCTCGGGCTGCTCCCCACTGTAACCCCCCCTCCACGACGTCATCCGAGCCGCACACTAACGAACTACCCATGAGCTCGGGCTGCTCCCCACACTAACCCCCCCTCCACGACGTCATCCGAGCCAGCACACTAACGAACTACCCGTGAGCTCGGGCTGCTCCCCACTGTAGCCCCCCCTCCACGACGTCATCCGAGCCAGCACACTAACGAACTACCCGTGAGCTCGGGCTGCTCCCCACACTAACCCCCCCTCCACGACGTCATCCGAGCCGCACACTAACGAACTACCCGTGAGCTCGGGCTGCTCCCCACTGTAACCCCCCCTCCACGACGTCATCCGAGCCAGCACACTAACGAACTACCCGTGAGCTCGGGCTGCTCCCCACTGTAACCCCCCCTCCACGACGTCATCCGAGCCGCACACTAACGAACTACCCATGAGCTCGGGCTGCTCCCCACTGTAACCCCCCCTCCATGACGTCATCCGAGCCAGCACACTAACGAACTACCCATGAGCTCGGGCTGCTCCCCACACTAACCCCCCCTCCACGACGTCATCCGAGCCAGCACACTAACGAACTACCCATGAGCTCGGGCTGCTCCCCACTGTAACCCCCCTCCATGACGTCATCCGAGCCGCACACTAACGAACTACCCATGAGCTCGGGCTGCTCCCCACTGTAACCCCCCCTCCACGACGTCATCCGAGCCAGCACACTAACGAACTACCCGTGAGCTCGGGCTGCTCCCCACTGTAGCCCCCCCTCCACGACGTCATCCGAGCCAGCACACTAACGAACTACCCGTGAGCTCGGGCTGCTCCCCACTGTAACCCCCCCTCCACGACGTCATCCGAGCCGCACACTAAGGAACTACCCGTGAGCTCGGGCTGCTCCCCACACTAACCCCCCCTCCACGACGTCATCCGAGCCGCACACTAACGAACTACCCATGAGCTCGGGCTGCTCCCCACACTAACCCCCCCTCCACGACGTCATCCGAGCCAGCACACTAACGAACTACCCGTGAGCTCGGGCTGCTCCCCACTGTAACCCCCCCTCCACGACGTCATCCGAGCCGCACACTAAGGAACTACCCGTGAGCTCGGGCTGCTCCCCACTGTAACCCCCCCTCCACGACGTCATCCGAGCCAGCACACTAACGAACTACCCATGAGCTCGGGCTGCTCCCCACACTAACCCCCCCTCCACGACGTCATCCGAGCCAGCACACTAACGAACTACCCGTGAGCTCGGGCTGCTCCCCACTGTAACCCCCCCTCCACGACGTCATCCGAGCCAGCACACTAACGAACTACCCGTGAGCGCGGGCTGCTCCCCACACTAACCCCCCCTCCATGACGTCATCCGAGCCAGCACACTAACGAACTACCCGTGAGCTCGGGCTGCTCCCCACTGTAACCCCCCCTCCACGACGTCATCCGAGCCAGCACACTAACGAACTACCCATGAGCTCGGGCTGCTCCCCACACTAACCCCCCCTCCACGACGTCATCCGAGCCAGCACACTAACGAACTACCCGTGAGCTCGGGCTGCTCCCCACTGTAACCCCCCCTCCACGACGTCATCCGAGCCGCACACTAACGAACTACCCATGAGCTCGGGCTGCTCCCCACTGTAACCCCCCCTCCACGACGTCATCCGAGCCAGCACACTAACGAACTACCCATGAGCTCGGGCTGCTCCCCACACTAACCCCCCCTCCACGACGTCATCCGAGCCAGCACACTAACGAACTACCCATGAGCTCGGGCTGCTCCCCACACTAACCCCCCCTCCACGACGTCATCCGAGCCAGCACACTAACGAACTACCCATGAGCTCGGGCTGCTCCCCACTGTAACCCCCCCTCCATGACGTCATCCGAGCCAGCACACTAACGAACTACCCGTGAGCTCGGGCTGCTCCCCACTGTAACCCCCCTCCACGACGTCATCCGAGCCAGCACACTAACGAACTACCCGTGAGCTCGGGCTGCTCCCCACTGTAGCCCCCCCTCCATGACGTCATCCGAGCCAGCACACTAACGAACTACCCGTGAGCTCGGGCTGCTCCCCACTGTAACCCCCCCTCCACGACGTCATCCGAGCCAGCACACTAACGAACTACCCGTGAGCTCGGGCTGCTCCCCACTGTAACCCCCCCTCCACGACGTCATCCGAGCCGCACACTAAGGAACTACCTGTGAGCGCGGGCTCTGGAACCAGGTCGCCTGGGCACGCATCCTGACTCGGCTACTGTCTTGCTATGTAGCCTTGGGCAAATCATGTACCTACTCTGTGCCTATCTTGATTGGTAGAGAAGAATACTAATAATAGCTAAGAAGATTAAATGAGTTAACATATGTGAAGCACCTACAGATGTATCTGACGTATAGTAAGTGATGAATAAATGTTATTTTATAATCATATATGTATATCATATTTTTTCTTTATCTGAAAAACTATTAAATCTCTTTTGATACCAAACAAATGTGCAACATCTCAGTGACCCTTACTGCAACCATCCCTAGAAGAGTAACCGCTTCCTTCTCGGGGGTCTTAAAGCTGATGATTTCTTTTGTCGTCGTGCAATATGCCATGCCATATACCACAGCACAGGTCTGCTGCAGAAGAATACAGGCTCTTGATCAGATTTAGATCAGTATTCCCAGAATGAATGAATGTGTGTGTGAACACTTTGATGTAAGCCATTTTATCACGGTCCAAATTAAACATTATTACATTTTTTCTGAAGTACCTGTGATAGATGAAAGTATCAAAAGGCAATACAAGATCAAAGAAACAAATATCAAGTCCACATGCAGAAATACCAGTGAGTATTTAGAATGAAAACACGGGCCTTCTCTAAATCTTCTGGAATTTATTCTATTAAGTAAGGGAAGTTCTAAAACTGTTAGAACAGCAGCTGAACTACTGATATAAATAAACACTTAGGACTTCCCTGGTGGCACAGTGGTTAAGAACTCTGGCTCTGAGATTTAATTTGGTGTTGCGGTACAGAGGCCGGATTCAGATTCGGTATTAGTAGGAGAGCAGGCTTCTCTGAAGAGGCAAGAAAAAGAGTAGAAGAAATGCCAGAGGTGTGGTAACACCAGGGACATCAATCTGGCACCAAGTGAGAAATACTACAAAGTATACCGAGAGCATCACAGCATACGATTCACCTTGGAGCGACCATAATTGGTGACTGAAAGAAAATTCACTGAATATTATCTGTAGTGACACTCCCCAAATTGGGGGTAGGGGTGTAGATCGGCTAAAAGACGAACATGTTTGAAATATTTTGGGGTTGCATCTTAAAGCACTAGATTGACAAGGGACAATTTCACTGAAGATAGAACAGGCTTTGATATTCAAGCATAGCATTCAAAATAACACCCCACTGACTGAAGGCAGGCAGGCATTCAAAACACAAACTCCCAACATGAAATGCTCACAGGGATGGTCAGCACCAGCCTCCACGGGGCAGCTCCATTCACTTGGTCTTGCAAATTTACAGTCAGTGCTTCCAAGCAGTAAATTCATTAAAACCAGGAAACTGCTTACTTAGTTTAAAGTGACAAACAGTTCTAAAAATAAATGTTTGAACTACATGGATTCCAAACAAATGTATCACAATCAGAACCGTTAACAGCACACCTATAATGACTAGAAAATTAATTCACGATAATAATGTGTCAAACTGTATGTTTCTTAACTTGTTCCCCCCCCTTCTAAGAAAGAACCCACTTGTTTTAAAGCACGTTCCATTTCTGCCCAGCGTCACCCCCAATCGCTGTGTCATTTTAACAGCGTGCTGACTTTTTCCCAGCCTACTTTGTCCTCTTCTCCATTGTCCAAAAATGGCTGTAGATTATTATACAACGTATAATAACGTAACAAGCGTCGATTATTACACAACAGGGATGCTCTCGCGTGTCTGAGGGACCCAGTACGGTCAGGTCTAACTGTGATGTGTTAACATTACCCAAGTGCAACACTTTTTAAAAATGTGTATACAAACATTCACATTGATGCTTCATTACGGGCTATTCTGCCAGAAAAGTATCACACGTTATTCAGATATTAAAGTTGTGTTATTCCCGTGGACATTGATTTTACGAAGTTAAAAAGCGCAGGAAGAGTGACATAACGAAATGCTATAACCACACAGTCTCCCCACAGCTGAGGCCCCCTGGCCTTGCTCCTCCACCACGCACACCTTTCCGAGGAGCTCAGCCTCCCCAGCACTTTCTCCGCTGAATCTGAAGGAGCAAATGTAGCCAATGCGATACCCATTCAAGTAGCTCCTGGCACGCAAATAACGACCGACAGCCACCTCAAGGAGAGCAGACAAGAGCGTCCTAAATGCTAAGGCTAACAGAAGCCTGGCATACATACAATTAGTCTATTCAAGTCAGAATTCCCAGTAAGTTCAGAAAACACAGTTATCTCTTAGTGGACTCCTAAGTTTTTCTAGAATCTAAGCTACCTTCTCTACCTCCTTCCAGGATCACCACTGGGAAGGAGAATATGGCCAAAGGAAAGGGTGGGAAGGCATGAGGCTGGGATGATTTGCTTCTCCTTCCCATCCTCAGAAATGCTTCCTGGGAATGCTGGCTGGTATAGTCTCCGACCTTTTCTGCAAGTGTCCCTTAGTAGACAGCACCAAGCAGCAGTCACATTATCAGTCAGCACAACGTCAAGGCCCAGTTGATTATATCCACATCACGTTAATACATGACCTTCAACATTAAACCTTAGAGCAGTTTGTGTAACATTTCAGGTGCTGAATTTTAATTGGGGTGGCGCACTGAATACACAGCAACCGCAATGATTCACGTGAACATAGCACAGTTTTTGTGTTTGTTTGAAATACTCTTCTCACTGGGTTCTAAATAGTTAATTAAGTATGCATATTAATTACTACCAAAGTATAATAATGTTCCTAAAAGGGCATCTATTGTCCACATAAATATCAAAGAAATTTTTTTATGATCAGCATGGCTTCAGTGAAAACCAAGTGAATTAACGTCATTGGTAGGTAGATCAAAGAAGAAAATGTGTCTCTCACTATTTGAAGTTTTCTCACCTGAATTCATTTAGCATGTAACTTACAATAACAGTATTCATAATACATTGTTATTTATTGGAATGTTTTTAGGAGTATGATTGTCATAAACGTTTAGAGGGTTATTTCTTGACACTGACGCTCAGAGAACACATGTACACACCAAATGCGTAAAATCCCCAAGGAAGTCTCAGCAAATATAAAGAACTGCTTAGGAAAAATATATTCCCCTTAGAATTATTTTTATGTTTTATGTAAAGAGGTAAAAAATAAACAGTGGAACTTTTTAGCAGCTCTCAATTTTAGGAAAAGGTCATAAATTTACTTACAAGGAATCTAGAAGTCAAAAGAATGAAGTTCCATCACCAGCCTGCAAATGAACAACAACAAAACCTAAGACAGTATTACTTTACTCAGGCCACTTAATTGAACAAGATGGAAAAAAAAAACAAAACATGATTATACGATTTATGATTCAATGATATAAATTTATAGCATTGGCCACAGTAAATAATAATGGTAACAATAATAGTAATGTCACAATCCTTTTCTCCAAAGATTAAACTGGAGCATACCATAAATCTTTTTTTTTTTAAGTGCTATTCTTCCACATGCTAAGTAGGTCAAGCTGTTAGTTTGTTTACATGCATGCTAAGGAAAACAACCAGAAGATTAATACAATAATTGAGAATAAAACAGTGGAATTGTACTCTGAACTAGCACCAACATATATTCACAAACCCAATTAAGATCACAGGAAAAAAAAGATTTCCTATGTCACTGAGGTTTTCCAACAAGTTTTCACAAATCATTGCACCTAGATATGAATACGAGCTAATCTACAGCCTCTCAAGCACCACTGATGCAGCGTTTGTAGTCTGGGTTGCAGGAAGCCAATGGGGTGCTGCACTGATGTGAGCTCTGCTGTTCTGACACTCCACCCAGATGCTCCAATTTTGCTTCAGTGCACTCAGAGCTGAGTCTGAATCCTCAAAGCACGGGTAAAAAGAGTTATGGTCAAGGCAGGGTTAGAGGCGCAGTGAACCAGCATCACCTGCGCCGATTTGCAATCCTAAAACTGGTGTGGAAACAGCATGGTGGTCTTGACTGGACGCTCATATGGCCAAGGGCAAAATGGGGCAGACAGATATGAATTCAAGTGTTTCTCTTTCTTTCTCTCCTCATCATTTCTCTTCTATACCATGATGGCTCACTGTACAATAATTTTATGATAAAAGATATAAATTCGATGGAAGGATCTGTATTATTTATAGCAGATAATCTATTGGGATGTTGTCTGTCAGGTGCTTAAATGTGTCGGTGCTTATATGTATAATGTTAACAGCCTCAGGGTGACCTACATATATTATCAGAAGATTTAACACTGGGTTTTGTTAAATTCCTTGTCTCTTTTATCCAGGGAAGTTACTATGAAGACGATACACAAAGCACAAGCACAGATCTTTAATCTAGGAGGAGTCGCCAACAATAAGATGAGTTTCAGCGTGCACAGCAGCTTTTGTGCAAGCTGCATGTCAGGATACTTGACAGAGTTAAGTGATACAATTGAAAGTTAAATAATAGAAGGGCGAGGCATTAAGGGGCAAAGAAAAGACAGAAAATTCGTGTTTTCAGATGTGAGGAGGAGGAGAGTCATCTGCGTGGGGAGACATGAAAACCCTCTACAGTTAAGGGGCGCTGAAGAGAAATTGATTTAGAAAGAACAGAGGCATAATCATGGTGTTGAACAGCACATTCAATAATGAGTCTGATTCTTGGAAATGCTGAGCTAAGGGTGGAGCCAATAACTCTGAGAATGACACACGCCATAATTTCTGCAGATAGAGCCACTCCCTATCCCCATCGAGAAAAGTCTACACGACACAGTCTCAGAAGCTACGTTGAGTAGTAAAACTGAGGCTAGAGGGGAATTTAGAAGTCTGAGGGATACATCAAAGTGATGGAATTTCGAGAGAACCCTGAAAGCAAGGGAAACACGCCACAAATCAGGCTCAATAGTAACATTCGAATGTGCGGATAAAACTGTCGCCTATCTTTAGGGGAAGGCAGCTGGATACAGCTCCGTATTTTGCAAAGACGTCAATTAAAAAGTCCCTGAGAGAGGGAGAAGATCAATAAAAGAACTTCACGGTATAGCTCATTTGAAACTATTACAGAAATAAGGAAATGGTGTTGATTTCACGACAGCCTGTGTTCTAACAAACATCAGGTGGGAAGTGAATGTGTGTCTCTGTGGAATCACTTTTGATACCAAAATCCTTGCTTTCACAGTCAGGCATAACAATGTTCTGAAGCAGTAACCCAACGTAAGACGCAGGCGACGGGGGCCACGCTCTGCTCACCAAGGCTGCTTCCCACAGTCCTGGCGCCTGGCAGGAGGCAGGACGGGCATGAACAGCCACGAGACTCTCAGCTACGGGCCAGAACACAGCATCAGCCCCTCCACGATCTGTCCTTGGGTTTCGCGTTCTCACAAAGTGTACTTCTGAGTTCTCATCACCTCCTCTCAATGCCTCTCTCTTTTCTGGCTTCCCCTGTTCCATGACTTCTGTAGACGTTTCTACCAACCTGTCGACATAACTGGGCTGATGAGCCTCGTTAGAATAAACCTTAGCTCTGCTCACTGAATTCTATACTTTGGTGTGCTACAAAGTTAGGTACTGTGTCCTGATTTTGTTCATTCCTTCTCACTCGCCCGAATCCTCTACCCACCCGCTTCTCCACCACACACCCATATATACATATACCTCTTCTCCCCTGACCAGTTTGCTAAGCCATATAGCTATATATACATGTACACATATATTCCTTGAGTCTAAAATATTCCAGAATTGCACTTTAAATTTTTATTATTCTAGAATGAGGCACTTGGAGATTACTCTAAGTTTATATTTTGTTCCAGAATTATATTGTCTAACCTTTCGGCATGTAAGAATTGATTCAGTGGGAACGCCTGGGAAATACAGAAAAGAGCACAATCTATCTGGGGTCTGTTATTTGTCTCAATTGCTTAGATTGTTTCCATTTTTTAAAATTAACAGAACAGTGTCTGGCATCTGCCGCATACAGCTCTGACAAACAGGAAGACTTGACTAAGAGAAGCTGGCACGTGGGTCGGATATTGAATTCATCAGGGGTGACTCTGCTTCACTTCGACGGCAGGATGCCCTTACCGGCTTGACTCCCCACGTTAGGTGCCCATAACTTCTTTGCCTTAATCTTCAATTTTCAGTTATCTTTCTCAGACTCCAGTCTCCTCCGCTACCCCTCCCTACTCTTGGCCTCCATGGCCCATCATTCACCAACTGCACTGCACCCATCTGGTGAACTTCCTGTTCACTTATTCACTCACCTTACTGTACACTTCTGAATTAGGCATGGGGGCGGGTTGCTAAAAAAGCATATGCATACTCTCCTTTTATAATATATAATGAGGTTACAATCAAATCGTTAATCCCAGGATGTCTTCTCATGAAAAGTTTTTAAAAAATCATAGCAGACTATAATTAAACTCCAAATGAATAATATAGAGCTGTAAAAGTTAAGAGAAAGTAGGGATCGTTGTGATTTACAGTAATTCATTCATTCATTCAATGCATACTATATCAGGCACTGTACTAATGCTGGGAATGCTAAAGTTATTAAAAAAAAGACTAGACCACATATAGTTTTCAGTTGGAGGGAAACATGTATAATGTTAGATATCAATAAATGCTGAAGAAAAAAGTAATGCAGTTGAAAGAAATAAAAAGAAAAAATAATGCAGGTGAGGGAGAACTTTCAATTTTAGATGAAATGGCTACAAAGGTTCTCATGGAGAAGACAAGATTTGAATAAAGACCTACACAAAGTGAGAGACTGAGTCATGTGAATATCTGGGCTAAGAGCACAAAAACACCTTGAGCTGGGCATGTCTGGAGTGTTAACATAAGAAACCTAGGTGTCGAGCAAAGGGGAGACGAGTAGAAGATGAGGTTGGAGAGTACTGGGGCCAAGATCATGAAGGGACTTGTGGGCCATAGTAAGGATGAGGCCTTTTACTCAAAACCAGATGTCTTTGGAGGGTTTTAAGCAGAAAAGTGACATGATGTGACTCCCACTTTGACAGGATTGCTCTGGGTGGTGTGTTAAGAATAACCTGACAGAGGGGAAGGAAGGACAGAAGCAAGGAGGCCAGTCAGAGGCTGTGCTGTTGGTCCAGGAAAGAGCTGACGGCAGCCGGGAACAGGGTGGTAGCCATGGAATGATTAGATGCTTTCAGATTTGGGGGCTATTCTGAAGGGAAAACCTAAATATTTGACTGACCAATTGGATATAGGATGAGAGAAAAAGAGATACTGAGGAGGAAGCCAGAATTTCTGGCCTAAGCAATTAGAAAACCAGACAGGTGGAAATATCTTTAACGAGGCAGGGGTGAGGATTTTTCAGCTTCTTCTTTGCCACGTAAAGTGTGTTAGATATCCAAGTGAAGGTGCCAACTAGGCAGCTGGATGTACCAGTGTGGATTGTGAGAATAGACTCAGGACTGAAACATCTGGGAATCATCAGCGTGTAGAACCCATGATACTGGACAAAATCAACGAGAGGGAATGTAGGCTGAAAAGAACGGAGGTCCAGAGACGGCACGGAGTGAGCACTGCAGCATCTGAAGGTGAGAAAATCAGCAGGAAGAAGCGAAACGGTCGAAGCAAGACCTTCTGGAGAAGCAGGAGGAACAGCGCGCCCCACGGCGCCCTGGCAGCAAAGTGAAGGAAGTGCCTTAGAGCCATGGCACGGCCTCATTGTGCCTCTAAAACCTCTTTTCCCGCATCGCCTGTTCTAGTCTCTTTTCCATTTCTTTGTGCCCCGCAAAATGCCAAAGTGATTCACCAGCCTCTGCTTTTTTTCCTGTGCTTCCTGAAGAGGATTCACGGATGGTGGCGAAACCACACCTGGGTGTCAGGCTACCAGTTCTGACACAGGCTTCAGCTATTCCTAGGGTGTTATTTAACTTCTCTCTGCTTTAATTTCCTCATCTTCAAAACAGGTACAATAATAGTAACTATTTGGGCAGGGAATGACAACTAAATGACAATATATGTGTATATAACTTAAAACGTTGCCTACACATGGCAAACGTTACGTAATTACACACAACTCATAGGGTTTCTTCTCTCCGCCTTGCTTCACTCAAACCCACCCAGACTCACCTCCTGCAGTTAGTCAATTCTGTTCTTTCATTTCTCTAAAATCATTAGAAAGACACGATCCCGGATCTGAGCTGCATGTTATTTTATGTAGACTAATCTTTCTTTCTACCCACCCATCTCTACTTGTGAAATGCCTGTGCAGAGACACACCTCTCCAATGCTTCAGTGTGTCTGTAATGCCTTTGTGCTGTCTCACTTTATGTATTTGGCATAAAGCACTAACGAGGGAAGATTCTTTCCTAAGAAGGACGCTATCAATCCACAGACGTTCAGACCAGGGATGAGGGTTCTGCTGCCGGCTTAACCTGGGCTCAGGAACCACCACACCTTCCAACGCAGAGGGCACATGGGTCATCTTGAGAGAGCTGGGCCCCGGCCCTGGGGGAGGCTGGCCATGAGGAAGGAGACAGCAGCAAGTGGGCAGGACGTACACAAGCCTGCTCCGAGCAACCCTGGCCTGGAAGTGGGGCGAGTGGTCTAGGCTCGGGAGGGAGCCCAGCAGGGGAGGCCAAGGTTTGGGCAGGTGCGGAAAGCCGTCCCAAGACCCGTGGGCTGCGCGCCTCAGAAGAAGCTGGGCCTGGGTTTGCGCCATCCTAAGGGACAGTGCCAGCTGCCCTCACAAGCCAGCATTGCTGGAAGCGGTAGTTACGTATGCTGGACGAACGACATGGCAAAGAAGCTGGCCACAAGGCATTTATAATCTGCGTCTCCTTTACCTACTGCACCGTAATACACACTCTAAGAGGCAGTTACAAACACAGCAAAGCATTTGACCAACCCTGTCCTTTCGATGCTTATATATTTGCCTTACTATCCTAACCTGAGAGATGAGGTTATAAGAACATATTCTAATTGCTTTACCAGCTCATATTGAGAGAAATAATACTTATGAAAAAAATTCACAGAATGTGGTATTGCAGGGGTGGGCTTCACTGGTATACCCAGCTGGAAGGAACAGTATTAAGAGCTATTTTTGACTTGAGGCAGATCACTTGATCTGAATGCATGTTTTTTTCTTTATTAACTCTCTGCAAGTGAGTTTTATACATACAACCTGAGGGGTTTTATGAAGTTTATCAAGGTAATATTTATAAACTGCCCTAAAATCCATAGCTGAAAGAGAAAATGTCATGCAGTGTTACTTGTCTACAAATGAGACCTTTTGTAAGCCTTAATTATAATTTTAAATTCCCTTATATCAAGGAATGTGAATCAATCAATTATAATGAGCAACGACTATGGGCACATTGTAAGTTCTTTAGGGCCAAGGAGTGAGTCACTCATTTCTTTTTTCTTCTTCCACAGCATACACTCTGAAAATTGTTGTTGTTGATGATGATAATACCACTACTGGTTAGTAGTAATAATAATAATACTCTAATTGTCTAGATCATGGCATACACCATTCATCTTTCTGGGAATTATTCAACAAGAGGTTTACTGATTGGGTTCAAGGCACAGGTCAGCATCAAAAATAAAGTTAGCATTAAACTTGGCTCCATTTAAAGATACCAGGATCCAAAGGTGGAACACAGATAGTAAGATTAGGAGTTGGAAAGTCACAGAGTACTTGGGCAGAGGTCAGAAACCATCACAGACCCAGGGCAGTAATTTAATCTGTCTGTCTGTCTGTCTATTATTTTTTAACAACTTGGGGTGCCAGACGCCTACCTTGATGATCCTTCCCTTTATACAGAATCCGCAGGAGGTTTAAGTTTCCCGCCCTTGCTAATCAAGTCTATTCTTCTTACTGAATAGAATGATCTTACTCGTTTAAGATTTGGTAGTACCCAGTTGAAAAGAGTTCTGGTGGGACTGTGGTATTTTGGAGCGATGTTCTACAATCATCAGGGACACAAATCATCTTCTACAGATTCATGCCTGGACATCCAGCACCTCGTACATGTCATGACACTTGCAAGAATAAACGCACGTGGACAAGTTCTGACATCCTTTGCCACCTCTGTCTTGTCGGTAGGATCAGGCCACGCAGAGAGGGATGGTTTTCCTCTCAGTCCTTCTTAACGTCTCCATGTTTGCTATCTTCTGGCATGATCAATACTTTAAGCCACTCTGTTTAGTTCTGATATTCATTAATGTATTCATTTATATTTTTCCAGTTTAATTGAGATACAGTTGACGTAAAACATTGTGTAAGTTTAACATGTACAGCGTGTTGATTTGATACACACGCACATACTGCAAAATGATTATCACAGTAAAGTTAGTTAACACATGGATCCATCACCTCGCATAACTAACAGTTTCGGTGTGTGCACTCATGTGTGTGGTGAAAACACAGAACATCTACTGTCTTAGCAACTTTCGAGACTATAAGGCTATATTATTAACTATAATCACCATGCTGTACATTAGACCCTCTAGAACTTATTCATCTTATAACTAGAAGTTTCTGCCCTTTGACCAACATCTCCCCATCTCTCCCACACTCTGGCAACCACCATCCTACTCTCTGTTTCTATAAGTTCGATGTTTTCGATTCCACATATAAGTGACATCGAATAGTATTTGTCTTTCTCTGACTTACTTCACTTAGCATAATGCCCTTAAGGTCCATCCATATTGTCACAAATGGCAGGATTTCCTTCTTGTTTATGGCTGAGTAATATTCCATTATATATATATAAAACATATACACACACTAATATATATATATCTATAGGTATATATGTATGTATATACATATATATGCACATGTATTTATACACACACATATATACATACATATATGCACACACACACACACACACACATATATATATCATATTTTCTTTTCATTCATTGATGGACACTCAGATTGTTTCCATGTTGTCTTGGCTATTGTGAATAATGCTGCAATGAACATGGGAGTGCAGATATCTTTTCGAGATAGTGATTTCATTTCCTTTGGTTATATACCCAGAAGTGGGATTGCTGGATCACGCAGTAGTTCTACTTTTAATTTTTGAGGAAACTCCATACTGTTTTCCATAGTGGCTGGACCACTGTACGCTCCCACCAACAGGGCACGGAGGTTCTTTTTTCTTTACATCCTCGCCAGCACTTGCTATTTCTTATCTTTTTTATAATGGCCGTTCTAACAGGTGTGAGGTGGTGTCTCAGCTGGGTTTTGATTTGCATTTCGCCGATGATGAGTGATGTGGAGCACCTACTCATGTACCTATTTGTCATTCATATGTCTTCTTTGGAAAAATGTCTATTCAGGCCCTCTGCCCATTTTTTAAGTGCATTGTTTTTGTTTTGTTTTACTTGGTATTGAGTTGTATGAGTTATTTATATATTTTGGATATTAGCCCTTATCTGATATATACTTTGCAAAAATTTTCTCCTGTTCCACAGGCTGCCTCTTCATTCTGTTGATCATTTCTATTGCTGTGCAGGAATTTCCAACATTGTGTCATAGAATGGGCATATAATTTACTGTCTATACCTAGACACTCGTAAGAGTGCAAAGGGGTATTAGCGTCACTTGTACCAGGGCAATAGACATCCTGTCCTGGGCCCAACAATTATGTATGGTTACCGTAATTACATGACGTTAGACGGCAGGGGAGAGTGTGCCTTTTGCTACTGTCTCCCATGCTTAATCAAAGTGGACTTTACTTATGGTAAAATCCAAGTAAAGACCAAGGGACCTTTACTTCTCACCTTGTCTACTCCAGTAGTGTATATTCTGCTTCACCTGCAGACCATTCTTCAGAGATTATTTTAATCCCAGGTCACAGCAACATTCCTACTTGAAACCATCACATTTAGAGTGCAATAAAAAAGTGATTACTATTGTTTACAAGGTTTTACCTGACCTGACCCCGGCCGCATTTCTCTCAAACTTCCTTCCTTTTCCTCCACGACAGGCAAGCCGCGGTGTAGCCAGCACACCAAGCAAGCATCAGCCTTGGTGCCTTTGCTCTCCGTAATCCCCCTTGCGTTTGCGTAGCTCACACCTCTGACTTTATTTCTTTGGTCAAACATCGCCTCTTCAGAGAGCCCACGTCAAATCATTCTATCTAGAAGTTAAATCTCTCACTTCCTCTCCTGCTTTGTTTTTCTTCATAGCACTTATTCACTTCTGATGTAACATTATGTGTATTTGTTTATTTTCTGTCTTCTAAACAGGCCACAAACCCCATCAAGGTAGGGACTTCTTTTTCTACTCTGTGACTCATTTAAATAAGTTCTGGCATACATCAGGCATCCAATTCCTATTTATTGGGTGAATATATAAATAAATGAATATGTATAAGGGTATACATATTAGGTCAAATCTCAGATTGAAAAATTCAGAAACAAAATCTAGCATTAAAATCTCTTCCTCATTCAATCTTTCACCCTCTCAACGGGGACAAGGTGAGAAAAAGATCAAACAAGGAGCTAAAGTGTTAAGCCAGTAAATGCTAAAGACTGAAGGCAAGAAAGGAGAGAGTGTACTGTTTATCTTATTTTAATGTAAAGCTTTAAAGAATCTGAGATTGTCCTCACCGAATGCATTGTTTGTTGTAAAGACTAGAAATTCCTGCTTTTCAACCCTGATTAAAAGATGGGCTTTCTGCCAGGCCCCAAAGATTAGTTCTATGTTGGCTAATGGGAGGCAAGGTGGTCCACAAGCAAGGGCCTGCTTTGGAAGACTCCCTGCCTCTGGTTCCCTGTAGGTGGGTGCTGGGAAATGCCGGCAGCAGTACCCCAGCTGATCTCAATTGCCCCGAAGTTGCCCAGTGAGGAAGGCTGATATCTAAGCAGTGAAGGCCCGACCATTTAGCGCTTTATGGACCACAGACACAATTGCACTCAGAAGCAGAGAGGCAGGCGGTACTAACTGCAGCGCTCTGACGGAAGACGTTCCCTGCAGCTCAAGGCACACGGTAGCCACTCGACGACCCCCGGTTCCGCCCTAGCTGTCACTTCTGGATTTCTTCCAAGGGAGAGCAAGTCGCTTAATCCAACACCAGTATGGAGTTGCACAAAACCCAGCATCACTTTCTAAGTTAGAAGTGTACTTAGTTCAGGACTCGCCTTTTGATGGGAACCACGGAGTTTTATACCATTCAAAAATTATTTTTAATCGGGATGCTTTCCTGCCAAACAGTAAAGTTATTAATAATGCTGTACATCTTCCAAATAAGTTTTGACAAGTTTGTTTTTTGAAGAAAAGCCGAAAAACCAGAAACGTGGTTAGTAATGTTTGAACAGAGCTTTCAAAAGACCTTTACAGGCAGTTTTTACTATGAACTCAGAAGTTTCCTTTTTCAAATTTCAGAAAGTACATCATAATGTGCTGATTAATATGTGATTCTTATAGTTTGCCTGTATTTTTTTATCTGTACTAGTCTATAAGTTAATGAACACCACTTGGTGCTGTGGAGGAATAAATTTGAATACAACAGTTCAGAAAAAGCGAATCACTTTCCCTTTCATCTTGGGAAAGTTTAAAAATGTGCCCTTCAAAAATGGGTAGACAATAAGGGCCTGTTATCATCCAAACGTGATGACCGATTCCTCATATTTGAAGATATCAGGATCTAAATGTAGTCGTGACATATTCCATGCGCCTTATGCTTTCCGTTATAAGCTGCCTATGTATATATTATCATACGTGGTCTTCACAACAGTCTTGGAGTTCTTTTCCTCAGTTTGCAAAGGAGGCTACAGAGACTCAGGGAGTTTAAGTAATTTGGCTAACAGACACAAAATGAGTGGCAGAGTTGGAACTGGGGTGCAAATCACCTGTCTTAACCTTCTCACTGCTCTGTGTCACCTCCTTACCACTGTTCATTGCGGCTCTGTGCCTTTTTTCCCAGCACTTCTGCATGTGCAAGTTTCCTATGGTGGAGCGATGCTGTGTCATGTAGACCACAGCTTTGATCTTATAATTCAATTAAAAATGGCCTCAAATCCCAATATCAGAACACAGAGAAATTAACCTGTCCAAAGATACACAACACTGAGTCTTCTAAAAACTCTGAACTATTAAGAATATTTTCTAAATATGTAAGTGCCTATCTCTAAAATTAATGAAATCAGACATCTTATTAAGGCATGAGGGATAAGATTACTCTCAGCATAGTTCAACACAAGTGAACTTTAATTGCAGCAGACTCAGATGGCTTAAGCAAGTGGATTCTTACTTTGTGTATGATACCTGGATATATCATTACGACATTTGCATCTGAATTTTCTGGATACATTGATTTAGAGCATGATAGTCTAGAGCTGCACTGTCCCATATGGGAGTCAGAAAACACAAGTTCCTATTAAGCGCTTGAAATGTGGCCTGTGTGAACCGGGATGTGCTGGGAATGTAAAACGTACACCAGATTTGAAGACTTCATACAAAAGAAGAATGTGAAATATCTCATTAATCACTTTTATATTGATTACACGTTGAAATGATATTTTAGATGTATTGAGTAATATGCATTACGAAAATTAATTTCACTTGTTTCTTCTTGTTTTTCAAAAAGTGGCTCCTAGAGATAATTGAAATCTACACATGGGACTTAGAGTATATTTCTACAGGACAATGTTGGTCCAGAGCATAGTGGAGATACCTAAGACATGACTGTTGTCCTTGCTAGAGGATGAGACAAGGCTTATGTATACGAAACAGAGGTGGAAGGACATACCTGTTTAAGTAACAAGTGATTGGAAAAAGAACATAGCATCTCCGAGAAAGCTCAAAGAAGGGGAAACTCAGTGTGGTCTGCAATACATGGGGAAGGTCTGACGTTAAGGGTTGCAAGCGACTTTTTGGGTGAGCTTGATGAGGAAAACGGACAGGACAATGCCACTGTCAATGTCCAGCGAAGGAGAGGAAGGGAGATTAAGAGACGGCAGAAGGACAGTGAAAACCCTGACTTCTTCATGAGCAGAGAATGGATAATCACTAATAAGAAAGGAGGTATAGGTATTTTTTTTTCTGATTTTTTTCTTAAACTCTCTATTAATCCAATGCTGGCAAGTCAAATACATAACATTTTAGGAAGCCATCTGATACATGATTTTTTTGTTCCTTAAAAGAAATAACGTTTGGTCGCCACAACTGGAGTTTTCTCTGTCTCTTTCTCTTTTCTAAATTCAATTTGCCCCTTTATTTCTACAAAATCACCCATTCTGAAACAGCTTTGCAAATGATTACAGGCTTTCAATGTTACACGGCTCATTGCTCTATGCATTTGTCAAAATTTCTGCAAGTAGAGAGATAACCTAAGGACATAAAAATTAACACATGTAAATTAATCACTGATTCTAGTTTTGGCTATGAAATCAATACTAAAAATAAGTCAAATTTTAAGCTTCAATTAAAAAAGACATACCCAGAAGAGGTATAACTGATAATCTGGCTTGTTTCAATAAGAACACGTGCTGAAACCATACGTCAAAGAGAACACCAGAAACACAATCCGTGAGAAATGTTTTGTTTTTAAATCTGAAATCAAAATGGTAGCGTTAAAGCTATGTTTTATTCTAGTCTGAGAGAGTTGTCTCATTTATATGAAACACCGAAATAATGAAGTTGTTTCTGGGTTATTGGCCCCTTAATCTTGTATATTAATTCAGGTAATGCACCACTACTACTATTTTCCATTTAATTATTTTTATTTATGTACCATTAAGCTCCATTTTCATTACGTTTGGAGTACAAAAAAAGGCCAAACCCAGGGTATTTGGGCAGAGCCATCACTTCATTTACAATCCTCAGAAGACCCTTTTCTTGGTAGAGAATACAAATGACGGTCCTTGACATTCTGTAAAAGCATTTTTTACTTCTTTAATTAGGAGTTTCAGGCAGGACCTTCTGCTTAAAGCCTTAACATTTTCAGATACTTCTGCCTCACTTCTCAGCCAATTCTTCCCAAGTTTGTGCTGAATACATCTTGCTTTGCAAGAAAGCTGCTTTCAGGCCCTTTCATATTCTGCTATAATCTCTCGGTAATTACAATGTCTCTCTCTGCGACAGTGGGCAAATCCAGGAGGAATTCGGAAGCTAGGCCTCACATGTAAAGTTGTATTTGGACATCTCGGCTCAATTTGCACCCCCCGGGGCCTACAACTTAGAAAACAGTCCTGTCAGAAATGCAAAAAACCAGAGGAGCACAAAGGTTACAATGACAATAACTTTGTGTCAGTGCAAAACACTGGTTAAATAAAGCAGGACACAGCAACTTTCAATGAAATATTTCATTTAATAGTGGGTAAGGGAGTAGGGGCAAGATGGCGCAAGAGTAAGACGCGGAGATCACCTTCCTCCCCACAGATACAGTAGAAATACATCTACACGTGGAACTGCTCCTACAGAACACCCACTGAACGCTGGCAGAAGACCTCAGACCTCCCAAAAGGCAAGAAACTCCCCCCGTACTTGGGTAGGGCAAAAGAAAAAAGAAATAACAGAGACAAAAGAATAGGGACGGCACCTGCGCCAGTGGGAGGGAGCTGTGAAGGAGGAAAGATTTCCACACACTAGGAGCCCCTTCGCGGGCAGAGACTGCGGGTGGCGGAGGGGGGAGCTTCGGAGCCACGGAGGAGAGCGCAGCCACAGAGGTGCGGAGGGCAAAGCGGAGAGATTCCCGCACGGAGGCTCTGCGCTGACCAGCACTCACCAGCCCGAGAGGCTTGTCTGCTCAGCCGCCGGGGCGGGCGGGGCTGGGAGCTGAGGCTCGGGCTTTGGTCGCAGGGAGAGGACTGGGGTTGGCGTCGTGAACACAGCCTGAAGGGGTTAGTGCACCACAGCTAGCCGGGAGGGAGTCCGGGAAAAAGTCTGCAGCTGCCGAAGAGGCAAGAGACTTTTTCTTCCCTGTCTCCTGGTGCGCGAGGAGAGGGGATTCAGAGCGCCGCCTAAACGAACTTCAGAGACGGGCGCGAGCCGCAGCTATCAGCGCGGACCCCACAGCATCAGGGGCGCAGAGGGAAAAACGGAGAGACTCCCGCACAGAGGCTCGGCGCCAAGCAGCGCTCACCAGCCCGAGAGGCTTGTCTGCTCCCCCGCCGGGGCGGGCGGGGCTGGGAGCGGAGGCTCGGGCTGCGGTCGGATCGCAGGGAGAGGACTGGGGTTGGCGGCGTGAACACAGCCTGAAGGGGTTAGTGCACCACAGCTGGCTGGGAGGGAGACCGGGAAAAAGTCTGCAGCTGCCGAAGAGGCAAGAGACTTTTTCTTGCCTCTTTGTTTCGCGGCGCGCAAGGAGAGGGGATTCAGAGCGCCGCCTAAACGAACTCCAGAAAATGGCGCGAGCCGCGGAGATCAGCGCGGACCCCAGAGACGGGCGTGAGACGCTGGGGCTGCTCCTGCCGCCTCCAAAAAGCCTGTGTGTGAGCACAGGTCACTCTCCACACCGCCCCTCCCGGGAGCCGGTGCAGCCCGCCACCGCCAGGGTCCTGTGATCCAGGGACAACTTCCCCGGGAGAACGCACGGCGCGCCTCAGGCTGCTGCAACATCACGCCGGCCTCTGACGCCACAGGCTCGCCCCGCCTCCTCCGTACCGCTCCCTCCCCCCGCCTGAGTGAGCCAGAGCCCCCGAAGCAGCGGCTCCTTTAACCCCGTCATGTCTGGGCGGGGAACGGACGCCCTCAGGCGACGTACATGCAGAGGCGGGTCCAAATCCAAAGCTGATCCCCAGGAGCTGTGCTAACAGAGACGAGGAGGGGAAATCTCTCCCAGCAGCCTCAGGAGCAGCGGATTAAAACTCCACAAACAACTTGATGTGCCTGCATCTGCTGAATACCTGAATAGACAACGAATCATCCCAAATTCAGGAGGTGGACTTTGGGAGCAGGACATATTAATTTTTCCCCTTTTCCTTTTTTAGTGAGTGTATAAGTGTATGCTTCTGGGGGAGATTTTGTCTGTATAACTTTGCTTTATAATAGCTTTATTTTACTTCACTGTATTATAGCCTCTTTCTTTCTTTCTTTCTATTTTTTCTCCCTTTTACTCTGAGCCGTGTGGACGAAAGGCTCTTGGTGCTTCAGCCAGGCATCAGGGCTGTACCTCGGAGGTGGGAGAGCCAACTTCAGGACACTGGTCCACAAGAGACCTCCCAGCTCCACGTAATACCAAACGGCAAAAATCTCTCAGAGATCTCCATCTCAACATCAAGACCCAGCATCACTCAATGACCAGCAAGCTACAGTGCTGAACACCCTATGCCAAACAACTAGCAAGACAGGAACACAGCCCCATCCATTAGCAGAGAGGCTGCCTAAAATCATAAGGCCACAGACACCCCAAAACACACCACCAGACGTGGACGTGCCCACCAGAAAGAGAAGATTCAACCTCATCCACCAGAACACAGGCACTAGTCCCCTCCACCAGGAAGCCTACACAACCCACTGAACCAACCTTAGCCACTGGGGACAGATACCAAAAACAACAGGAACTACAAACCTGCAACCTGTGATAAGGAGAACCCAAACACAGTAAGATAAGCAAAATGAGACGACAGAAAAACACACAGCAGATGAAGGAGCAGGGTCAAAACACACCAGACTTAACAAATGAAGAGGAAATAGGTAGTCTACCTGAAAAAGAATTCAGAATAATGATAGTAAGGATGATCCAAAATCTTGGAAATAGAATAGACAAAATGCAAGAAACATTTAACAAGGACGTAGAAGAACTAAAGAGGAACCAAGCAATGATGAAAAACACAATAAATGAAATTAAAAATACTCTAGATGGGATCAATAGCAGAATAACTGAGGCAGAAGAAAGGATAAGTGACCTGGAAGATAAAATGGTGGAAATAACTACTGCAGAGCAGGATAAAGAAAAAAGAATGAAAAGAACTGAGGACAGTCTCAGAGACCTCTGGGACAACATTAAACGCACCAACATTCGAATTATAGGGGTCCCAGAAGAAGAAGAGAAAAAGAAAGGGACTGAGAAAATATTTGAAGAGATTATAGTTGAAAACTTCCCTAATATGGGAAAGGAAATAGTTAATCAAGTCCTGGAAGCACAGAGAGTCCCATACAGGATAAACCCAAGGAGAAACACGCCAAGACACATATTAATCAAACTGTCAAAAATTAAATATAAGGAAAACATATTAAAGGCAGCAAGGGAAAAACAACAAATAACACACAAGGGAATCCCCATAAGGTTAACATCTGATCTTTCAGCAGAAACTCTGCAAGCCAGAAGGGAGTGGCAGGATATACTTACAGTGATGAAGGAGAAGAACCTACAACCAAGATTACTCTACCCAGCAAGGATCTCATTCATATGTGATGGAGAAATTAAAACCTTTACAGACAAGCAAAAGCTGAGAGAGTTCAGCACCACCAAACCAGCTTTACAACAAATGCTAAAGGAACTTCTCTAGGCAAGAAACACAAGAGAAGGAAAACACCTACAATAACAAACCCAAAACATTTAAGAAAATGGGAATAGGAACATACATATCGATAATTACCTTGAATGTAAATGGATTAAATGCTCCCACCAAAAGACACAGGCTGGCTGAATGGATACAAAAACAAGACCCATATATATGCTGTCTACAAGAGACCCACTTCAGACCTAGAGACACATACAGACTGAAAGTGAGGGGATGGAAAAAGATATTCCATGCAAATGGAAATCAAAAGAAAGCTGGAGTAGCAATTCTCATATCAGACAAAATAGACTTTAAAATAAAGACTATTACAAGAGACAAAGAAGGACACTATATAATGATCAAGGGATCGATCCAAGAAGAAGGTATAACAATTGTAAATATTTATGCACCCAACATAGGAGCACCTCAATACATAAGGCAAATACTAACAGCCATAAAAGGGGAAATCGACAGCAACACAATCATAGTAGGGGACTTTAACACCCCACTTTCACCAATGGACAGATCATCCAAAATGAAAATAAATAAGGAAACACAAGCTTTAAAAGATACATTAAACAAGATGGACTTAATTGATATTTATAGGACATTCCACCCAAAAACAACAGAATACACATTTTTCTCAAGTGCTCATGGAACATTCTCCAGGATAGATCATATCTTGGGTCACAAATCAAGCCTTGGTAAATTTAAGAAAATTGAAATAGTATCAAGTATCTTTTCTGACCACAACGCTATGAGACTAGATATCAATTACAGGAAAAGATCTGTAAAAAATACAAACACATGGAGGCTACACAATACACTACTTAATAACGAAGTGATCACTGAAGAAATCAAAGGGGAAATCAAAAAATACCTAGAAACAAATGACAATGGAGATACGACGACCCAAAACCTATGGGACGCAGCAAAAGCAGTGCTAAGAGGGAAGTTTATAGCAATACAAGCCTACCTCAAGAAACAGGAAACATCTCGAATAAACAACTTAACCTTGCACCTAAAGCAATTAGAGAAAGAAGAACAAAAAAACCCCAAAGCTAGCAGAAGGAAAGAAATCATAAAGATCAGGTCAGAAAAAAATGAAAAAGAAATGAAGGAAACAATAGCAAAAATCAATGAAACTAAAAGCTGGTTCTTTGAGAAGATAAACAAAATTGATAAACCATTAGCCAGACTCATCAAGAGAAAAAGGGAGAAGACTCAAATCAATAGAATTAGAAATGAAAAAGGAGAAGTAACCACTGACACTGCAGAAATACAAAAGATCATGAGAGATTACTACAAGCAACTCTATGCCAATAAAATGGACAACCTGGAAGAAATGGACAGATTCTTAGACATGCACAACCTGCAGAGACTGAACCAGGAAGAAATAGAAAATATGAACAGACCAATCACAAGCACTGAAATTGAAACTGTGATTAAAAACCTTCCAACAAACAAAAGCCCAGGACCAGATGGCTTCACAGGCAAATTCTATCAAACATTTAGAGAAGAGCTAACACCTATCCTTCTCAAACTCTTCCAAAATATTGCAGAGGGAGGAACACTCCCCAACTCATTCTACGAGGCCACCATCACCCTGATACTAAAACCAGACAAAGATGTCACAAAGAAAGAAAACTACAGGCCAATATCACTGATGAACATAGATGCAAAAATCCTCAACAAAATACTAGCAAACAGAATCCAACAGCACATTAAAAGGATCATACACCATGATCAAGTGGGGTTTATCCCAGGAATGCAAGGATTCTTCAATATACGCAAATCAATCAATGTGATACACCATATTAACAAATTGAAGGAGAAAAACCATATGATCATCTCAATAGATGCAGAGAAAGCTTTCGACAAAATTCAACACCCATTTATGATAAAAGCCCTGCAGAAAGTAGGCATAGAGGGAACTTTCCTCAACATAATAAAGGCCATATATGACAAACCCACAGCCAACATCGTCCTCAATGGTGAAAAACTGAAACCATTTCCACTAAGATCAGGAACAAGACAAGGTTGCCCACTCTCACCACTATTATTCAACATAGTTTGGGAAGTGTTAGCCACAGCAATCAGAGAAGAAAAAGAAATAAAAGGAATCCAAATCGGAAAAGAAGAAGTAAAGCTGTCACTATTTGCAGATGACATGATACTATACATAGAGAATCCTAAAGATAATACCAGAAAACTCCTAGAGCTAATCAATGAATTTGGTAAAGTAGCAGGATACAAAATTAATGCACAGAAATCTCTTGCATTTCTATACACTAATGACGAAAAATCTGAAAGTGAAATTAAGAAAACACTCCCGTTTACCATTGCAACAAAAAGAATAAAATATCTAGGAATAAACCTACCTAAGGAGACAAAAGACCTGTATGCAGAAAATTATAAGACACTGATGAAAGAAATTAAAGATGATACAAATAGATGGAAAGATATACCATGTTCCTGGATTGGAAGAATCAACATTGTGAAAATGACTCTACTACCCAAAGCAATCTACAGATTCAATGCAATCCCTATCAAACTACCACTGGCATTTTTCACAGAACTAGAACAAAAAATTTCACAATTTGTATGGAAACACAAAAGACCCCGAATAGCCAAAGCAATCTTGAGAACGAAAAATGGAGCTGGGGGAATCAGGCTCCCTGACTTCAGACTATATTACAAAGCTTCAGTAATCAAGACAGTTTGGTACTGGCACAAAAACAGAAATATAGATCAATGGAACAGGATAGAAAGCCCAGAGATAAACCCACACACATATGGTCACCTTATCTTTGATAAAGGAGGCAAGCATATACAGTGGAGAAAAGACAGCCTCTTCAATAAGTGGTGCTGGGAAAATTGGACAGATACATGTAAAAGTATGAAATTAGAACACTCCCTGACACCATGCACAAAAATAAACTCAAAATGGATTAAAGACCTAAGTGTAAGGGCAGACACTATCAAACTCTTAGAGGAAAACATAGGCAGAACACTCTATGACATACATCACAGCAAGATTCTTTTTGACCCAGCTCCCAGAGAAATGGAAATAAGAACACAAATAAACAAATGGGACCTAATGAAACTTAAAAGCTTTTGCATAGCAAAGGAAACCATAAACAAGACCAAAAGACAACCCTCAGAATGGGAGAAAATATTTGCAAATGAAGCAACTGACAAAGGATTAATCTCCAAGATTTACAAGCAGCTCATGCAGCTCAATAACAAAAAAACGAACAACCCAATCCAAAAATGGGCAGAAGACCTAAATAGACATTTCTCCAAAGAAGATATACAAATTGCCAACAAACACATGAAAGGATGATCAACATCACTAATCATTAGAGAAATGCAAATCAAAACTACAATGAGATATCATCTCACACCGGTCAGAATGGCCATCATCAAAAAATCTAGAAACAATAAATGCTGGAGAGGGTGTGGAGGAAAGGGAACACTCTTGCACTGTTGGTGGGAATGTAAATTGATACAGCCACTATGGAGAACAGTATGGAGGTTCCTTAAAAAACTACAAATAGAACTACCATACGACCCAGCAATCCCACTACTGGGCATATACCCTGAGAAAACCATAGGTCAAAAAGAGTCATGTACCAAAATGTTCATTGCAGCTCTATTTACAATAGCCAGGACATGGAAGCAACCGAAATGTCCATCGACAGATGAATGGATAAAGAAGATGTGGCACATATATACAATGGAATATTACTCAGCCATAAAAAGAAATGAAATGGAGGTATTTATAATGAGGTGGATGGAGTTAGAGTCTGTCATACAGAGTGAAGTAAGTCAGAAAGAGAAAAACAAATACAGTATGCTAACACATATATACGGAATCTAAGGAAAAAAAAAAAAAAGGCCATGAAGAACCTAGTGGCAAGACGGGAATAAAGACACAGACCTACTAGAGAATGGACTTGAGGATATGGGGAGGGGGTGGGGTGAGATGTGACAGGGCGAGAGAGTGTCATGGACATATATACACTACCAAATGTAAAATAGATAGCTAGTGGGAAGCAGCCGCATAGCACAGGGAGATCAGCTCGGTGCTTTGTGACCACCTAGAGGGGTGGGATGGGGAGGGTGGGAGGGAGGGAGACGCAAGAGGGAAGAGAAATGGGAACATATTGTATATGTATAACTGATTCACTTTGTTATAAAGCAGAAGCTAACACACCATTGTAAGGCAATTATACTTCAATAAAGATGTTTAAAAAAAAAAAAAATAGTGGGTAAATCCTAACCATAGAAGGTGCAGTTACTAGGATAGCAAATTCCAAACTACTTAACACTCCACATATGACAATTTCTCACCCTTATATGTTTCAAACCATGGGGAATTTGTACACCTCTTCCCCCTCTTTGCTTTACTATAATTATTTGTACACTTTTCCTCTTATTCTTTCTTTTCCCTTTCAGTCACTGATATAAAAGCCACATTAGAAATTCTTTAATGACACAAACTCAAGAACATCAACATAATATTTGTGTAATTATCTTATGTTTGGCTATTTGCAAATTATATTACTAAGCATCGGTAATTGGCCATAATTATTAAGTTAGAGTTTTATAACGTGCTTTTTTCTTTTTCTTGTTTTTTTTTTTTTGGTCATACATTACAACAAAATATACAGTTTGCAGAAATTCATTACATTACGATTTGGGGAATTTTTAAGTCCTCATTCACCAAAATAATGTAAAATGCCTCTGGTTTTGTTCTAAAGGCAAATCCATAATACATTTCCTGCAGTTACCCGGACATCTCTTTTTGAGACTGTAATAGGCAGGTAGTAAAAGACGTATGGCTCTTGCTCTTTTATACTAAGGTAAGCTTAAATTGGTTCAGTAATGTAATAGAGGAATTGTCCAAATCAAGAAAGTAGAAAGCTAAGAAACGCTACTTCACATTTTTTGCAGATGCATTTTTTTAAATTTTCACTTAGACTGTGAGGTTTTGAGGAGCTTATTAATGTTCTTTTCTGCCCCATCGTGCCCAGCGCCCATGCACTGAGCGTCACCTATGACAGCTACCCGCTTCCCAATTTCTAGTAACACCAGGAATTTCATGTCACTTCTAGATCAACTGAAAGTACATACAGAAAAATAACAAAATCATACTTATTAAAGATAGCACATAGGCAGTCAGAAATAAGTATTCTTGAGGGGCTTCTAGAGTGTTTTGCTTCTGTTTCACTGTAGGATGAAGTAAACACAGGGATTTTCAAACAGAGCAAGCACTGAGACATAACCCAACTTCCTCCTGTGATCCCGAGAATTTCTGACAGGTAAGTGGCATGTCAATAATCCTAACAGTATAGAACTACACGGACACGTATAGGGTTAGGGAACTGGACCTCACTTGATCCAGAATTCCAGGGGACCAGAGCAGATTTTTTTTTAAGCAACCACAAAATAGACTGCAGGATGGATGCTGTAAGTCTTAGGCTGATGATCCTCTGGCATTTCTCCAGGTTGTAGATTCTGAGATTAAAGGAGACCTAAAGTATAGCCTCTATATGAAGGGGGAGACAGGAAAAGCCAAGTGACATCCCTTTAGTCAGTTATGTCCACTTTCACCAGATGTGAAGAAAACGATAAAAACTTGACGATTAAATCTCAAGCAAGCACAGAGCTGGAGAAAGTGTTAAAAGCCATGATTAAGCTTGGAGAAACAGAATATAAATTGCAAAGAAAAATGACTCACTGTAAGCATTTATATACTCAACCCAATGGGCTTTTCAATAAACCATTCAAGAGGGGGAAAATGTACAAAAATATATTTCCACTGGCAAAAGCTTGTTAAATCTCCTAAAGCAAGTTTTTTCTTTACCCCCTGCTTCCAAAGTACTCAGCTCAATCTTATAAATTGGTTGAGGTAGGGAAAAAAATCAGTTCCTTAGGTCCTTGTAAACATTTCACTTTTATTTTTAGAAAAAAGAGATTATTTTCCAAAAACTGCAGGTGTGAGGAAACTAATATTGAAAGTCTCCCGTGAACTGTTTTACACCTTACCCCATCAGAGTGCCCTTGGAATAAAACAAATTGGATGAAAAACATAAGTCTTGTAGCTTCAGATACTCAAAAGCTTATTACAGCTGAAAATGAGTAAAAATATTACAGCCACCAGGCCTATTACAATAGAGAACAGATCTACGTTAGGCTCAAATGTAAAAGTAACCTCATTATAGCCTCCAGAAGCAAGCCAACCTGTGCTCTGTTCTTCTGCACGGGCTCCCATTGAACCTACACTTTAAAATAGAGTCTCAGTTTTCAGTTTAAATTACTAGTTAGAAGAGAACAATCAAAGTGTTTACTTGCGAGACAAAAAAATCTTAAATACAGAAGAGAACTGAATTTTATTCAATATTTCCATTCATAGGTAAAGAACACAATCTCTCCCAAAATGCTACTGAATTTTAGTTTCAACATTCAACACCACTCTTATACACTTAACACTCCCAGACAGGCACTGAGATATGCTCTTAGTTTACCAGAAGTACAAAACACATCTCTAGTGCAAGATTTTATGGGGAACTCATGTACAAACAACATTTTTTTTTTCAGATTGACTAAAAGGTAAAAAGTGATTGAAATCTGTATACAAATATGGATTGGGGTATTTAGGATAGGCTAGGCTCCCGGCTGAAATACAACTTTAGGATCCTTTTTCTAACTTCTACAGAGAAGTCACCTCTGACTCCACAAGGAGAATTCTCAGGTTTCAAAAAGAAATGTCTTCCTTTGATACATTCGCTACACAAACACACACGCACACACACACACACAAACAGACGCTTTGTCAAATAAGTATATGAATGATTATAAAGACAGATCAAATCATTTGCTCCTGAGGTTTGCCCAGCATTGTGGTGGGTACTATGAGAAAAATAAAAGTAGTAAAGAACCGCCCTCAAGATTAGACCTTATAAAGAAGGCCAAAGTTAGTGGATTCCTAACTTTGCACTTGCTTTCTCTTATTTATGAGGATCTTCCTTCCTTTCCTCTTTCTTGAGTTCTTATGGGATTGAAGTTTGTTACTAAGCCTACTCTAAACATATTCCAATAACAAAGTAACATTGATTTTTTCAGTCTCCTTTATAAAGCTTATTTTCCAATAATTCAGTTTTTTAGAACATTTGCTTTCTGGGCTCTTTCCAGGTTTTCAAATTGTTTCTGCATGGAAACATAAGCTCAGCTCTTGGACTGACATGAACAACAGTGCAAATAATTTTCTAATTGTGGCATGTTATATCCTGCATGTTACTAAAGATAAAGAATGTTGAAATTGGGAGTAAATTCTAAATATTTCATGTTGAGATGAGGAAACTGATGCTTAAAGGGACTAAGTGATGGTCCCAAAGCAATTGACAGAACTGAGAACACAAAGAAGAGTTTCAGAATTCCAGGTCACGTTTCTTCTGCTATATGACACCCCCATTTATGGTAACATTTCAAATAAAGGCAGCATATAATTTTTTTATCATTGGGTAATTTGTTTATGAAATTGCATTTCCATTAAGCAAATATTCTCTCCATCTGCTTGGGTAGAGGTGATGTGCCCTCTGTTAACGTTTTTCCTGATGCAGTCAAAGCCATTTCTCTGAAATATTTGAAAGCGATCAAAAGAAAGCAGGTCTTTACCATTAGCATTCCATGAAAACCAAAAGGAATATAGAACTGTAATCACCATGCATCATTTCTTACAGATTTTAGTAAACTAACAACATCTACAAACTTGCTTAGCACCCAAACTCACCCACATCAGTGACTAAGTCATTAAGGGTCCTGGAGCTGCACCTTGTATATTCCAGTCTCATATGGTAATGGAAATCTTTGGATCCCTTTGACTATTTCACCATTCCCTAATAAAAGAAGTCATCTGTAAAACACTATGCATTTGCCTATTTATTTTTAAAAATTTGCTTAGTATCTACTCATGTCAAGTGCCTGATTTACTCCCAGGAATTGAGAAATAGGAGAGTGACTGGGAAAGTGAGGGAAGCTGTCCCCATTGATATGGATCTCAGGGGACCTGCCTGGGCTTGGAAGAGCAAGACAGTGTCCAAGGTCAGAGCCAGAGACTTGTGTCTCCACATCTCAGCAAAGACTTCAAGTGGAATTGGGATATTGAGCCAGGAGTCAAGGGGTTGGAAATCAATGGAAGAGTGGCTTGTAACAGCAAAGAGAAGGGTATGTGAGCAAATCCATAGACAAATAAACCTGTGGTGAGTCTTTCCCGTGTTCCTGGGGCAGGCTGGTGGGGCACTGGATCCATTTAAAGGCTCTGAGTGGGCCACTAGGGAAACAAACATGAATAAGACACTGCCTGCTGTTTAGTGGTCGAGGGAGGATCCTGTGGGGAGACAGTCCATAACAGATCACTGGGATCACTGAAGTAAGTGCTAGTAGACGCAGTACAATAATACGGACACACAGAAGAACAGTGAAAAATTGTGCCCAGGGGTCTGTATGAGTCTCCTACTGATGCTGTAACAAATTACCACATATTTAGAGGCCTAAAACAACACGAAATTTTTTTTTTATCTTACAGTTCTGAAGTTTAGATCAGAAATGTGTCGTCTTGTGCTAAAATAAAGTGTGTTAATAGGGCTGCACTGTTTCTGGAGACTCTCAGAGACAGTCTGTGTCCATGCCTTGGTTTGTTTCCATCATTGTGGCCAGCAACGGCTATTCGAGGCTTTCTAATATCATATCACTCTAAGAAACTCCCACCTCCCTCCTTCACTTATAAGGACCCTTGTGACTGCCGTGGGCCCAAGCAGATAATCCAGAATAATCTCCCCGAGTCAGGATCCTTAATCTCGTCACATCCAATTAAACTGAGTTAAATTATGTGTAGTCACTTGGTCCCTTTGTAAAGTAACATATTCACAGGTTCGAGGGATTGGATGTGGACATCTTTGGGGCTGGGGGCATTATACTGTCTACCACAGTGTCAAAGGAGATTAAGGTGACCTGGGAAGATTTCACATGAGCTGATAATGGTGGAGTCTTGCAGGATGAGTAGATGTCCAAAGAGGCAGTGAATATGGGGTTGGGGAGGGGGGGAGGGAGGGAGGGAGGGGGGGGAGGGGGAGGGAGGGAGGGAGGGGGGAGGGAGGGGGGAGGGAGGGGGGGAGGGGGGGAGGCTGGAGTCCAGGCAGAGAGAGCCCTAGAAAAATCAGAGTCAGAAGTCCTTCATCCGCCGCTTCCTTGATAAATATACACTCTGCTACATAAGCAAACTGCTCTGACACGTCCAGGCATTGTGCTCACTACCAGCATCTGCTACTCTCCTGGACATTTTCACAGATTAATATCATATTTCCATAACTAGCTAAATACTAGGGCTAAGCTAGCTGATCTATTCAAAAGGTTCATTCTTTTCCCTCTCCTCTCTTTAAAAACGAATACAATATTTTCTCTTATTTAGAGTCCAAACATCTTTTCACCATTCAAACAGACGGAATACTATAATTACAAATAGCACTGAAATACAATCTGCCTTCCCCTTAAATCAACAAAGATCTCCATCATCTGGTCCTGTTGATTTGCATACACTATTTACACACTACTTAGACTATATCTATTTATATATATTTTTTATTTACAAAGTAATCACCTCCCTCAATGGTTTACTTTGAGTCTTAAACCTTCCATAGGGCCAAATGGATTGGATGCAATCTATTTTTATTTGCTTTTCACCCAAAGAGGCTGGGTGAAGAGTACATGAAAATGAATCAAAAGCAGAATTAACAGGAAGAGCAGGGAACAAGACTTGGTAACCCCATGGTCACCCTTAAAGATGATCAACAACTAACTGTCAACACAGTGCTGCCTCTGGTTACCCAGCCGAGGTCTGGGGACATTCTAGCCAACCCCATGCACCAGCAGCATACATGTCTGCCAAAGATCAGCCTAAAACAGAGACATCATGGAGTCTGGGAAGTATAATCAAAGTTGCCACTACTGCATAACTCAAAACCAGTAACCATGCTCCAGTCCAAAACTGACTGGAGATGTCTAGATGGTTCCAGGCTAGGGCTGCCTTACTTTTTCCAAGAATGTTCAGCAGGATGTCTGAATCTGAGAGTCACACAGAGTTTTCTTATAATTTATGGGTCTCAGATCAATCTAGATAATTGCAATGTTCCCCTAAGAGACTTAATATTTTGTAGTAGACTTAAGACTGTCTATTCTTAAATATCCCTCAGGTATGAGCAAGCCACAAATTTAACTAAACCTCAAAAGTAATGTGACTAACCTCAAAGGAAGTATCATGACAAAATGCAATTGGGGGTGATGTCCAAATCTTTCCTTTTAACCATTATTTTTCACAGACTTGTTTGATTTTTTTGTTATGGAAAACATTTATATATATATATACACACACACACACATATATAATTTAAGAATATTTTTATGTTGCCTTTCTATAACAACATTTCTGTTTCTTTCGTGTTTTTGTCCCCTTACATACGTCCCTACCCTCTTGTGCTATTTCTTTGGATCTTTCCTTGGTGACCTAGCCTAATTTCCAAGGATAGTTGCATTCCCACTTGCTTTTCAGATTTCATATTGCCCTGATTTTTGCAAAGTTTGTATTTTTCTATTGTTTTAGTCTTTTCTACGCTTCAGGGATTTTGGCTATAGTAAAAGTTTCCCTTAAAAAAGCAACAATGCCATAAGGATTTATTTAACAAGTCATCTGGAAAATATCGTAAAATATATCCTATGATCGTTTACATCTTGCTATTCGTGACAGTGTCCATAGATGTTTGAGGAACTCTAGGCATTAAAGCAACAACTAATGTTTAAATAATGCCTGTTCTGTGCCAAGCTCTGTGAGGAGAGCCAGGGATGTAAGGAGGAGATGAGAGGGAGCGATTTAAGTATGTGTAGGATATGGTTCCTGCCAGGAAGAAAAAAGTCCAGAAAGGACACAGATATGCAAATAGTTATAATGCAATGTGATAGGTGCTTTTACAAATGTATGAACTAACTCCTCTGGGAGCACAGATAAAGGAGCAATTAATTCAGCCTGAAGGAGTTCAGGGAAGCTTCAGATAAGAGGTCACGTTTCAACTGGGCCTTGAAAGAACAGTAGGACTTCATCAGGGTCTTAAGGATATCTAAGAGATAGAAGGGAAAGAGGAAAGGTACATATCAGGTAGAAAGACCAGCATGAACAAGGGTTCATCAAAGTTCATGGCTCAGTCCCTGGCACATGTTCAACTGGAATAAATAGTTTTGAATGAATGACTATGAATGAATAAATATTCAAAGAACTGGCTACAAACTTACTATTCTTTTATGGTTTAAAGTATGGGCATTTAGGAGAAGAAGAGGGCATAATCGAGGCTGATGGCGTACTACTCAAAGGGGTGATTAAGCTGGAGCTCCTCTGCCACAGTTACCATGACTGGACATGGAGATGGACGTCCTCCAACGAAATCTCATGCTTTTCCCTTTTTGACAAGTACTGAGTGGGAGGCACAATGCCGAGAAACGGCAGCCTTAGTGTGTTCCTCTGCTTAGCACCGGAGCTTCTTCCCGGACTAACAGGCAGCTCCCAGGCAGTGATTTAAGCACTGGATTTATAGTCAGACAGTTAATGACGAGCTAAAGAGGAAGGGGGGGGCGGAACATGCCAGGTAGTCCCAACAGCAAATAAAAAGTCTCCTGAGAGAAGGAGCCTGGCTGGACCGCAGAGAACAGAGGAGAAGACAGTCGTGGAGGGCCTGGAAAAAGAGCCGACGCCAGGCTCTGTAAGACCCTGGAGAATAAGTTGAAAATACGGGTCTAGGAGGGATGAGAGAATTCGAAGTGATTTAGGTAGGCTTGTAATATGAGAAAGTTTGAGTTTCAAAATAAATATCACTCTGCTTCAGGAAGGCCTGTGGATTGGGGAACGTGTATGTGGGTTGGTATCTGCGTAGATACTGGGACAGGAGCCTCTGGTGCTCGTTCAAGCAAGAGGAGAGGGTAGCGTGGATTAGGTGATGGCAGTGGAGGAGAAATGGACGGATCTGAGCGAGATTTAGAAGGTAAAACAGAAATTGTAACACACCTATTACAAATTTAAGTATTTACTACGTATTTGTGAAAACATTCAAATCCTTCCCATTAGGGTATTCATTGATTCCTTCACCTTTTCAGCACATATTTACTCAGCAGCAATTATGGCCAAGGCACGGAGGACACAGCTGAAGCCAGATAAACAAGATCCCTGATCTACTGGAACTTATATTTTGGCGAGTGGACAAATGATAAACAAATAACTGTATGGACAGAATAATTTCAGACAGAGCCGTGAAGTGGGGCAGCAGGAAACTCCTTTGGATCCAGCGGACAGGGAAGGTGTGTTGGAGGAGGAGAAATCGGAGGCCACTTGAGGACAAGAAGCCAGGCATCCGGGAAAGAACCACAAATCCCTCATCTTTGGGTGAGATTTCCTGCCACTCGCTTTATCACCTTGCTTGATCTCTCTCTTTTTTGAAGATTCAGAAGATTTTTTAAACACGCCTATATTCTCAAGAGTTTTGGTCTACATATAACTCCTCAGTGTCATGGCAATGAAACTGCTAGGGTTAGTGATCCCTCCCTCAGAGGATGTTTTGCTACCTTCTGCCTCAGTAACAGATGGGACACCTATTAGCCCTAAATAAAAATCAAAAGAATAACGTAAATTAAATAATTCTCTATCCCACCACACAAATCCTTTTAAAAGCTGTTTGTTGAAACAGACTTGGGTTTGAAACAGATTGGTTTCATTATCTATTTCCTTTTTTAAAGAAACTGAATAAGAGCTCAGCATACATTTAACTGCTGATTAATCATTTGAACCCCTTGAATTTAATAATATTAAGAGTTGTTATTTATGGAAATACCAGATGTCTGGAGAAGTAGTTCTCCAAAGGGTTATATATATTTTTTAACGTCTGTCAACTTTTAGTAATTTGTTTTGAGTTACTTATTTTAAGTCTTTTTAAAAAGTATTCTAGGTTGAAATCTTGAAAACACGTTGCATATTAGGGGTTCATAATGATTAGAATTCTTATAATTTGGAAATAAGCAAAAGATAGATGTATAAGTTAAGTCTTGTTATACACCTATATCTGTGCAGATATATTTTTATATACAGGTAAACCATTTTTATTTAGTAAATACCATAGAGTATCTTAGAATACAATCGTATTGCTTGGGCTACTTCTATTATGTTCTCTGTAATGTTCATTCTAATTTCCCATGTTCTTGTAGAGAAAGAATCTGAAACCTTGAGGGAAAAGGAAAACATACAAATGCTATTAAGGTTCACATTTTTGAGCGGCAGGAAGTCAGCAGTAAGTGTCAGAGATTGATCAGAATTGTGTTCTATATATAAACAATTGCCATCAGGTGTGCCCTGCTACGAGGTCATTCGTGCACCCCAGCAGTAATTCGAGCAATTTAGAATTTCAGGCAGCCTAGAGAGGGAATAAATTATTGAAGAGTTTAACTTCAAGTGTAAAATGTATCTTTATGGCAGATTTCTCAAAGAAACAGATTCTGTCCTTTCACATTAAATTAGATTTGTTAGTTGAATCAAGATTTTTTTAATAATTTACATACACACAAAAAAATATGTTGCTGTGCCATTCGTTTTGCAGAAGTGGGAGATGGCCCAAAAGTGAAGAATAGATATACATCTATACTTGGTATTTTCTACCCACAATAATCTGTAAAATTAAAAAAAAAAAAAAAAAGAGCTTATTACTGAAAAGAAGTTGAGTTTTATCCAAACTTTGCTATTATTTTTCACACACTTAAAACCAAAGCCAATAAATAGAGACACAGGTACTAAGAATATGGTATGGGTACTAAATTCTTATTTCCAGATGATACTCTAAATCATACTTATTTCTAGACTGCTCCTCTAAATTTTTATCTATTATTGAAAAAATAGTTAAGAATTCATTGTAGAATCCAGAATCTCAGATTACATTTTTATTAGCTTGGAATCCACGTTAATCAATTGGCGCATTCTTCATGTCAGAGAATTCACCTATGGCAGATTCATACACAATTTTTTTTTCCCGTGATATTAGAGCTCCAGAGTTTTAGATTACATAACTACATTTCTAAACCTCCTTTGATAATGTGGACACATGACAAAGTTATGGTTCCTGGGATACGAGTGGAAGTGGTCTGGTCTCACTGCTTGCACTCCTAAACAGAACGGGCTTGGCCTGAACTGGCTCATTCCCACTGTCTGGGATGCAGATGCTTTGGCTGAAGCTGTGACAGCCATCCTGAGCACAGAGGCAAAAGCCTTAAGTTCTTATTGGCTCTTGCTTGCTACACGAGAGCCTGATGAACTCATTCAAAGCAGTCTGTTTTGGGATCTACTTAGTCTATAACCTCGTACACACTTCTATATCATCATCATCCATTTAACTCTTTCTAGTATTTTCCAACTTCAAAGATCTTACTCTTCATTTTATAGTTTATAAAATGCTCACTTTGATTAGGAATTCATTTTAAAGCACTTAATATGAGTCATTAAGTTTGTTCTAATTTTTAGAGACTTGTGTACCTCAAATGCAAATGAATGCTCTATTATTTTAAAATTGAAATGCACTCTTGCTAGGTAAAATTTTGAATGAATATGGAAATGCTAGAAGTACACATACAGCTCATTGTATGACTGAAATGCAGCTTTTCAAGACAGTGTTTTTGACTTTTGCTTTACCAGTAAGTAGTCATAGGACAGTTATGAAACCATGAGCCATCTCTAAGGGCTCTTCTGGTGACTACAAGCCCACAGGTGAAAGTTGGAACTAATCGGGGAAGGAACAAGATTGAGCAAGAAGAGGTGTGATCATGATCCGAAAGTAAATATAAACAATTCACATTTGAAAAATGTTACAGTACAATTTATAGCTTTTGGAAATCAAACTGCACTCTAGATAACAAAAACTCACTTCCCTTATTCGCTTTTAAGATTGAAAACTCTATGAGGGCAGTAGCCACTTCTATTTCATTTACCTCTGTATTCCTGACGCTTAACACAGAGTTTAGGTTAAAGAAACTTAGTAATGTTTGTTGAATGATGGAATTCATACCACTTATTTAATATAATATTTGATGCTGGAATTCATCCTGTCTCTCTCTGTTCTGCAGATTGGCATCAAAAGAGAATATGAGAGTACAGAAGCGTAACACAAACATTCTGATGCTTAAAAAGTGATGCCTAAGCTGAATTTGAAAGAATGAATAGGAGGGGAGAAGGAAAGAAGATGATTCTGTGGATGAAATAGGTTGTAAAAAATTAGCCGAGCATGGGACGTAGACCAGTGAGGACCATACATACTAGTTGACCCTAGGAAGATACAGGATCTGCAAAGTTAAGTAAAAAGATAATCTAATGACCCTACAATTCCACTCGTAGGTAAATCCCCCTTCCTCACAAACGGAAAACAGGTATTCAAACAAGTATATGTACATGTGTGTTTACAGCAACATCATTCACAAGAGCCAAAAGGTGGAAATAACCCAAATGGTCATGAAAGAATAAATGGATCAAATCATGGTATGAACATGTGGTATATTCCATACATATATAACGGAATACTTAGCCACAGAAAAGAATAAAGTACTGATGCATACTATAACATGAATGAAAACTTGAAAACATGATGTTAAGTGAAATAAGCCAGACACAAAAGGTCATATATTGTACGATTCCATTTATATGAAAGATTCAGAATGATCAATCCATAGGAAAATAACACAGATTGGTGGTTACCAGGGGCTTCCAAGAATGGAGAGAAACTGCTTAATAGGTAAGGGGTTTTACTTTGGAGTGATGGAAACACTTGAAACTAGATAGATATGGTGGTTGCATAACATTGTGACTCTAGTAAATGCCGCTCAATTGTTCATTTTAAAGTGGTTAATGATATGTTATACGAATTTCACTTCAAAAAATCGTTTTAAAATAACCTATGCCTTAGAGTTTCATCAATCTCTTTTGAAGAATTTTTTCATCAGCACCACAGCAATTCTACCATTGTGCCTGTATCTTATTTATGTTTCCCGAGTATATTTACATTAGAGTTACAATAATCAGTTCCTTCTAAGTCTAGGCACAGATTTTCTCAGTGAAAACATTAAGTTCCTTAAAGTATGAGATTGAAAAAAAAAAAAAAATCCCAGTACTGTTAGTAAGAGGTAGCTAGCTGAGTAAGATGGAGATAATGAACATGTGCGGTCCCTCTCCTGGAGACCAAGCTGGTGGACAGCGTGGCCAGTACCCAGCGGAGGCCTGAGCAGGGCCCGCTGCAGCTTAGGTGCTGCCCCTCCTGTGAGCAGAGCCCCTGCTCCCTCCTGCGCCACACGGGGACGGTGTCCTCTACCCCTGGGTCCTGCAGAGGCTGCCTCTCGCTGCTATGCACACAGGAACTGGAAGACCCTGGTCGCCCTCAAAGAAAGAGGCAGCTCATGACTTTTCACCCCGTGCGCAGATGCAGGTGCGGGTCGAGGGGAGCTCCGCTGCGCGTGAGACGCAGTGTCGACGCCCCCCACTCCCTGAGGGGGAGTCAGAGAAGGGGGCGCTGGTAAGGTTTACGTTTTCAGTAAAGCTGTCAAGATGCATTCAGCATAATGGGAAAAGGGAAGTGATGTTCATAAGGGGAAGCTTAAAAATAAACAACTCTATGTGCCATTAACACAATTACACAATTACTAACAGTTTTACCGGATACTAATAATGTGCAATGGGAAAAGGTAAGCTGGTTATTAAAGGAAACTGTATATATAAATTACCTCTGAATCACTTGTGATTGAGAAGAGTGATATCTGGTGGGGTGTTCCAATTATCAAAGCTGCTGTGTACACTGCTCAGACAGTTCTCCACACAATTGTTTTACGAGAGGACTGACTTGCAGAGTCCACATTGCAAATATAATAATGAAAACAATGATAACAGGTCACACGGCTTGAATGGTCACTATATCAAATGCTTTAACCTCATAAAGTTGAATTGCGTAAACATCCTTTTCTAGTATAACATAGGGGTTAAGCACACAGGCACTGGAATCAGACAGCTTATGGTCCCATCCAAGCTCCAAACTTACTTAATCTCTATGCCTCAACTTGCTCATCTGTAAAATGGGAATAACAATTCTACATTCCTCATAGGGTTCTTGTGAAGATTAAATGAGTTAATACACGGAAAGCACTTAGGACGGTACCTGGCACACAGCAAGCACCATATAAGGAGTGCTCACCATTCCTTGATAGAAGTCCCATCAATGAATTTGCTAAATGTTGCTCGGCAGAAAAGAAGTAAATCAAATTAGGTGTGGGAAGTTTTGAGACGCCAAGAATTTCTGCATCTATCCTTCGCCCTGCACGGTCACAGTGGCACTGAAATTGCTGCTTTTGGCGGTGCCCCTGGTATGACCCGGCCCTTCTCATGCCTCACTGCTAAAGTGCACCAGGCAGCACACAAAAAGAGTGATAAAGGAGTCATCTTAGATTAAAAGGGTACTGACCAAAACAACTCCCCCCAAAGCAGAATCCCCCACGGTTTTGATGAGGCGTATTGTTTTCAATTGCAGATGTCATTTCCACAAATTCTCATTTTGGCATCTGCCACACGCATGCTACGTGAAAGCAGTACTGCACATGTGCTGGCTGTTAACGTGACATTCTTTGGGGACTGCTTCCCACAAATTAGTTGAGAACTTATCTCTGTAAAAGAATGTCTGTCACTGACAATTACGGTGACACCCCGCCAATGCCCACAGTGCGAATACAGAACGTCAACATGTATTTCTCAAGTTCTATGATTCGAGGAGGAAACATCAGGCTTGGATGGAAAAACACCAGCTCGGCCTTCCAACTGCTGCACTCGTGCTCCCATTAGTTGGCAGAAGTCACATTCGGATAAAGAGGTGAACAAGCTACAATTCACTGCCACAAAATGGGTCACGGCTTTAATGAAAGAGGTCCTTGTTCCTAATGGATTTGGATCCCAAATCAAATAATGTAGCATTAGAGACTTTTTGCTTTTGGACTTAACAGTCTTTTTTGTTGCTTCTGAAAGGCTTGCTTTTGTGCAGAGCTGCTCAACTGAATCTCTTTGTCATGAAGATAACCAGACACTTAGGCTCACACACCAGCTTCCTGCAAACTTTTCTATGGAATATTTTAGCATATAGAAGCGACCTTAAACTGTGTACTTAGGGTTTTGAGTTGACTATAAAAGCCAAAACTCAAAGTGATATTTAGTTTACGGTTATTCACAGTGACAATTTCTTATGTGTTTCCTGAAAGCTTGATATGAACCTTGGCCTTTAGAATTTGAGGTTAATATTTTTAAGTCATAGCTCTGGTAACAAATATTTTAAATAAAACCATCAGCATCCCGTGACATTTGACATTTCCCTTGTAATTTCTTATACAATTTTTTAAAGCTATAATGTGACACGTGTAATGTACCAAATAAATGTTTACTTACTGTAAAACTAAGATGATATTTGCAAAAATATTTTGGAAGGCATTATGAATTTTAATAATATTACTTTTAATGTTCATTAATGCAAACCTGTGAAACTCTGCCTAAATCAGTGGATTAGGAAAGCATCCAAGCTGAAATCATGGTCATTAAGTTTCAGATCTAGTAAAAAAATTTAAAAACTGTTCTGCCTTGTTTTTTCTCTTTCTGGTTCTGGCAAATGTGGCAATCAGCTCTGCTGAACTAAGAGACGAGGGATGAGTCACTCTTTTTCCTCTACCGGCCCCCAGTTCTTGGCAAGTATTATGATCATGCCAGTAGCTTGCTTCATGGAAGGTACAAGATAAAACAATTTCCTCAGCTACCATCAAAGGCTGTCTGCAGGGTATGGGATAATAGCAGAAGCCTTATCCTAGGATCATTTTGCCAATTCTACTCCCACTCAGGCAGTAAATCCCAGCTAGGAGCAACTACGAGCAGCTCATCGTTATTGAGCGCTTTCTATATGCTAAATGCTTGGCTTGTGTTATTTCATCTAATCCTTGCACAATTAGCAACTCCACTCCACTTCCACAGTGAAAGCAGGCTAGACTCCAGCTATCAGCGGCCGATATTTATTGAGTACTTACTTTGTGCTAAGTGTGTTACTTGCATTATCTCATTTAATCTTTGCACCAACCCTATGGTCTTGTAATCATAGATTATTTTAGCTCACTGTAATTTACTGGGAGACCACGGTCCCTTGTCTTCGCTTCTCTACCTCGTGTAAATCTGATGCATCCTCGACTGCAACTTGAAAATGAGATGACGAAAGAGAAGGAAACGAAAAACAAATTAAAGAAGGAGGGGAGGGGAGAAGAAAGAAGGAAGAAAACTAATTTACTGGTTTGCCTACTAGGTGAGAGGGCTCAGGCTTCATTTCTCTTAATTTTCTCTGTAACTTTCAAGTTAGGTATATTTATTTTTCCCATGTTGAAAATGAGAACGTTGAGGCTTGGCAAGGTTAAATAGTTCTGGCAAGTCAGTATGACCTGCAAGTGAGCTGTCAAACACTGGAAACCCATGTTCAAATCCTCAAGTTCACAGGCCAGGCAGACCCGTGCTGCCATGGCCTGATGCCTGTGCAAACAAGCTGAGCCACAGAGCAGCCCGGAAGGGGGGGGGTCACGGCTGGTTCCTCGAGACCCGGTGCTGCGGATGAGCAACAGGGAGAAGACGAAGCTTTTGCCTAGTGGGACACAGCATTCCTAGAAGCAGGTAGCTGCCCATCGTGTGATAAATTATCGTGCAAGAACCAAACCACGGGTTTTGCTTAGCGTTGCTGACCGGCTCGGTCTCCCGGGCCTAGGAGGGAGCGGGCAGCATTCCGACTCTTAATGCCTGATGTGACTGCAGCCTCCTCCGCCTCTACCCGCGTCGTTTACTGTAAAATTGGTACCTTTGTACCTATCGTAACGATTTAAGATGTCTCTCTTTTCCTTTGAGGGACACAGGGAGTGGTCGGTGGAATGTGAAGAGAGTTACAGAATACGAATGAATGTATCACACCCTCTTTGGCTATTCAGTTTAACTGCTTTCCCTGGGCTTCGAGCATCTCAAGGGCAGGGACTTTAAATTTTATGTACTGATGAATCCCCAGGACTCTTCACAGGGCCTGGTCGACCCCATAAGTGTTTGCTGGATGATCTAACTAACACTACTCAGGTTTAACAGAAATACCGCATATATGAGAAGACCGAGAACCGCTATTTGAGTGACAGCCAAGACGTGCTGGAAAAAATACTGTGTCCTCAGACATTCTGGTTCATGCCTTGGGTGGAACTTTCCACCTACTTTTCTCCCCACTTTCTCTGATGCTGCCTCCTATGACGGAGACTCTAAGAGGGTGAACTCTGAGTCAGATCTGCCCTCGACACGTTGGCACCGGGTATTCCAGTGGCTAGCGCGGCTCAGGGCAGCCTTCATTCCATGACTCGAGGGCCAACTCGTCAGTCATTTAAAATCAGGCATCTGTTTTTATTTTACACCCAAATCATAAAAGATGGCTTAACTTGGAGCAAGCGCATCATGCTGTCTACATAATCATCTCAGGAGATTTGAAGCACCATAGGAAGCTGATAAATTGTTTTTAAAGCTAAGCAAAGGCACAGTCTAATGCAGACTGAATTGATTCAGTTAAAACATCCACCATGAAACACTTGAAAAGGTGACTGTGTCCTGCCCCTAAAGCCCTGAATAGCTGCCCTTAGTAGTAGGTTAAAATGAGAAACTGTTAAAAGTAAGCAGTATGCTTATGAAGGCTAAGGAATATTTGAAAGCAGTATTTAAATATTTTAAAAATATGTCTGATTTCACTTTCTCTTTAGAGTTACTGAGGCGCAAGAGAAGACTAAGAATATTCACCCGGCCATGTATATTTTCCTTCAAACATGTCATTTCAGACGTCTTTCACAATGTATCTGGAATATGGAAAGCAATCCTACGGAGGTATTGTGTGTCACAGCTCATTGACATGTTTATGTTTGTAAAGTCAATCAGATCAAGGCAACTATGAGGATTGCTTTTTTTTTTTTATTTTTTCCTTGTTTGAGTGAATGGAGTCTAAAATGTTTTACCAGAAACAAAAATAAAAGAAACATGTAATGCATTTGGCCTATTACTTTATCCTTAATTTTTTTTTTTTCTTTTTAAGGAGAGAAATCTAGAGGATAATTTAGGTTATCATGTTCAAAAACACTGGAATAAATGGCCAACCTGCTACAATATAAATATACTGATACACATTTTAGAAACTGGCTTCCAAGGCCAAGTTTTCACCCTACATGCCATAAACTTCCGGGAAGTCCAGAGCTACTAGAACCTCAGGTGTCTCTTCTAAAACAGTGGCAAGAAATACAGCTCTCCACTTCCTAGAATGGTTATAAGGATCCAATGATATAAATAGGATACACAAAATCACTTCAAAAAAAAAGTGTTCTATAGATAAATATTTAGTAACAATGTAACAATTGTAATTATTAATTAAAACAAGTTATTGTCTTGGAAATGCTTCTCCATTTATCATATTCTTAGTCTCTACGCTCTGGAAAGAGAAATGCATGTTTGAAAGGATGTTTTTAGAAAACCGTACTGAAATTAAATGTATCTTATGGCAGAAACGGGTGAATGTTAAGCTGATCAAAAGCAGGCTTTCTTTTAAAATTAGAATCTCAAAGGAATAGATTTTTACAATAGTTATAATTCTTAGTGAAGATATGAATTTAATAATATAGGGGACAAAAGAAAGGAAGAATATCTGAATCACTAGGCAGGAGAACTAGGAGAAGAGCCTGCTGTAAAACCATGTAAAATGGAGACTTGTCTCCAGGCAGTAAAGAGTCCTATCAAAGTATACCTTATGAAAGTTTCCCAAAGTTCTATTTCTTAACTTTCTTTAAACATCTTCTGATATATCAATTCCAGCAATATTTTGGCAGCCTAAAATTACACCATTCTGACCTTGACATTAGTATTCAACAGCACTGAAGAAAGAATGACAGCTTCTCCATCCTAGTGGGTGATCTTGCAAGCTTTTACCCTCATGACTATGGAGTTTCTGTCAAATGTGCTTCCAGCCGAATGATCACATTCTTTTGAATTATGAAGTGGCTGCAAACTGTACTAATTGGGTCTGCAACGATGTCACTGATAAGGATTAAGCAGCCTTGATTGTCTTAAAGTCACAAACATATGTCATTTTGTTATACATGTATATTCCACTTAGCCTAATCCATAACTGTAGTCATGCAGAATTGCTTTGTTTAATTAAAATCGTCATTAAAGACCTTAAGATGAATTAGAGGCAAATCATAAAGAGATGAATGGACTAGCTGAGAGCAACTCTAATGAAAGGTTAAATATCCTGATTATTTTTTTCATTATTGATGAAGTGTGAACAATATGCTTGGGAGTGAAGAAAAGAGTGAATAAGGTTCTACCTCTGCCCAGAAGAATGGAGCTACAAATGCAGCAGAACAAAAAGCACATGTCAAGCCACAGAAACCCTAAGAGATCATGGCCTGAACTAATGTAGCTGTTTCCTTTGGTGCATTACAAAGACTTTTCTATATTTAAAGACTCTTTAAACAGTAAGCTCCCAAAAGGCAGGGAAAGGACTTAGAAGAGTCTGTGTCATTTGTACTATGACTTTGTACAGTACAGTGGCATTGGTACCCTGGGTGCTTATTAATTACTATCTGACATAAACATAATAGGCACTGTGAGATTCTAGAAAACTATATAATGAACTTCTACATAAAGTTCAGAGATCTTTAACCACAGATTTATACTGATACTTTAAATGGGTAGCATTTGAATAAAGTAGTTAAACTTGGTAAATGTATCAATAAGGTTACGTTAGTTTTACACACACACACCAGGGTATAAACAGCTCCCATGGATTCACAGTCTCACTACACTTGGTCTTTTCAAACTTCGTAACTTTTGCCTCCTGATGGATGTGTAATGGTATCCTATTTGCGTTTTCCTGATTACACACGAGTTGAGCATCTTATATGCAATTATGGATCACTCCTCATTTCTCTCTCATGGATTATCTGTTCTTATTTATTATCTATGTATTGGGTTGTCTTTTTCTTCTTGATGTTTAGGAGTGCCTGTGTACACTGGAAATTAATTTATTGTTGACCAGATGGGTGGTTTGTGCCCCGGTGTATGGCTTACATTTTTTACTTTTTTAAAACATACTTTTGTCATGTGAAGGTATTTTATTTTAATATAATAATATCTACCAGTATTGTTTGTTAGCAGTCTGGGTTAGTTCTCCCTCTTTAAGGAAATTAACACTTAACCTAATGCCATAAAGACATGCTGCTGTATTTTCTAAAAGTTTTATGGTCCGATTTTTCGTGTTTGTTTTTAATGTACCTAGAATATACTTTTGTACCTGAGGGAAGGGGCTAGCTTTAGTTTGTTTTTTCACATTTTTAGCTGTGGTAGTTACCACAGGTGTTCACATGTTCTAGCTGTCTTCCTTCTGAGCTCCCAGGAGGAGTGCTCTCTCCCAACCTCTTCGGTGCTAGATGTGCCCAGGTGACCTGCTTTGGCTAACGGACTTCAAGCAGATGGATGTGCACATACATTCAAGGTGATGCAACTGGATCCAGAAAGCAGGCAGGGAAGACATGGTCTAAGATAGACTACTGTCCTATCATCCTGAAGGCACAACAGGCGGGCAGCCTCCTGCTTTGCCCACTGAGAAAAATGATTCATGTGATCATTATCGTTTTTGAAGCTTCAGAGGTAATACAGGGAGGTCAGGAATTGATTATTTAGTATAAAGCAATAATTGCAAATTAACTTGGCAAGAGTATCTTATTTGCAAAAAACAAAAAAAGGAAATAGGCGAACAAATATTTTTACTATCTTTTCCACCTTCGTCTTCATTGTTAGCTAATGCAAAAAAGAATCTGTTAGCTCTCTAGAAAAGTAACAGCATTTTGCCATTCTACCTTGGAATACAAGTTTCCATTCATAGATCCATTTCCTTTCTTCCAGTAGAGAAGGTTAAACAAATCCAGTCAGAATTTTACATAGTGAGAGGTGGGACCTGAAAGTGTTAATGAAAGTACTAGAGATTTTAGATTCTGATTTTATGTCATCTAAATGGTATTTTTATCTCTATTAGGTTTTTAGAAATAATTCTTCCCACGTCAAAATAAATCAAATAAATTTTCCTTGCTTATGCGATTTCTTACAGAACGAAAGACACTGCATATAAACATCTCTCTTTTCACTTCAAAGGTTCATAGCAGTCAGATTATTTTTAAAGCTTACAAGTTGTTAAATAATAAGACATATTTATGAGAAATTGAAATAAGAACAGTTGAAATACAAGTCAATAAAAGATGAAAGTATTTTCTAGTGATTAAATTAAAAGATGAAGGGATTAAACTCATCCTAAGAACCAGTTAATGGTGTTGATTGTGCAGGTCTCATTATTCCACGAATTATTAATTCATTTTCAAATAATAAAAGTGTGAGACAATTAATTTTTACAAAATGTTTGATGACGTTATTATTAGAGGAACTGTGGATCAATATTATTATCACTTTATTTATTCAATGTGATTACAGCTTTCCTTAAACCTATTTACTTGGAAAATACTTTTGAAAATAACTTTTAGAGTAAGTTTTTATGTATTGGTCTGTGTTCGATGAGAAATAAGCATGAGTCCTGAAAATCATCAATATGGCCATATAAATACCAAGCAAAATTAATTTCACCACCAAATATGTCAGCCTGAATTTGACTTGCAAGTATTTTTTGTGTTAATGTTTCACCTATAAAAGTTTTTCAGTGGACTAATAAACCTAGGAAAAATATTTTATACTGCTATACTATTTTTAGGTTTACAAAGTGCTTTCTCGGGTGTTCCTATATTTAATCCAGGCAACATCTTTTGAGGTAGGAAAGAAGATAGGGTACTCTCTCTTTATGAATGAGAAACTGAGGTTCACTGAATTGTGCTATGATCCAGAGCTGATAAGTGGCTTCGAGATGAGAGCCCGTTTTTTCCTACTCCTTGTGCAGTGCTTATGCCAGATGCTTATGCTTATGCAGGCATCTCACACGTCTTCACGCAGCTTCACCTTGGAGCTCACACTGCTGTGCACGTTGCTACAATGATTTAACACGAGGGTATGTAAATGTGTGTGTGTGTGTGTGTGTAAGTATGCATGTATATATTTCCTTCACCTAAGAGAACTGCGACCAAAACAGAGTATCATATTAAATATTTATAGCATGATTTTGCATGTTTTAAAGCATTTTATAGTAACTCATTAAGACTTCAAAGTCATCAGCAAACACACGAAAAACCTAACAGGATGAATTGTTAACTAGAAGAAAGTCAGGGTTAAAAGTTAAATTTTACTTTGGGTTCTTGCTTGAATATACTCTCTTGTCTTACTGAAATATGGATTGGAAAGAGACTTGTCCTTTTATCCCATAGTATAAAGTTTATACTTTGGGACATGCAGAAAGTAACCTTTATTTTTCCACAGGGTAAAAATGAGTCCAGGAATCTTCACGTTGAGCCAAAGTCCCTTTGAGTTAATAATTACTATTTGTGTTTCTACCAGGAAAAGGTAAAACAAACAAAAAGAATTTTAAATCTGAATGATCAGAAAGGCTTAATATAGCACCAAATCATCCCTTGCTAAGAGATCCCAGATGGTAGGGGAACAGGGGCTGCAGAGGAAGCCGGGTAAAGTGTACTGTCCTGAAAGTAACCACAGTTAATATCAATAGCATGACAAAGACATTGCTTTTACTAAAAATTCTAATTTTCTGCAAGGTTTACATTGCTCTACAATGTGGTCTTTCTTAACTACAACCTCCACTTGTGCTGGAATCATTCTGATCATGATAAACATCAATTTCACCGCTTCTCATGTCCTTTCATTTATGTTAAATGATTAGAAATACAAATTATATTCAGCTCCTATAGCTGTATAGTTGCATAGGTTATAAGATTCACTTAAATTATGCAACTAGTCTTCACATAATAAAAGCTTCTTTCTTTAAAAAATAATCAGCATTGAATTTTCCTCCTTAGGTCTCAAGGAGTCAACTCGATAACTGGATAATCTGCTAATGATATAATTGCACCTTTAAAATTTTTGATCATATCTGAAATCATTAAATGATGCTTTTAACACATGATTTCAAAAATTGACCCCTTCAGAGACTGTACTGATATGGGAAATGAGTCAGATACACCGATCATTGAAACTACACAGGGAAGACTCTATCATCGTACTGATGGAAATGCAAAAAGCTTAAGACCTATGTTAGAGATTTCCAATTTATAAATATATTTCTTGGGACTTCCCTGGTGGTCCAGTGGTTAAGACTTCTCCTTCCAGGGCAGGGAGTGTGGGTTCGATCCCTGGTCGGGGAACTAAGATCCCACATGCTTCGCAGCCAAAAAACAGAAGCAATGTTGAAACAAATTCAACAAAGACTTTAAAACTGGTCCACGTCAAAAAAAAAAAAAAAAAAAAAATCTTTAAAAACAACAAAAAATAGAATATATTAATATATTTCTTAACGTTTATTTTTAAATGAAATAGTGTAAAATCTCTTTTGTATCTCAGTTATCAAAGAATGTCAATTAAATTTCAAAGAAGTGAAAACAAACTGAATACATTCAATTCAAAAAAAAAAAAAAGAACAACTGTGATTAGCGTAAGTAATGATTTTTACGGTTCTCACCCAGTGACACATTAAGGATTTGACATTTTAGGAATAATGCAGGCTTTCAGGAGTAATGCCGATTCATTAATTTGGTTAGCACGCGGGCCCACTTAAAAGGCACCCTACCTGCTCTGACAGTGGCTCAGTCCTGCCCACTAAAGTCCGCACAAGACTCGGTTTGGGGTGACAGGAGGACTCTCCTCACCATGCTTGTTTCCCTCCTCAGCACAAATGTTTGTAACCTTATTACCACGGGCATTTGCTCTTCATTAGGTGGTACCTGTAACGCCAGTCAGAGGCTTGTTTCAAGTATTTTTAGTGCAGTTTTCCCAAGGTCAAGTTGTTGTGATGAGTGGGTAAGAAATGTTGGACCAATCTGAACACTACTGAGAGGGCTGCCACATTCAGAGGTAAAACTAATTAGGATCCCGTTCATGCTACTTCATCACAGTGACACAAGCACACTCCCTAACACACATCTCTAATTTCTGTTTTCTGATGAAACGAAGAGCTTCCTACTTGCTAAGAGGCACGCTGTTCCAGCAGAAGGCCAGTGGGAGAGAAGAACTAACACGGAGAAAAAGGAAAAAAGAGAATCCAACTGGCAGTCCGGATAGAACAACGGGAAATGGAATTAATGGAGGTTTTTGAACCAGAGGAGATGTTTCAAGGGACAAGAAGGTCATATAGGAAAGGACAGGCGATGAAGAGGTGCAAGGAGGTGGAAAGGCATCGCCAGGGAAGTGAGAAAGGAAGATGCTCCCGGAAGCCACACCCTGCAGAAAGCTGATGGAAGGAGAAGCCGAGGAGCAGACAGGACCAGTAACCGACTGCCATTCCGTCGTTTTCATCAGGAAGAACTCGCCAGGGTGGGAGCAACACAGGCTGTACAAGCAGAGCCTGGCAACTTCATGATTTCTTTTTATTTAAAGAGTAGTTCCAAATTCCTTCTGGATGAATGGAAATTTTATCATGCGTTTTGGCAGAAAGTTTAAACCACAGAGTAAATGCATTGCAAGTTCATTAACAGACTACTTCAAGGGAACTCCTCTACCAGCTTTGGGACTATGAGAAAAAAAAAAATCATAGAAATATATTTTTCCTTTTCTGTTTCTGGGAAAACCGTTTTTAGAAAATATTTTATAAGAAACTTCTGAGTAAAGGAGAAAGGAAAAAATAAAGCACATGTCTGTGGCTACATAAAAACTGATTCAACTAATAACTTTTTGAGGGAGAACCAGATCAGTGGAGTTACAGGGGTTCAGAGCATGGGTTATACTACAGTTAGAGACAGAACTTGGCCTCATCAATTTCTAGTTGTGTGACATTAAGTCAGTTAAACCACTAGCTGCTAGTAGCTCAAATGTAAAATGAGGATAATAACATGCATCATTTAGATCCTGTAAGAAGGAAATAAGTAAATACCAATACTCAGCTCTAACTAATACTTAAATAGTATCTATTAGTCATTAATAACCTTACAATCTAAATCATGTGATTTAGCATCAATTTTGTTTCCTATCAGCACCAATAATGAGCAGATTCAGTGTGTGTGTGTGTGTGTGTGTGTGTGTGCACACATATAATAAAATGTATAGTGATAACTCAAAGAATTCTTAGTCTCTTATCCTGAAAATGCCATTGCCCTGAGTGGGGCTCGGCCATGTATTTCCACATCCTGATTGAATGTATCGTCCTTTCCTTTCAATTACTAAAATACTAAAAATCCCCTGCTAAAGTCTTCCATTATCAGTTTTCAGAGCAATATTAAAGGCTACAGTGCCAGATGCTAAGCAAGTTCTCGGTATGAGGAGAGTAAATTTAAATAGCACAACATGGACAGGACAGATAAAAGGGAGAACGCTGCCGCAGGCCATCTTAATTCACCTTTTCCTTTGATTTAAACACTTGAGTCAGAAGTAGAAGATGGAATGGTTGGGAAATTCCTGGTGCTAATGTCACCCACCTACAAAGCCCACATACCAACATTCCTGCATGAAACTGCAGAAATCCTCAGGGCGCTACCCCAAACCGGTGGCTGGAATTTGGATTCGCGTCAGTTCTCTCGCTGAGGTGGTTGGGATAAAACCGAGGGGTTCCTGCCGGGCAGCATGGGTTATTTCCTGAACGTACCTGCTTTCCCAGTGGCCTCCTACGGCCCACTCAGTGGACCGGCAGGTGCCCTGTCTGTTAAACTTATGAGTCTACCATATCACCTGACGTCGGTGTTGGATACACGGTAGGGATTTAATATGTTCATAACACTAAACCACGCCATTGTTGGGCTTGCAAAGTAAATCGCCACGTGTGAGTCTTGGTTAATTTTTAATATCTTGGTGGAAAATTGCCCTAGTGCATAAGACACAATGAAATAAGATGAGAAAATCTGATATGAATTATAAGGAGTCTTCTACACCTCGAACGGAAAAATGAAGCATATTGGTAGGATCTAGAAGGGAGCCCAAGGAGAGTGTGGAAAAGAAAACAAAACTTTAGCGTAAGAGACACAAGACCGCATAGGAAGAGTACGTGTAGTATCGTCATCCTGAGTTAACCCAAGCTTCTGGGTAGTTAGGCTGAGAGCATCCATTAAAAACAATGCCAACAACAAAAAATCTAAACCACCTATATCCTTTTCTCGAGACGTAAGAAGGAGAATCAGGACACTAGAGTGCATCAGGAAAAAGAACGTATGAAATATTTTATAATAGAATTCCAGATTCCGACACAGCATTTAACTAAGCAACGGAGATGTTCTCCAGGGCCACGTCCTCCCATCCGCCCCCTCCCCCTGCGTGCTGGCTTATTCCTAATCGAGGATGGAGCCCCCATCACCCCACAGAGCTGAGTGAGGATGGCGGCTGTGGCCATGACGTCCCAGTTTCATTCTGTCACAGATCGTCTTTAGAAGCCAGGCATGTCAGTCCTCTAAAATGAGGAGGTAAGTAGTGATTAAGGCTAAGTGGATCTTGTTAATTCAGCAATGCTTTAAAATAATTGAACATGAATAAATGGCAAATTATAATCAAAGTCCTTTGGGAGTACATCTGAAAGCCCCATAATGCCACAGTAGTTCATCATGACTAATACTATTACAATTAATATTAAATGATAAAATAATGACTGGCTTCTTATTCTGAATTTTCATGCTAGGGAAGCGATTCCCTGGCATCTGACATTGGAGTAAGGGGTGGGGACAAAGGACATGGAAAATGGAAGCAATCACTTCATAGCACAGTTTTTTAAACTCAGCGTTTCCCTGCTGAATTGCTTTGTTGGCCTATTCAGTAGTTGGACCAGGATGTTGTCCATTATGCTATGATGTTTAAAAAGAACAGAGACAATGGTTAAGAGTCTCCTGAAGTGAATTCTAAAGTTTTAATACCCGACGTGTGCAGGAGGCAATGACAAGTTTGCTTTAAGAGCTTTTGAGATGTAAGGAGTGACCTTTGTGTTTCCAAGAAGGCCTGATAATTGAATGTAGACACGGCATATTGGAAAATAAGGTACTTGTAAGGCAGGAACCGCATTCAACCAGCCCTTGTAATTGAGGGGCACAGTTTACCTAAGATTGTGAGCCCTGCCTCAAAGAACCTCAATAATCATAAGCAGTGGGGGGATTAGCACTTTCCATGGCGAGGGCAGTGTGAGTCTTACAGCAGGTCACTCAGAACGGGAATAAAGAAACACGCTGCAGCCGAAGCCGGGGGTGTTCCCACGACACGACTCCCAGAAAATGGGTGACAACATCAAATTCCCGAACATGGAATTCAGATTTGTGAGAGTATGTTTAGCCTATTTTAGAGGCTGATGGTAATCCAGCAAACAGCTGGTAGAAAAGAGAAGCGGAGGGGCACAGAACAAAAAGCTAAAGTGGAAAAACAACAAACGCACAGGTGAAGCTGAGTGGGGACGGGTGAGGCGGGTGGCGGCAGGGAGGTCTGAAGCCTGCTTGGGCTTCTGTCTTTCGAAGGGGCTGATGCTCTTTGGCTGGATGAGAGTGAAGATGCCTTAAGTTCTTCACAGGAGGAACTGACAGTCTGCGATGATTTGTTTGTTTGATGACTACGATTTACCACTTCGCCGCGAGGCACGTATGACCATATGACACATTTAGGTCAAGAGAAGTCAGCCCTCTGTTCAAATCCAGTTCGCTGTCCTTCTGTGAACCACGGCAATGGATCTTCCCCATTCAGCGATTCTAAACCTCGAGATATTAACAGGAGTTTCAGTCAAGTGTCTCATATTCCATCCACATCCGTTTTGCTGAATGTCCTTTTATTTTACCTTTACTACGGTGTGTCAAATGGTCCAGCTTTCACTGGAACAGAATGGCTGCCGGTGCACGCAGGTTCACTTTACAACAACTGAAATAAAGCTACAATCTCTGTTTTGCAATTTCATAAAACAATCAGCAGAGGCATGCCATCTGCAAGTCCCATTTATCTGGCTTCTGAAAAAAAAAAAATTTTCCCCTAAAGATAATGAAATGTGGTAGATTTTACAAGAGTATAAACTCTGCTTTGTAACTAGACTGGGTGAGAAGCTTTATAAAGGACAATCTGAACTTTAGCTTATATTTTCTTTTCTTGAGTGCCCCCTTCAGCTCCAGAGGTAATCACTATGACCCCAGATCATTGCTCCAGATTCTCCTGATTGTCTAAACTCCAGTGTCTTTACCAGTTTTTATGGATCTTTGACCTCCTCGGCAGTGTCCTCAGTTAACTGGACCATAGTTTTGAGCTGTTAGCTTGACACCATGGGTGGCTGTGCTTTTAAGAAACACAATGTCCTTAAAAAACTAAAAATAGAACTACCATATGACCCAGCAATCCCACTCCTGGGCATTTACCCTGAGAAAACCATCATTCAAAGAGAGTCATGCATCACAATGTTCACTGCAGCTCTATTTACAATAGCCTGGACATGGAAGCAACCTAAGTGTCCATAGACAGATGAATGGATAAAAAGATGTGGCACATATATACAATGGAATATTACTCAGCCATAAAAAGAAACGAAATTGAGTTATTTGTAGTGAGGTGGATGGACCTAGAGTCTGTCATACAGAGTGAAGTAAGTCAGAAAGAGAAAAACAAATACCGTATGCTAACACATATATATGGAATCTAAAAAAAAAAAAAATGGTTCTGAAGAACCCAGGGGCAGGACAGGAATAAAGATGCGGATGTAGAGAATGGACTTGAGGACACGGGGAGGGGGAAGGGGAAGCTGGGACAAAGTGAGAGAGTGGCATGGACATATATACACTACCAAACAAACGTAAAATAGTTAGCTAGTGGGAAGCAGCTGCATAGCACAGGGAGATCAGCTCGGTGCTTTGTGACCACCTAGAGGGGTGGGATAGGGAGGGAGGGAGGGAGACGCAAGAGGGAGGGGATATGGGGATATATGTACACGTATAGCTGATTCACTTTGTTATACAGCAGAAAATAACACAACATTGTAAAGCAATTATACTCCAATAAAGGTGTTAAGAAAAAAAAGAAACACGATGTCATGTTCCTTTCAGGTACAGCTATGAATTCATATTCTGCCCTAGTAAAACCTCAGGAGAAACCCATCTCAGAAAACACTATGCACAGAATGGCTAGCTAAGTAATGAAATTTCCACCGTCATCGATGGAGTATAACCCTTTCTAAGAGCTCAGCTGAAATAAAAATAAAATGCCAAACATACACAGCATTGAAAATCATATCTTTACACTAAATTTCAAAGGCAGATAATGAGAAATAAAGACTTACAATCTCTAACATGTTACACTGTTTCAGCATATTGGAAAATGTTCCAAAGCATGGTTATGTGTTTTTAGCATAATTTTATTAAATAATTACTAATTAGAATCCCCTTCTGTAGTTATATGAAATGAATAGATATTGTTCAGATAAAATATTAAGATGTTTAGAGGAGAGAGATAGTAAAGCAGTCCAACAAAAATCAGACCAGTTCATATTTTAGTAAATATCTATAAATGAATAATTACATTCAATATTGCCTACAGTGGACCAAAACTCCACCTATCATGGCCAGAAAGGAAGAGCTCCAGCCCTGGGCAAAAGGTGTATGCACTGGTCACAAATAACACAGAGAATGTGGAACTTAATAAATCAAGCATTCTTTCTAGAATGCCGAGATAACCAATTATAAAGCCAAATTCTTTCTATGTAATGCAGCCACATCAAAACAACTTCTTCTATGCAATTTTCTTTATACTCCAACTTATTCCTTCTACCCTGTGGTAGAAATATGGATTATCAACAGGCTTCCTTCCTCCTTTCCTTCCTTCCTTCCTTCCTTCCTTCCTTCCTTCGCCCCTCTCTGCGCCCCTCCCTCTCTTTTCTTCCGCAGACACCGACAGACAAGCTAACCCATCACTATTACCGTCCAGATGAGAACTACAGGCCAACGGGGCTAGCATCTTACTCAGCATTCCACAGGCAATGAGGTTCAGACACTGAATCTGCAGCTTCTGCCTTCCGGCACACAGTTTTCTCTTTTCTACCGCACCATCTAATACCTTTAATTTCTCACAGGTTCTTCCGTGTTTATTACTAGAAGAAACACTCTAAGCCACACTTTGTGCCATTAGTTATTCAAGCATTTTCCTCCAACTTCCCTTTGACGTGCCTTCCCAACCACACAGCTTCCGAGGAAACTCCGCCAGGGGTGGGTATCTGCGGAAAGGGTGGTAAGCAGATTTTGATTCCAATTATCCATCTAATCATTATTTCAATAAGTATTTATTGATCACCTACTTTGTACCAGGCACTGTTCTTTAGCACAACATACAAAAACCATCATCATGGATCACAGGTCCTCACAGGGATACAACACACAAACTGATAGAGAGATAGAGAGATAGATAGATAGATAAAGAAAGAAAAGGGAGAGAGAAAGAAAGAAAGTCAAATTAACTGTTGGTAACTTGATAACTCTAGGGAGAAAAATAAAGCCAGGCAAGGGATTTAGGGAGAAAGGCTACTGTTTTATACAGGTGCTCAGAGAAGGCCTCAGGGATAGGGATTATTTGAAAAGATGACTGAAGAAAAAGAGAAAGGTCATGCAAAGATCTGGGGGAAGGATGCTCTAGGCAAAAGGAAACAAACACCCTGAGGCTGAGATGTGCTTAGCCTGTTCTAAGATGTCAGTAAGGTAGGAGGCAAGAGAATTAAAGGAAGAATTATAGGGAATTTGGAGGGAAATATATGTTGGAGAGAAGAGGTATGTGAGCACAGGTAGGTCTTTTAGAGCCTTAAGGATCTTAGTAAAGACTTTAGTTCTCTCTGATTATTGTGGATGAGACTGCAGAAATGCAAAAGAAGAAGAAAAGGCTACTGCAATCCAGCAAAAGCTGACAGTAGCTTGGGCAAGAGAGGTAGAGATGGCAATCTCTAGAAGGTACGACACTGAATCCATTTTGAAGGTAGAGCCAACAGGGGTGGCTGGTGGCATGGATTTGGCGTGGCAGTGAGAAGAATCAAAGAGGTGCCTATAGCCCTCCCACTGGGTATGTCAAGTAGACCACTGGATATATGAATGCAGGGCTCGGGGGAGAGGTTTAGTCTAAAGACGTAAAGTTGGGACTCATCAAGTTTAAAGGTAATTGAAAGCCATGAGGCTGGATACCATCACCCAGAAAGCCTCAGGCTAGAGAAGACATCCAGGGCTAAGCTCTGGGACACCCCACAGTGTAGGCATCAGGGAGATGAGGAGGAGACAGCGAAGTAAACAGAGGAGGGCCGGTGGGGGGAGGAAAAGCACAGATGAGTGGCGTGCAGGGTACCAAGCGGAAAACATTAAGAAAAGGAGGACCTGACCGCCCGTGCCAAATGTCGCTGACAGAGTAAGAGGAGAGCTGTGAGATGCGGTCAGTTTGCCCAGGGGTTAGTGAGCTCGTCCGGAGGGGTTTGGCCCAGTGGCGGCATCAAACCTGCTGTTCTAGGTGCTCAGCAGAAAAGGGGAGCACAGGTGTCAGAGGCAGGTGTGGGACGGCTTCTGACGTGGTCCACGGGGGTGGCCGAGGAAGGCTTCTTCCAGGAGGTAAGAGTAAACCGGGCCCTAAACTTGGAACCAAACTCTGACAGGTAAATAGCCTGAGAGGAGCGGCGCTTCAGATAAACTGAACTGCCTGGAAAAAAAAAAAAATACTGGTGGGAAGTGAAAAACTCGCTAGAACGATGACACCTAGATTAACACAGAGATAACAGAGATAAAGAAAGTATGGACTAAGGTGGTGACAACTGAAATACATAATGGAAAGCGAGAACTGGGCAGACTGTTCTGGAGGCTGGCTTCACAGGAGCTGTTAACCTCCTGGACCTACACAGCGTGAGAGGGGGAGGTGAGTGGAGTTTCTGGTGGTGTCGTTACTGAGGCAACAAACAGGACCTTCTCAACGGTGAATCTGGGATAAGAATTAGGTTTCTGTGCCGCTAACAAGGTTTGCGCCATTCACTCGTTCCCTCGTTTTCACTCTTACCTGTTTAGCTGCAGTAATCCACAGTTTCAGTTACACTGATAATGATTTCAGTCTTAGCCTATTGCGTCTGAGGGATCGTCAAGAAATCGTCAAGCACGTGTCCAAAGAACATATAGAAAAGGACCTAAGGAGAACTTCTAAGAGTGGCCAAAACTTAGAGATAAATGATTGAGGATGGAGCAGAGAAGGATCTACTTCGCTCCTGGCAGGGGAAGAGGAGCTAGTCACGGGGGAGCCTTTCCAGAGCTCTAGAGGGGTTTACGCCTGGCAGCTGGAAACAGCCTGTGAGCCTCTGGTGGCTCTTGGCCGCGTCTGCCTTCCGAGGTTTGCCCTCGGTGCCAGTGTGCACAGAGCTGCCAGCTCCCCCGAGAAGCAAAGCCCTGGTCCCTCCACCGACACGTCCATGGAGCCGGAGCTCCTACACGTTTGAGAGAGACTTAGGCCAAGTGTTTGTAAAGGACAAAGACGTTTTCCCATCCTCCTGTGTCATTCATTCCTCAGTGTGTTTGAATCTACGCCACATCTTTCCGCTCACTCGAGTGGGGAACGGGTCCTTGGGGGCAAGATGCCTGGAACACGGCAGATGCCCAACAGATATCTGCAGTCCCCCGGCCAGGGTGCTCAGAGGGCATGCATACTGAGATCGGAGAAATCTGCTACTTTCCACATCCTTGCTGTAGGAGGCTGGAAATAAATGAACAAAAAACCAAAAGCAAATAGAAAGAGACAACGCCCTACTTCCACATGCAATGCTTTCTAGAAAATACATGTTAAAGGCAAACAACAGAGAAGTAGATTCATAGGCCAGAATAAGTCCTTTTTCAGTAAAGTTAAATACTAATTTGATCTCGCCTCTAGATGTAATTTCAATCCAGTATTTTGTGTGTCCTTGCCAATGTTTTTTCCCCCGTCCCTGCCTCTATTCACATTGTTGCCCACATTAGGTCCAATGACAGGCTAAGTCTAAGAACGTACCCCCGTCAGCGCACCGAACATCTGTCTTCGTTTCGATCACATCGTGTTTATGAAAGAGCTGCCCCTATTGCTAGTATCCACCTTTGCTTATTTCAGCATTCCATTCCGACTTCTTAAGAAGGACAAAATGTCAACAAGTAACACGCTGGCACTGCCGTCTAGCTGAGTACGGGTGAGCTGGTAAAATGGGGCTGGGGGCTGGCAGGAGGAAGCCACTGATATGTGAGTAAGTGTTCATCGGTTCATGAACAAAATTCCAAACGTGCACAAGAAATGCAGCTGGGGCAGAGGGCAGGGGGGAGGCTAATGTGTGCAGGTGCTTCTAAAGGTAAAACATGAAGATTTCGGTGTACTTGTGAAATACATTTTAACTTTATAAATCTTATCGTACAGTTGTAAGACTGAGGCAAGGTACTAACGTCTGTTGCATACTGAACTGCGTAGTAGGCGTTGTACATAATGGATATATACTTTATATATAAATATATATTACATAGCAGAATATATATACTTATGATTTTTTCAAATGAGAAAACTGAGGTTCAAAGGTATTCATAACCTGCTCAAGGTCACACAGACCATCCCTGGTGAATGTGAGGGATCAGTGGTCTGTCAGAGGCACTGCCGACTGCAGCGTATTTTGGGGGATCTATAACATAACCCAGAGCAGCAAGAGTTTGTCACAGGAGTTCTTGTCTTCAGGCTCTGTGATCTTTGGGATTTTGTCATGCTGTAGCGATTTCCTGGCAGGGAAGAACAATTAGGTTTCCGTGAAATACCCTGGCATCTGTCCATCCCCCACGAACAGAGCATGACATAACCCTCTCCACAGCCCTCACTGAAGACATACTGGGTTCAAGGCTAATATGTTATTTTAATAGTGAATTCTGGAAGCCTACCAAGAGCAGTCATCATTTGAATTTGGCATGATTTCACTGATGCTTGTTGCTCATAATTTCATTATTCTCCAGATGTTGACATATTCTTCTGTGATGCCAATTTTTCTTTTGCCAATTATCTCTGTCAGAATTGTAAGGCGATGATCGTTTGGGCTGCTGGTTTGCACATTTCTTCTATTAAAATGTAAGCTCCACGAGGGGAGGGACCTGTGCTTGTCTTGCTTAGCGATTATCCCTTCAGAGTCCTAAAATGGTGCCTGACAGAGAGTATGTCCCATAGATACCAGCTGAGGAAATAAATAAGTGAAAATTGTACCCTCGGTTTTACAGTTGTGTGGGAGCTATTAAAGTGGAATACTTCGAAATATTCTGGATTATTAGATGATTAAAAAGAAGTCAGTTCTCATGTTTCTACCCGTAGATCATCTAGTGGAATCTTAGGTTCTCAGAGTGGTGGACCCTTTGGATCTTAACCCCGGGCAGTTCCCAGGCCCATCATGTGTGCTGGGCTCCAAGAAAGCAAAACATTTTTTTAAGTAACCATATTAATATGAAACGACTGATGCTAAAAATTGTCCTCCTATATATTTTCAATTAAAAATTGTACTCCGAATAATCCACTTTTTCTTTTCTGTATCACCTCTCCAGCCTGTGTGCCTCATTAACTGACAATCTGTTATCTCTATTTTTAATCACCACATAAGAGATGGAATTAATTTTTCATAAGTCTTCTTTTATTTCCTTGGCTAAACACATACTTTTTAAAATGATTTTAAAATATGGTTCCTGTTAGTCATTTTTCTGTCTTTAGTGCTGAATTTTCAGTGGACATTTTGGAGGCCTAGGAGGCATTGTTGTTCTTCTTGTTCAATTTTAAAACCATCCTTTTCCTTTCCATACAGGCAACTGCAGCTCGTACGATATTGGACATAAAGTGTTTAAGAAGGACTGTTCAGAACGACCGCTGCCTGGGTATGATACTATGTAAAGTGTCATGGTGCTGTGCAAACAGGATATTCATTTTCAATTCACACTCCGAGCCAGAAGAGACTTTTCCCTGCCTCATTAATAGAGCGTGCACGCAGATTCAGCCAGCAGAGGAAGGACGTAGCCACCGGCGTGGAGGACACCAAGCCCATGTCTGACCCCCGGATTAGAGGACTGGGTCACAGAGCAACGTGGGTGCTAATAAGTTTAACAAGTCAATCTTCAGACTCGTGGCCTCTTCTATGGACAAGCCTATAAGCAGAGAGTTAAGTGTCCTGAATCAAGAAGTCGTCATCTCAGAGCACTTCTTCGGTCTCAGATTGGAGCAAGGATGCAGAACAGAAACTCTTCTGTGCTTCCCTCCTGAGGAGGAACTGAAGGCGATGAAATAACCCAATGGCATCCTTTCGGTTCTATGTGTACTGGTCCCAATGTTAAACATTACGGGCTCGGTTATTACTGACACAAATCTATTTGGAGTATGAAGTTTGCAATGAGATAACCTCTGTGAGCATCACATATAAATATTTAGATGCAGTTGGAGGAGCCCTACTGCATTCACTGTATCAAGATGACTTGCCCAGAATAGTCAAATCTACACAGGCAAAGGTTTTCTGAGCATCTTCTTCCAGACCAAGACATCTCAAACCTCAATACACATAGGAACCACCTGGGGATCCAGTGAAATGCAGCTTAGGACTCAGTAGGTCCGGGCTGGAGCTTCATTCGGCATTTCTAATAAGCTCCCAGGGGATGCAGATACTTCCAGCACATGGACCACACGTTGAATGGCTCTGGATTATGCGATCTTGTGAACAAGTGTCATACAAAAAGGATGACGCTGATTAGAACTTCATATGAATTTTTACTTTAACAGGGAATGACGCCTCTCAAGCCACCCGTGAATACTCATCATTACAAGCTTTTGGGGTTTTTTTGTTTGTTTTTATCTTTTTTTTGGAGTGGGAGTCCCCCATCTCCTCTATTCTGAGGCTAACTCTTCACCCGGTAGCACCCGAGAAGGTTTTTGTCCACACTGACTGGCGGTGTGTCATTGTGCTTTTCAAATAAATTTGGATACCTTTTGTCTTGAGGGGACAAAGGCAGTCACGTGACTTGGAATGCCTGGGGGTATCCTGAAGATGGCTGTTCTGTCGCTCAAGGAAGGGAAAGCAGAATAACAGATGGCTATATTGCCGGGCTGCCTGTGCCATCCCCGGAGTTGCCAGACCGCGTTGTAAGGTGCGGCAGATGGCCGGAGCAGCGGGGCGTGCCACACACCGCACTCCAGCGCCCCTCGACAAGGCGCTCGCGCAGGTAGCAGCGGCAGAGCTCAAGAATGTGCTCACGGCCCTTCACAAAGACAAATTATCCGGCAACTCTTCAGATGGCGCTATCAGAATCATCGTACGGGGCGGATGATTTCCCTCTGCTATGCACTGGCAAGTCCACCTCGTATCGGGGTAGGGGGGTGAAAAAACACTTGTCAAAAGCCTTCCACATGTGAATTTTCTTTCCTGAGCTTGGGCGAAAAGTGCTCTTCTCTGATGAGCTCATCCCTTACAACAGAGAGAATGAGTTCCGTCCCCATCACCGGTGCGGCCGCCCCTCTCTCTCTGGTCTCATCTAATGTCCCCTAGAAGCCTCCTGTTCTGGCTTCTAGAAGAGCTTGGAAGCAGCTTCCGTCTTCTCTTCTGACTCACCTTTTCTGGCCGCCATGTTCTTCCTCTGAGGTTGGGTACCTTTGCATCACACTTAGTCCTGCCTTTGAAGTATTTAAATTCTACTCATCCTTTAAGGGACATCTCACACATTAACCCCTCCAAAAGTTCTTAGTCTTTCCAACCTAAAGTATACGGCCTTCCTCTACCCTTCTCGTCAATCATTTGGTAGGTAAGTATCTGTTTATGATAATTATTTTATTTTTTTCTTATTTAATTTTTCAAACGGGCATGATTCCTCTCCTTATTTAACCTATCAGCACCTTAAAAGCAGCAAATGTTCTCAGGATTTTAAAATCTATGAGAGTGGATAAATACATTTTTTACTTAGGTTTTGAAGTCGATCATGCAGTAAATATAGACAACGGTCCTCCATCCAAAGGCCCAGGTCACTGAGCCTCAGTTAGAACTTCAGAGCTCGTGAGCACCACGCCAAAGACAGTAGAGATGCCAAGGCTGGGGCCTGTGTCCTCTCTGGCCACAACAGTGAAACAAGGACAAAGTCCTTCTCCCTTCAGCTCCAGCAGCTCCAGCGGTTTGCTTCTTCTCGTTCTTCGGGGCGGAGTGTACCAGGTTATCTGTGTTTACTCCTGAGGGGAGTTGATTCTGCTCCCTCGCATGTCTTACTTCCCTCCTGATTACCCAGGAGACTTTCTCTTCTAGAAGTTCCATAACCTGGGTCTTGATTTGTGTAGTGTGCATTTGGTTAAAAAAAAAAAATTTTTAGTTGCCGCAATAACGTCACAGAAAAAGCCATTATTTTGTTTTGAATCAAATTTGAAACCCTTCCTTGGAAGGAGCCTCCACTCGCTTCAAGCCAATTGGCTTAACATCTTCATCACCCAGTCATTGCACACAAGCCGTTTCCAAGCTGTGCCATATTCCTGGAATGCTCTCTCTTCCTGTCTGCCAAGTTATCGCTCTTCCATCATCCAAATAACACATGCAATCCCACCTTCTCTTCACAGTCTTCCAGAACTATTTGGAAAAGGTCTAATAGCTTCTCCCTGCACCATCCGGCGTGAGCATTAGCCACTTAAGGCTCCCTCACTCCTTACTGCTCTACGAGTGTACGCATTCTTGAAATGGACACCAAGGGCACACCCTGTTTTGCATTGTTCTGTAGTCTTCATGTTTTTGCCCTTGTATGTGCTGTCTTTAAATTCAGATATTTTTAGTCTCATGATCTACTGTTTGCAGATTCTCCAGAAATAAGACTCCAGCTAAAGCCCTCTGCACAGTGCCGAGAATAATATCATGTGGAAACAGACACTTAATACATCAGGAGATTTCTCAGGTTTGCTTTTTTTTAATGTACAAAGAATATGGAACATATTTAATATTTCACAAATCCACCAGGACCTGCCAGAAGAACTCTTTTAGCCTGGGGCAAGGATGGTGATTTCCATGGGGGTTCATTTCTCAGATGGCAGCGCAGGAGCTGCCGTTGGTGGTGACTGCAGGCAGTACAGAGGGGAATTAGTAAGATGCCCTCAGCGCTGACGGACAAGATCCTGAAAGCTCATTCTCTGAGAGGGGAAACTAGTAGGAATGTTGAATGGCTCAGAGCTGCAAGCTATCAAAACTCCCCTTCTCTCTGAGAAGCGGAAGAGCCACGCTGCTAGAAAGAATCAGGAAGTCACCCTGGACTTGGCAGGTGCCTCCCGCTGAGTGGGTGCTCGGTGTGGAGTCACCAAATGGAAGAAGGAACTGACTATTTAAAGCAACAACCCCACGGCTGCATTCCAGCCAATCTATCTGAGGAAATAACTTGCCGACTGAATGTTCTGAAAGGTTACAAAATGGACTCAGGAGGAACAGGAAGTGTCCGTGTTTATCCAGCAATGATGAAAAAAGAAGCATCCTCTGACTCAGAGTAGGTCTGGCTACATAATTTGCAGGGCCCAGAACAAAAGTAAAGTGCAGAGGCCCCTTGCTCAAAAATTATAAGCATTTCAAGATGGCGGCAGCAGAGCAAGAACCAATCCCAAGTGTGGGACCCTTCTAAGCACAGGGCCCTGTGGGACGGCCCAGGATTTACGCCATGGAGACGTCCCTGTCCAGCAGACATGCTTAGTGTGCCTGCAAATTGTGAGCACACATAGGTCACTGGACTAATCCAGAATCTGGACAAAATAACCCTCTTCACAACAAACCTTTGCTTAAACAAGATACTTTTTGGTTGCAAACTTAATTTTCTAAATACCTTTATACCGTCAAGAGTAAACTCTGGGAAAGAAGAGCTCAATTTCATTTAATCTGGTGCCTCTTTCTGCTTCTGTATCAATCATTTGAGACTTTAATTAGCATATAAACTTTGTCTCTGTCTCTTCGTTCTCTTCGTAGTTGGAAGATCTTGTGTGAAAACCCTTGAATTTCCCTTTCCTCCGTTTATTTCATCTGTAAAATGGGGATAACTTCATCTCTTGGGTTAATTAGCGTTTCCTGAGGTCATATACGTGAATTCTCTGGCATCTACTAGTCACTTCCTTTCCTTTTTTCTTTGCCTCCTTTTTGGCTCCACAGTTCCTCAAACTCACAGCGCTGCACATGAGTCTGCCAGCTGGTACTGGATGAGTAACCAAGTTTCGGGGTGTGCAGTGCCGAGGGCCTGCTCTACACCCGGATTATCAGTCCGGGAGGGGCATACCTCCGCAGTCAGCTGGCCCACTGCCTCTCTCTGACACCCCTCAGCTGCAACAAAACCTACTAGGAGAGTCTGCAGAAAGTCTCCTGGGGAAGACGAAGATGGGAGAAAAGAACAAGAGCCCCAGATATATCTGTCCCATTTCTCATTCTACGGGTACTACCCAGTTCAGTCTCCTAACAAGCTATTTCATCCCAGGGAGGAGGCCCGGATAAAAGAGTGATGGGGATCGGGTGAGGACAGGGAGAAAGAGAGATGGAGAACAGATTCAGCACTTTGACAGGCTGGACGCAAAGATGCTCTAGTCTGTTTGATCAAAGTAGGGGAAAAAGCGCTTTTGTCAAACTGTCTGCTTTATGTACAGGTGATGCCACTCTCGCACGTCATTTGCCTCTTTGCATTAATGCACTGTGTCTACGTATCTTATTCACTGTTGGATGATCAGGGTCCAAAGCATTTTGTTTTTTCTGCTACAGATTTAAATTTGCTGAACTCGTAAGCCATCAGCTTACAGAAACTACTATAATCTCTTCTTCTTTACTCACAGCCAAAGACACGTATCACACAAAGAATAACCAAAGTATGAGGAGGATTAGGAGAATCTGGTGTCGCAGCGAACAAAGAGCAGCCAGCGTGGTGCTTTACAAATAATGGCTCTTCCGTCTCGTGGGCCCGGAGAAATAACTTTTCCACCACATAATACATGCATTAGCCTTTCCGACCGCATCACTCCTACCTTAACTTAGACACAGCCTCACAGACGAGCACATCTGCCTGGCGGCTTTTTAACCTTCCCCTCCCGGTGCTCCAAAGTTACTGCGTGAGCGCCACCTGGTGGGAAAGCTGTGAGTTGCTCAACGTAACTTTAAAATGTAGAGAATCTTAGGTTGAAACTCCCACTACCCAAGGACTTGCTGATGGGCGAATATGCTTTGGAAGGCCAACCATACACACCTAAAAGTCAATCCTATTCGTTAATTGCTAACTAACTATAGCAGCTGCCATTTCTGCACATCTTGCTTTTGCTCACTGAAATGTTCTTGTTCTCCCTCTGTTCCTTCCAAACGATTCTCCCCCGTGTTCCTAACTCCTTCCAGACAGAGCTTATCATTTAGTTTCTCTAGAAAGCTTCCCTTGGTCCTGTATCAGTCAAGGTCCCCAGGGAAATAGATGGCACGCTAAAACTGGGTGATTTGAGGAGAGTTTAATTGAAAAGCCATTGACAAAGAGGTAGGCGGGGTATAGGGAACCCACAAAAGATGGTGCAGAACCCTCATAACAGCTACAGAGGTCTCTACTCCCCTAGTCCTGAAGGCACAAGGAGGCAGTGGGCTGTGCAGGAGGAGAGGGTGACACAGGTGTGACCTCTGCAGAGGCACTGCACTTTCCCATATCCTATAGGTGCCCCTCGATGGCCAAGGCCAACAGCAAACCAGAGAGCAAGGGACCCCATCCAAGCTCATCTCGGGGGGATACAGGGAAGGGGAGGAAAGGTGTTGGTAAGATGTGGAGTGACCCAACGGAAGACACGTGTGACTGCCCACAGCCTCCTCAGTCCTGGGCACCTGCTGGACAAGAGCACGCCTACAGACAGAAGACTGGAATGTGACACACGGAGAGGGCCTCCTCAGTCCTGGGCACCTGCTGGACAAGAGCACGCCTACAGACAGAAGACTGGAATGTGACACACGGAGAGGGCCTCCTCAGTCCTGGGCACCTACTGGACAAGAGCGTGCCTACAGACAGAAGACTGGAATGTGACACACGGAGAGCTAAACCTTACAGGGAAGGACTGGATGACGGAACAAATCAAGACTGCCCACTCTTTATAGCTTACTTCTGCTTCTCAGACTGACAGCCGCCCACACGAAACCCCACTTCAGCGCTCCGGCTCTTCGGAGCTGTGTTAGCGGCCTGTTCATAGCAGCTCTGCTTCCGGTTCTGCTAGGAGGGGCCCGGAGTCAGGCACCACTGAGGACAGACTAGAAGCTTGAGGAGTCAGTCTGATAAATTACTGTTAATTAATATCTGCCGTATCTGGTCTCTCAGTTTCTGAAGGGTAGGCTCAGACTTCTAGAGTCCTCTCTCCCTCTCTCCATCCATCCGTCCATCCATCTATCCACCTGCTTTACCTGTCTGTCTGTCTGTCTATCTATCTATCTATCTATCTATCATTTTTGAGATCAACATATCTTTGGAAGGTGCACAGGATATTTAGGTAGGAGAAAGTATCAACAGCTTTAAATTCCAAGTCATGAATGTGCACGTGGTCTTCCGGAAGGGTTTCACTTGCAGATCGGTACATTTGTCCCGAAGAGAGGGGGACTTGCTAAATTAACATGTGGTGTCATAGATATGCTGATCTATGGGAAAGGGTGAAGTTAGAAGAAAGGGGTGATATCAAAGCTTTGGAAAAAGCCATTGTTGACATTCACATATTTCTCAGAGCAGCTCATGTATTTTTTGTTTCTTTTTGGCTGCGTTGGGTCTTTGTTGCTGTACGCAGGCTTTCTCTAGTTGCAGCGAGCAGGGGCTACTCTTCTCACTGCGGTGGCTTCTCTTGTTGCGAAGCACGGGCTCTAGGCACACGGGCCTCAGTAGTTGCATCATGCGGCCTCAGTAGTTGTGGTTCGCGGGCTCTAGAGCACAGGCTCAGTAGTTATGGCGCACGGGCTTAGTTGCTCCGAGTCATGTGGGATCCTCCCAGGCCAGGGATCAAACTGGTGTCCCCTGCATTGGCAGGTGGATTCTCAAATCACTGTGCCACCAGGGAAGCCCCAGCTCATGTATTTTTGACAGGACAGTGCAGTAACCTGAACAATGGAATTTGATCAAAACTAAGGTCTTTCTTCAAACAAAAATATATCCTATCAATTACTCATATCTGTAAATCTTCCAGAAGACCTTACAAAATCTCATTCTTTTTCTGTCACTTGGTTGATCTAGTTTTGTTTCGACGAACAGCCCCATGATTATCATCAGAATAACAAATACTATTAATTATACACATTCTAATTTTTGTATGATCATCAAAAATCCCTAGCTATGAAATAACACAATGCATAAAACAACTCAGAAACCATTATGCTATACTTTAATTATTTCATAAATGATGAGATTTTTTAAGTCAGGAAGAAATTTTGTAGAATACTAATTCATACCTCTCAATTTTATAGGTGAATAAAATGGGATCAGGGTTTCAGTCACATACCCAAAGACAGCTGCAAATTTAAAACCACAATACACCTCTTAGGAGCCCTCTACCCAGTGCTGAGAAGGTTAGAGCAAAATGAACGTTTACTACGCGACGGGGTGATTTTACAAAAACAAAACGTGTAGTTGTTGTTGTTACTGTTGTTCTGCAGTAGAATAAACAGAAAGACTGAAATCATCCTCTTTCACCCCTATCTTTTCGCCCCTCCTTCTTATCCAATATAGCGAGAAAGTACAAATACATGCTTTTTGGTTTTGTGGTTCAGAGGCAGAGGAGAATTCTAGAGTAAATGTGTGGACTCTACAAACAGACCTCTATTGAGAGATGGTTGATTCCTAACAGACTGGAAACTGGGTAACGGGGAAACAATGGGAGGACGGGAGTGAGGGAGATGTGTATGCATGTGTGCTGGAGCACAGGTGTTCTGGGGTCCTTGAGGGTCACAGACCTGCTCCCATTCTTGAACCTACACTTCCGATACCAAGACCTCAGGGGAGGGATGGCACTGCAAGTTCCGAGTTCTTCATCTGCAGCGTCAACCAAGGGCAGACCAAAATTATTATTATTAATTCCAGAAGCTTCCAAAAAGCAAAATTTGAATTTACCGCTCCCCAGAAACTAGTTACATAGCACTCACATTGTATTTACAAGTATTTACATTGTATTACATACTATAAGTAAGCTAGAGATGATTTGAAATTCATGGGAGGATGTGCACAGGCTATGTGAAAACACTACTTCTTTTCATATGAGGGACTTGAGCATCCGAGGATTTTGGTATCTGCAGGGGTCCTGGAACCAGTCCCCCGAGGATGTCAAGGGAGGACTGACGCTACAGTGAACCGGGGGGCCTTGTCGAAGTTCTCATTACTGATCTTGGCATGGGTGGTCCGATTCTGCTAGTAAAACTAGCTTCCTGGGCAAGTATCAAAAAGCCACCACACACCTAGTCTGTGTCTTTTGCTCTTTTTCTGGCCTGTGTAAGCCCCGGAGTTGTAATACAAAGGGCAGGAGAGGGCACCCCAAATTGACCGAGGTTGGACTTCTTGTCAACCTTGATGACAGCAGGCTTACAGTGGATTTAATCTGACTTAGAAAAATGAAGGTGACGTTTCTTGCACTCTGAGTACCACGGAGCAAGTAGCACCTGTTGTTAAGTGTAAATTGTCTGTTGCTATCATCTAATCATCATTTTGATGGGTGAGGGGTGAGAACCAAGTACCTAGTAGATCTTTATATCCACCAACTTTCTTGAAAGAAAGCACGTTTTGAAAGGATAATGTTTCTTACTGGACCATTTTTTTGGTCTACCTAAAAAAAGAGAAAAAAATGGATTTTTACAATTGTTTTTGTAGCGACATAAGCTCTTCAGGGCATAGGGCTTGTGCACTGAACTGCAGCCCAGCATGAAATTTTATAGCTGAATTACAAACTCCTGCCAATAAAAGTTTACAACAGAACAGCCTGGCTTTTCTGGCTTTAGGACAGGGGTGGAGAAAATATACACGCTGTAACAGATACGATTATCCTGGAAATATGATATTAATGGCTGCACAATTTGAGAAAAAAGAATTAAAATGTCAGAATGAAGTTAATTAGAAATACTTGAGAGATATGTCACGTACACCTTATTTACTTTATACAAATGTAAACTCAAAACGATTTGACACCTCTTTCAATTTCATAATTAAATTAGAAGATTTGAGAATTCGCAGGTTTTAAAATGAAACTTCTATTGACTTTACATTATACTTGTTGAGAAGGTAATAGAATGAATAAATTAAATTCACTCAACATACCACGGTATTGTATCATTAATTTCCCTCCCGAAGACCACTCTTTGCCTATTGAATAGATTACACTACAGTTACCCATGTAATAATGTATGACCCATGCAGTAATACTCCAAAGAAGCAGAAGGGTGTACATTTTTTTAACACAGAACTAATATAACTGGCTATAACCTATTTTTTATTTTTTGGTTCGGTTTATGGGGGACCCCAGACAATTGAATAGAGCTGTTAGGTAAAATACATTTGCCAAATTGGTATAAATAAATAAATAAATAAATAGTAAGGTGCTCTGATTTTTGTTTTTTGTGTTTTTTTTTAATGAAAACCTTGACTCCAGCACAGACTCTTCACGGGCACCCTCTAAACAGAGCTGTGTTTTAACACAGTGTGTTTAACGTCCAGAGCACGGAGGAACTGTGACTCGGACTACAGAGCAGGGAGGACACCGGGGACGCACAGACGGCGACTCCACTGTGGGCTCTGCCGTTCACAGCGGTGGGACCTGGGGAGCTGCCTAAGGGCCGGGGCCTCAGTCTCCCCTCCGGCACGATGGGGATCACCGCCCACCACAACAGAGACAAGCCTGGACTCAGCGTCTCAGCTAAGAGAGGACTTAGGCCACCAAAGGGATGTTGGGAGGGTTTGCATAGGGTGTTACAGTAAAGCACTTTGTAGACAAAAAGCACAGAGGGGTATATTAGCATTGTTTTTCCTTAGGGAAGGCCCACCTCTACTGTGAACTGTAATAACCAGAATAATTTGTTTCAGGGATGAAATGGAAATCATTACCACTATCAACAAAGGATGTGTCTCCCCTACGTTCCATTGGACAAAGTCTTGTTTTCTCAGGCTGGTGAGGGCACGCAATCATGCAGTCATCCCTTTGTTTAGTGGTCACCAGGGATTTAGCCTTTCCTCCGGGTCAAACACTGAGCTAATTGCTGGAGATTCTGACAGAAATCTTGACTCTCCAGGAGCTTACAGCCTCAGGTGGGAGGAAACCAGGCCAGCAGACAGACACGCCTCAGAGTTACTTACAGTGTGAAACAAGAACACTTGGGATGGTATCTGATGAAAAAGCGGGAAGGAAGAACAGAAGACTTCTTAGAGGAGGTGACACTTGTTTAATCCTTGCAGGTTCGGTGATGAGGGACCCCTGGGCAGAGGAAAGAGTGTTCAGGGAACCATACGTGGTGACCTCTCCTCCAGGGGTGCGGAGGGGGGGGGCTGGAGAGAGTCACCTCAGGAACTACAGTCACATCAAAGAGTTACTTTTGCTCAAGGCGATGTGATCAGTACAACAATTAGACTGCATTCCAGGAAGAGAATTCTAACGAAGCAGGAGAGCGGATTAAAGAGGAGAAAGAAGGAAGCCAAAACAACGCCGTTTGCTTGTTTTCTAACTTTCCACAACGAGCGAGACTTTTAAGTTCAGAACCCAGTTGCGGTGGCCACGAGAACGCACCTCTCAGATCTCCAACCACGAGGGGTGTATGTGACCAAGGCCCAGAGGCTGAGCTCTGGGCGCTGAAGTCTGTCACAGCATTAGCTCCAAAGCCACGCTTCCAACTGGAGCGGGGATGGAACCCAGCCTCCTGTGACGGAGAACTGTGACTGAGAAGTCCCAGCAGTCACCCTGAGCCTTCTGTAGACGGCAGGACCAGACCCCTCTCCCCACTTCTCTCTCCTTCCCTCTGGGTCAGACTTAACATTACAGTCAGAAAACTCACAGCTTTCTCCAGCTCCCTCCCCACTCTCTCTCACATCTATCTCCCCTAATCAAGTCCTTGCTGTGTTAGCCCATCGTGGCATCTGCTTCTCAGAAGACCTGGACTAATATATTGGTATAGTATGATTTAGTAAATAAAAATTCCTTATATAAACACAAAATTGTGAATAACTCGAGATTAAGATTGCCTTATTAATTCTCACTTTTAATCCGATTACCTGGCAAAGAAGACAGCCCAGCAGTTTTGAAAGAATAAATGAATCCAGATCATGCAACAATATGTTTTCCCTTATAGTTCAGGGTGATCTATCAACCATGCTAAGTTTTTACTAACGCAACAAAAAACTTGAGAAGTTTTGTGCTAAGTTTTGATCACTGAGGTTGACAAGAAAAGCCCTCTTGTCCAATGTGATTGGAACCAGTACTTTAGTTGTTTACGTTAAAAAAGTCAGCTAAAAAGGGGGAATCACAGAAATGGTTCACACCTTAACATTTTATTATAACTCAAAACATGTTAATATGCACTTATGTGCCAATGTTTCATAGAGTCAAGAACTTTTCTTTGAGCAGGGTTCACAGAATGGACTTCTGCACAAAACACATCCAGAGTGTATTACGTAGAATGTCTGGTTTTGATTCCTTAAAGTTGAGTTAGAAATTCAGTCTGAGTGTAAATTCCTTCCTGATTATAATGATTCTCCCTACATATTTGATAGCTGTCTTCCCTCTACTTAATGTACAGAAATTGTATATGTATGTTTGTGTGTGTGTGTTTGTGTGTGTGTGTGATTAGAACTTGCTGAAAAGGTGCTTGTTTCCATCTGGAACAAAATCAGTCAGAGTTAACCCTGCTGGTCACTTTTCCCAGTCTCTGTAGCAGGAGAAAAGGTATCTGCTGGCTGAGTTCACAAGAAGCAGCTAAATTGGTTCATATCACATACACTTGGCCCTCTGTATCCATGGGATCTGCATCCGCAGATTCAAGCAACCACAGATCAAAGATATTTTGTAAAAATTCCCAGAAAGTTCCAAAAAGCAAAACTTGAATTTGCCACGAACCGGCAACCATTTTCATAGCATTCATATAGTATTAGGTATTATAAGTAATCTAGAGATGATTTAAAGTATACAGGAGGATACACATAAGTAATCTGCAACTATTACACCACTTTATATAACGGACTTGAACATCCTTGGATTTGGGTGTCCTTGGGGGGGTCCTGGAGCCAATCCCCTGAGGATACCTGGGGACAACTTCTTTCTCATGAACCCAACCTGTCCTCGTGACAGATACATTTCTGCTTCTCCACAAAGATGAGTTCTTCAGCTCTGTGGGAAAGCTCATTGGCTGCGCACGGCTACCTATGATGGCACAAGCACGGCTGTGAGGTTCTGGAACGATGCATTACAGAGTGTGCCGCAGTGCCACCGCTAAATTACGTACTTCAATCTGAACTTGATCGGTAAAAACTCTGACATTTTGATTTCCATCTGCCTAACTTCTGCGTCCTCATTTGGGAGGCCAAGAATCCATAACTCCAACCGTCTTTACAGTCTTCCAAGTTACCTTTAGTAGAAATAATTCTTTCCACATGCATATTTCATGTATTATCTAAGTTAACTACATTGCACATTTGCAATATCAAGCACCTCTGACATAAACAGATTTGAGAAATTCATAACTGACTCTTGACAAATATTCCAACCAACATGTGGGAGTTAAAGTGAGAAGCCTTTCTCAAGGGCAGCCTCCTAGCCCAGAACATTCAGGAAGTGTGAGCACTAGCCACTACCTACTTTCAGAGGAAATGTAGAGCATCTGGGATGTGGTGAGTTGGTTAAGTAGAGATTGATTAAGAGAGCTTCTACTGAGTTCAAATAGACAAATTACTGGTCGGTGTAAGTCAGCAAGATCTGAAATGCTACCGTCCAAGGCACTCGTCCAGAGCATGACACTGGTATTTGGGCATTGTTTACATGCAGCCCAGCAGGTGTAGCGCAGTTTCCTTTCTGTCAGAAATTGCATTTGACATAGTTTTTCCTTGATATTAGGCTTGCTCGAACCATTTGGACTCTTTGAAAGTGTGTAGACTTTTGACACAGTTTCTTCACATTTCTGTCAATGCTTAGAATTCCATCTCATGCCATACCTTCTAAGACCTAACCCCTCAACTTTCTGCCCTTTAGCATTTTGACTCTTTCCCCCTCTGTTGACTCCATCCCTGGGAATTTCAAACATATTTTACTTCAACAGCATGAGAAGTTTCCCTTGATCCTGCCGTGCTTTTTGGTTGACACCTTCCCATCCCCCCGCTTTCTCTGCACCTGTTGACATGACAAATTTTCTAAAAGCCCACCTCCTCCCTCAGCATTCCTGAAGCTGCTCTTCTGAATGACCTTCTTGACAGAGCAGGTCTTCTTCTCATTAGTCATTCCCTCTATCCTTCCTTGACCATGACTTGAATCGTCTCATTACTGATTCCTGCTCACTGCCCTGAGCGTGCTCTGAGTTGGTCTGTTGTCCTCCTCCCCCTCCTGCTGCTCTCCTCCCCCGACTCCCTTCTGCCACCTGCCAAGAGCAGCCCAGCATCAGGGGTCGGCACACTGTCTGCAGTCAGATTGCTTGGGGCCAAGCATGACCAGCCACAAGGCTTTGGGCGAACTACTCACCGTGTTATCTCAACGGTGGGGATCGTGTTAGTCCTTGCTTCAAGTTCATCATGTGGATTTCATTAGCCAGTATATTGAGAGAGCAGTACACACCGTTTGGTGCACAGTAAATGTTCAGTGAATACAGCTGACTAAATAGAAGCTGACTTTTTCTTGCTTTTTGGTCCTTTTTTCTTTAGACTCATTCTTTTATGACTTAAAAAAATCTGGCTTCAAGGACTTCTATATTCTTGTTTCCTAGTTCTTCATCTCTAAACCTGAGTTATCTAATTTATACTCTAACCACATGTTTCTAATTATCTTTAAAGCAAAAACTCTTCAATATTGTCTTTGCTATTTCTGTTTTGTGATAGACTCTAACAGTGATCTTCTTGACCAACTTTCCTTGGGTAATATAAGTATTTGAAGAATGAAAATATTTAGATTCTTTGGTCACTTTCCAATCCTCCTCCAATCTTGTTCTGAGGTTTTCAACACTTGGCTCCTTCATGCTGGGATAGCCCATTAATTGATCTTCATGCCTCGAGCCTCCGGCCACAAGTCCATTCACTTTAATTCGGTCAGTATTTATTGAATGTCCATCATTGGTCACTCATTGTTCAAGACCCCTGGGAAGCTTTTGCAAACCAGACAGACAGGGTTCCCACCGCATGGGTCTCCCCACCCTATACCATGGCTCTTACTCTGGCTGTACAGTGCCATCACCTGAAACTCTTCTGTCTGTATCCTATTTATTTTTATAACCACTTAAAAAAATTTGTACAAGGGATTATGATAAGGTGCAGGGTGAAAAACTCCAGTAACTCCTTTCCCTTACATAGCTCTCAGTCATCTTCCTAAGCCAGTGGTTTCCTCGGGTTACACACGGGAGAGCACAATGGCTCTTCATCTGCCACTTTATCAGCCCTAGCTTGGCCTGCAGAATTCTCATTATTCTGACCTCACTGCGTCCATCCAATCTTCGCAAGCTCTCAAGCTGTATCTGTGCCATGTCTCAAACTACGTCTCACATACCACATGCCTTTACTTTGCATTTCAGTCCACAAAGACTAGACTTGAAGTGGCACCCCTACTGCGAAGCCACCGCAGACTGTAAGCTACGCTGACCTGTCCCTCTGTGTACACCCAGTGTATTTTAGAGCACAGCAGAAACATTAAGGGGACCTGTCTGTTTGGGAATCTGGGCTGAGGTGCAAAGATGCCTAGAAGATGATCTGGCCTGGTGACCTAGTCCATCACGCACTTCGAGCTAAGGAGGTAAAGGAACAGACTGAAGATGATAGGGGTGGGGATTCCTCGGGAAAAAGCTGCAGGAGTGGAGTGTGTGACCCTCACCTCCCTTCCCACATGTAAATCAGTGAGAGCGTACGAAGATCTTCCGCTGCCACCTCAAGTCAAACGAGCGGGGCTCTAAGAACACCAGGCAAATAATCGGGAATATTTTTCGGGAGAAGCAACTACATATCCCCATCCCGCCCGAGTACGGCCATTGCTGACCTAGGGAAGTCTTCTGCTTTCCCACCACAAAGGGTCTGGAACAGAGCTCGGGGTGAGGGCAACTGGAGACACTGTCCTGTTCTCCCTCAAGTCTGTGGCGCTCCAAGGCTGCTCTTCCCTGGAAAAGCCAGTCTACACAGAAGCCTTCCTGAAGTTCCCCGTGTGGGCACAAGGAAAGAGAGGACTAAGGCGGGGTATCCCACGCCTCCCGATTTCATCAAGGTCAAGTGGACACAGTGAATGGGAGTGGACCTGGGTTGTCCTGAGAGGGATCTGTTCGAAAAGACCACTTGCCAAGAGTCAGAGACCCCAAGTCAAAGAGCTTCGCTGGGTGCAGGCAGGAGCAGGGAAGTGAGGAAGGTGTCAGAGGCACCCAGCCAGGGCGGGCACTGCCCACGCCAGGGGACAAGGAGCAGGGGCTCACCACCTTCCTTCCTCTCCCACCGCCCACGCTGAAGGAGCCACAGGCGGTGAGAGCAGAAGAACAGGATTAAGAAAGCCAGCGATGATCCCTGCACCGCCTCCACGGCCCTGCGAGCCCGCCTTCAACAGGGATGACACCCGCGCCTGCCACACGGCCCTGAGCCCGCATTCAACCAGGACGACACCCGCGCCCGCCACACGGCCCTGCGAGCCCGCCTTCAACCAGAGCTGGGGACAGAGAGAAATTCTCAGCCAAATGAGAAATGAGAGTTTGCTTCAGATCAGACATGATACTGTTTGTTTAGAACTTGAGGGCGACCAGGAGAACAAAGAAGACTTAGCTCAAGGTTTAGCCTAAGGGTGTGGAGGAAGAGCTCAGCAGAGCGGTCACCATGTCAGCGGTGAACGTAACCAAGGTGCTTCCTGCTTGGTACCCTCCCAGCCTCCCTCTGTCAGTAACACACGCACAGATGCCCACAGCTTGCTTGAGCCTTCTATTACTGCAAAAGAATAAGGTGGTGAGAGGGAAGGAAGAGATGCTCCTCAGCTACTTCTGAATTCTCTCTACCCCAGGGCTCAGGCAAGGCCCTCTCCTCGCCGTTCCTTCAGACTGATGGAGCATTTTCTCCCAGAGCTCTCCTGGGTTACACTCATTTTTTCACTTGATCTATTCAATGTGAGAAGCACATGTCCCCCTCCTAGGAATGTTCTTCCTAGTGGCACATCACCCTCACCAAAAGAATTCAAATAGCCCCTTCCTCTCACCTTCTAGAAGATGCCTTCGTTGCATAGTTGACACAGAGCCAGACCCCCGTCGGGGATGCTGGAAACGACAGGGTGCCCTGGTTGCCCTCTGGGCGCCTCCTGCAAACAGCAGATTCATCCGCAGGGCTCTGATGTTGTAGTGTATTACTGTTTAAAACATTTTTCCCCTCAACTCTGTGAGAAAATTTAATCCTTGACAAGGCGCCAGAGGAGTTTCGTTAGACAACAAATCCATTCAATTCAGAAGAGGAAGTTTCCTATGTTCTCCACCTTTCTGTGATTATTTGTCCCCCTCCCTTGGAAACGGATGTATTCAGTCTCAAGTACATTTAGTTCCTCCAAACCTCATGCCTCCTGGCAGACTGTTCCTCCCAGACGCCCAGGAGAAAGCTTTTGGAGTTGCTTTGCCTTGGTTTCTGCATTTACATTATACAGTTCCCCACAGAGTTTTACACTTTACACATAGTTTCTAATTTCCATTTGTGTTTTTATAAATGATTCCCTAGGAGTTTATCCCCACCCCTACCTGTTTCCCTTTTCTTATTATTATAGTTTGCCTTTTTTTTCCCCCCAAAAGAAAGACTCCAAATAAATTACTTCTACTTGGACTCCTTTAATTTTGAACAAAGTTGCTTAAATAAACTCAGGCATGCCCGTTGCAGTTTATCAGCTGGACTCAGGCAAAGCAAGCCTGCACTTGGGCTCCGCATCCCCTCCAGCTCGAGGTCAAGGACGCCTGTGAGCTTCAGCTACCAGTTGCTCTTGTCCTGACCACTGTCAGAAGAGACATCATGTTCTTTCACATGGGTCTGCACACCAGCTGACATACAGACTCGCGCACCGTGAGAGAACCAAGGAATAATCAGTCTCCCTCTCGTCAAACACGAACGCGCGCGCGCGCGCGCACACACACACACACACACACACACACTTTCGAGCACCCTTGAATCAGTCACTGCCTAACTGTCAAAAAACAAGATCCTCTGAATAGAAGGAGGTGGCATGATTCCAGACCCAATGTGTTGGGGGTACTCCGTTTTTTTTTGAGGGGGTTATTTTTTTGTTTTGGGGGTTTTTTTGGCCATGTCGCACAGCATGCGGGATGTTAGTTCACTGACCAGGGCTGGAACCCGTGCCCCCCACAGTGGAAGTGCAGAGCCTTACCCACTGGACCACCGGGGAAGTCCCTAGTCTTCTTTTTTTTTTTTTTAAGATAAACTTATGCATGTATTAGAGAAAGAGGTAAGAGGCGGTGAGTTTTGAGGAAACCAGTTAAGCCCAGAGAGAGCTTTTGGAACTGTCTCTCGGGTGAGGGAAGACAAATGGTGATGACTGTGAGTCACTCTCAGGCAGGTGTGTTCACAGTTTGACAAAGAACTGAGTTAACTTGACCATTAGAGCTTTTCTTACACACAGACACAGTCTTAATAGATGCTTGTGTATTTATAGTTGTGATGGAAGAGCCTCCTTAAACCTAGTAACACCACTGTACTAAGGTGCCTAGTAAGAGATAAGACCTGCATTTGAAGGTTCTCTTATGAACAAATGTATGGACACCAAGGGGGGAAAGCGAGGGGGAGGTGGGATGAATTGGGAGATTGGGATTGACATATATACACTAATATATATAAAATAGATAACTAATAAGAACCTGCTGTATAAAAATAAAACTAAATTAAATTAAAAGAAAAAAAGTATAACCCCAGACTTACCATGAGAAGGACATCAGACAAATACCAGTTGAGACTCACTCTACAAAATATTTGACCAGTACTCTGCAAACTGTCAAAGTCATCAAATATAAGGCAAGTCTGACAAACTGCCACAGCCGCGAGAGGCCAAAGAGGCATGACCCCAAAATGTAGTGTGGGGTGCTGGATGGGATCCTGGAGCAGGAAAAGGACAGTGGGTAAAAACTGAAAAGATGGGAATCAGGTATGAACTTACAATAATGTATCCATATTGATTCCCTAATTGCAATAAACATACCATAGTAATGTAAAGTGTCTGTAACAGGGGAAACTGGGTGTGGGTATATGAGAACTCTCTGTACTGTCGTCACATTTTTTCTGTAAATCTAAAGTTTTAAAAAATAAAGTTTCTTAAAAAAAAAAAAAAAAAAAAAAAAAAAAAGCTTGTCTCTTACGCTCCCGAATTAAAGCACCCTAGCAGGTGATGCGGCAGACAAGCCTGGAGGGTGTGTCAAGCTCCACGTGGAAGGATAACAGGGTGACGTTCTTATGGGCTGAATGCACTGTCCCATCACCGACGCGTGATGGTCTTAGGAGGTGCACCTTGCGAAGGCAGGTAGGATTAGGGCAGAGCCCTCCTGAATGGGTTGGTGCCCTCTAAGGGTCACGCGAGAGCTCTCCTCTCTCCGCTCTCCCCTGTGTGAGGACCCAATGAGAAGCTGGCAGCCTACCACCCAGAAGGGAGCTCGCGCCACAACCTGACTCTGCTGGCACCCTGATCCCAGATGGCCAGCCTCCATGACTGTGAGAAATCACTTCCTGTTGTATGTAGGCACTCTGTCTATGGTAGTTGGTTAGAGCAGCCTGAACTCAGACTGATCCTTTGGTTCCCACTCTTTACGCACAAAGAAGCCACAGAGGAGAGGTGATACGGGCCATGTCACTCTGGGAAAGCACTGAAGGCAGACTCAGAGAGGTGCAGGGAAAGAAAAAGATCTCCCCAGCTGCATGGGCACATGGCGGGGAGGGACAACGGGGGTGAGGGGGGTCCTCACCATGTGAGGACCAGGAGAAGGTAGAGAAAGGTGTGTTCAATAATACGCTCTGTGAGCACATCCCTTGATGTACCTGACACGCTCCTGAAGGCCAGTCGGGAAGAGTTTCCCGAGCCATGAACGGCACAGAGGATTGTGTCAGAAACTAGAAGGATAGCATCATTAAAGAAAACAGGCAAATATCCCTATTCTGACAGAGGTGAAATTCTGGTTGAGACGAAATAAGCAATATATTTAATATTATCAAATAATAAATAAGAAAATTATAGTTATTATTAATGGTATCTAGTTGATTACACCACAGACTGTGATTGAATCCATGGAAAGGAAAAGAAAAACTAGATCAGGGTGAGGGAGGCTGGGGACACTGAGAGGGAGGCGGCTGGAGGTCGTACACAGGGCAGTCGGGTCGGGCGTCTCTGAGAAGAAAGCACCTGCGGAAGGATGTGCGCGAGGGGAAGGTGGCAGCCACGCGGGTGTCTGGGAGGCCTGAGGGGCATCCAGCAACGGACAGAGGCAGCGCGGGGGCCCGAGGGGCATCCAGCAACGGACACAGGCAGCGCGGGGGCCCGAGGGGCATCCAGCAACGGACACGGGCAGCGCGGGGGCCCGAGGGGCATCCAGCAACGGACACGGGCAGCGCGGGGGCCCGAGGGGCATCCAGCAACGGACACGGGCAGCGCGGGGGCCCGAGGGGCATCCAGCAACGGACACGGGCAGCGCGGGGGCCCGAGGGGCATCCAGCAATGGACACGGGCAGCGCGGGGGCCCGAGGGGCATCCAGCAACGGACACGGGCAGCGCGGGGGCCCGAGGGGCATCCAGCAACGGACACGGGCAGCGCGGGGGCCCGAGGGGCATCCAGCAACGGACACGGGCAGCGCGGGGGCCCGAGGGGCATCCAGCAACGGACACGGGCAGCGCGGGGGCCCGAGGGGCATCCAGCAACGGACAGGGGCAGCGCGGGGGCCCGAGGGGCATCCAGCAACAGACACAGGCAGCGCGGGGGCCCGAGGGGCATCCAGCAACGGACACGGGCAGCGCGGGGGCCCGAGGGGCATCCAGCAATGGACACGGGCAGCGCGGGGGCCCGAGGGGCATCCAGCAACGGACACGGGCAGCGCGGGGGCCCGAGGGGCATCCAGCAATGGACACGGGCAGCGCGGGGGCCCGAGGGGCATCCAGCAATGGACACGGGCAGCGCGGGGGCCCGAGGGGCATCCAGCAACGGACACGGGCAGCGCGGGGGCCCGAGGGGCATCCAGCAACGGACAGGGGCAGCGCGGGGGCCCGAGGGGCATCCAGCAACGGACACAGGCAGTGCGGGGGCCCGAGGCAGGAGCGCGCGGGGCCTTGGGAGGAAACGAGAAGCGCCTGAATAGAGTAACAATGACAGGCGAGGAAGGCTCGTCTTTCCACAAGGGTTCTGTAGTATTTACTCAACTGTTTTTCTCTCTCCCTGCTGTTTCCTCAAACTTCTCCTGTCAACTGCATTCTTCTTGTCAATATTAAAACTAGCACTCTGAATGTTTTAAACTCTGCCCCTTTACTCTATCCTCCCCCCTTCCACTTTCCGACCCAACATTTCCCGCCTCCTGGCTGCGTCTCTCGAAGGCTGCCTGAGGCCACCGCCTCCCCTCCCCAGGTACCACACTCCGCCCTGCCGCTACCACTCTACTCAAATGACTCTTCCAGAAGTCATCAATGGACCGCAGGTTTCTACATCCAGTGGAAACTTCTGTTTTCAATTTGCCTGACCTATCAGAAGGAACTCCCATCTTCTTGAAAACATTCTTCTTGGCTTTCAGGACCCTACGTTCCTCCTCATCCTCTCAGATCATTACTTCTGGGCTTTTTTTTTTCCCTCCTTCCTCCTCCTGAACTCAATCACCAACAAATAGAGTTCTTCAGGGCTTAAGCTTGGATTCTCTTCTCTTTTCACTCTACACACTCTTCTAGGGCATTATATCAACTCCAGGGGTTTTAAATAACATCTACTTGAATGTCTCCCACATGCAAATTTCCACCTCAGATCTCTCCCCTGAGCTACAGATTAAGTATATCCAACTGCCTTCTTGATATCTTGGCTTGTTATCTTCCAGCTATACCTCCAACAGATTTAACAGGGCTACGTCTCAACTCAATCACCCTTCCCCCAAACGGCCATCACAAATCTGCTCTCTTCCAGGGCCTTGAATTTCAAAGGATGGTACCTTCATGAAACTATGTGCACAAACCAGAAATCGAGGAGTCATCATTCATACTTCTCTCTCCCTCATCACCCACATTCAATCCATTTTTCAGAAAAATCACTTGAATAATTTTCCCAAACATCTGTTTCCTATTCTCCCCCCACCTGCACCGCTGTAACCCTGTTCCAAGTCACTGTCATCTGTCACCTGAAATACTGCCGTCTCCTTTAACTAGTCTCTCCACTTTATCCTTGGCCCTCTTCCATCCACTCTCCACAAGGCGATTGAAGTCATATTTTTCCCAAACACAAAATGCCTGTTCCTTCCTCTGCTTAAAAGCCTTGCATCGCTTTTGAATCCAGGATCCTTAATCGGGTCTACAGGAGCCTGCGTCGCCGCACTCCCGTCTGCCGCCCCAGCCCCATCCCAGCCACCCTCCCGCCATCACGAAATCCAAGTCGCACAAGCTATCTGCTTGCTCACTCTCTGTCTTTCCCCACCCCCCTTCTTTCTTTCCATCCTTCCTTTCCTCCTGCTCTTTTTTCCTTTTTCTTCCCCTCTCCCTTTCCATCTTCAACCACGGAGACTCTCTTCCTACCCAGGAACTATGCATATTCAAGTGAAAAGAGTCCCTTGGTCCTCAGTCCCTGTAACTCCTCAGCCCAACTCCTACTCACCCTTCAGGTCTTTCTGAATACATGTTTGGATTGGCTGCTGATACACAAAAACCTCCCCCCAACCTTAGTGGCTTCACACAAAAACCACTTCATTTGGTTACAAGTTTCATCAATCTGGGCTGAACGCAGGTGGCCCTTCTGCTGGTCTTTATCCACGCGGCCACATGTAGCTGCTGAGTCCACTAGCGTCTGGGACCCGCTTCTTTCTCCCTCATCCCTCTCCACGTGGTGATTCGGCACACGGCTCCAAGTGGTCCCTCCAGTAAAACACATGGCTGCTCAGGGAGCCCAAGGAGGCAGAGGCTGAAACAGCATACTGTCACTTCTGAGCCACTCCATTTTAAGGACTATACAAGGATGTGGATATTGAAAATGTGTTCATTGAAGGCATCAATGTACATAATTATGACAATTCACCCTAATATAAATTAGCTGTTATTTAAAGGGGGGGACCTAGCCTGACAATACAGAAAATAATAGGGACAAATCTGAAATTGATTTATGGACTTAGTACAGCTTCTATATAGGAGAGAAAAGATAAGTAAATCCAATGATAGCAGCATGAATTTTGATCTTGGCGACTAAAGATTTTATTTCAAGGGAAGAAATGGAGTCGTTTCATTGTGTGTTTTTTTTTTTTTTTTTTTTTTACCAACTTCTCTACAAAATCTATAAATCAGAGAAATTGGCATTGGCCACATAATTGGCAAAGGTTTACATTTACAAAGGAAAGTCCATTTACCCACTCTCAACAACAATTCAACCAAAGATACTAACGTTGGGTTAAAGAGAGTCACTTAAACATTTTCAACGACATCTGTTGAAATTTTCTTTGCAAGACTGAAGGATGGTCAGTGTCTACCTCGAGCAAACACAGTACGGTTGTAGCCGTAGTATCAGTATGATCGTCATTATTAATACGCCAGTTTATAGCTGTTTGGTCCAACCGGAGTGACGAGAACAAATGGCGTCTTATGGTAGTGATGTGCCAGGCACACTGAGAGGTATGAGGTCTTACAAATGAGCAAGTCACGGGCCCATCCCCTGAGTGGCCCACGGTCTCTGCTAGTTTTACTATTACGCCTGACTGTAATCCATCTCCATACAATTAAATAAACCTATCAGAGAAGCACGGAGAGTGAAAATACAACGGAATAAAACTTATTGAGAGAGGGGTTTTTAAATAGGTAGATTAATGCTTTATATAGTTCAAGTCCTAAAAGATTTTGCCATAGATATCTAGGACTGTTTCTCACAGTTTTCATGGAACTAATGAAACGAGTACTGGTAAATTGCTTGGAGACTGGCTTCCAGAAGCATTATTGAGTGTGTCAAACTTTCTGGACAATGCAATGACATTTAGAGAATTGGCATCCCATTTTCACAACTGAAAAACATCTCAAGATGGTCACTGAACATTTTATAGGTTAATGAAAGTAACTTTGTAAAGAAAATATAACACTGTGTTTGAAACAAATGTCCTATTAGTAGCCCAAATCAAATGTTTGGCCTAAAATGGTAAAACAACATGCAAAAAAAAGGAATAAAATAAATTTCTTTATGTAAACTTAAATGTTGTTGTGTTCATATTTCATTACCTGTTTTTATTTTATACATCCTGAACCTTTGAGAATATTTTTATCTTAACTGAGAGAGAAATACCCATCATGGAAAAATAGATATCAATGTCTTTTTCTTTATTAATTGATATTTGTTAAATATTTCCCATCCAAAAGAAATTCTAACTATATCATGAAAAATAGAGTGGAGTGGACAGGAGAAAAACTGCTAATAGGAAATTCCCTTTAAGTTTGACATTTGGTTTTTACTAACACCTCTAAATATCTACAGACACTGTCTTTAATCAAACATTTTTACCTGCAAAATTGAATTGGAAATTGCTTGTTAATGCCTAGTTAATATCCCTTTTCTTTCCTAACAGCTAAGAAAAACCATGTATCAGAAGAGAATTAACTAGAAAATGACAGTTCTTGGAATATATGACTTCTTTCCTAGCTTGTATCTATACCTATCTAAGCTCTTTCTGATCAAATTGAATAAAAGCAACATTCCCTTTAAAAGTCAATCTAACTTCATTCCAGACATATATTTAGGACAGCTTGTACATTATAAAAGAAAAAAAAAAGCCATTTTCTTGTCTTCTTTTCCATTTCCTTAACTATGGAAATCAGGATTTTCTTGATTCTTTCAGGATATAATACTTATGTTTCAATGTGTCAGCTAAAGATACTATATTAAAATGTCATTTAACTCTTACAGAAAATAAATATTTACAAATCATTTGGTCCTTTACTGCATTTTGCTTTTTAGGTTTTGTATTTTATTTAATTATATTTTGAAACAAAAATCTGATCTAGCACTTTAAAAAGAGTTCACAGAATGTTTGGACACTATAAAATGGCATTCAATCCATTAGGGATAGAACCGATCTGTATGCATAAAGGCATTTATTGAATCCAGAGTTAAGACAAGAAAGTAAAATGTAAACTGTAACAAGCAAACCCACACTTGTCTATCTTCATGCTTATAAAACATACTTAATTATTCAAGTATATTTCTTCCACTGTATTACTCTGCTGCTAGCCAAAAGACATTTATTTTCCTCTTTTTACCTCAATCCTATAAATCTCTCATTGTTCTGCCTTACAGCAATCAATAAATTACATCCTAGACATTAGGGCTGAAGGTCCATTCTAAGATAACCACTGGGGTTCTGTCCCTCTATAAAGTTTGCTTTGTGATATATTAAGTGTATAGAAGCGGATGGTGGAAGGTAACAAATGTGTTTCACAAAGTTTCCTGTGGACATTCCCTCATGAATTTATTCCTGGTCTGTGTCACATCAGGAAATGATGAAGGTCTGCCAAAAATAAGTTTAAAAATGTTATTTTGTTCTATAAATGTAAGTCCAAAAGAGTGTGTGATAGATTGTAAACTCCTAACAGAAAAGGAATCATGCTTACGTGTGTGCGGTAAAATGGAAAGAAAAGAAGATTTTGGAATTAGAACAATGTACATGGGAATCTGAGCTAAACCACTGGGTAAGTCACTTTGCTTCTGTGAGCAGTAGTTTCTTCATCTGTAAAGTGAAAATAATATACAACATATTATATATTCTATAGTATAAACTTCATGGAGTAGGCATCTCCTTCCTGCAATAGGGCTTTGCTAATACCTTTTAAAAACTGTCCTCCACATGTCATCTCATTATTTTCCACTAATTGTTCACATCTCGCCTGAATTGCCTTCTCCTTGGTAAAAATGTCACTAACTCCCCTTGCTCACTCTGGAACAAGTTCATTTTTTGTACTTTCACAGGACTGCAATTCTTTTCTTTAAGAGCCGGGATTGGCAGACTACCGGATTGAGCCAAATTCAGACTGTCACCGGCTTTTGTAAACAAAGTTTTATTGGAATATAGCCATGCTCGATCGTGTATGTATTATGTCGTGGCTGCTTTTAGGCTGCAACTGCAGAGCTGAGTAGATTCAATAGAGAGTACATGGTGGCAAAGCCTAAAACCTTTACTGGTGCTTCACAGAAAGTTTGCTGACCCCTGCTTCGAAGAATTTATTTTATTTTCCAGTGGTGCACTATTAGTGAGGCTATTTACCGAATGACTCTCTCCCCTGTTAGGATATAAAGTTTAAACTCCATTATAAGTTGGATCATTTTTCTTCTTGATCTTCATTGGTTCTTCACACCGGTCAAGTGAAATTTGTCTAGAATATAGTTACCATTCAATAAATGTTGAATGAATGAAATGAACACATGAATCAGTGAATGCATGAACCAACAGATACATTCATCTGAATTTAAAATTACCCTAGTTATATAATAATGAGCACACCATAAATAAAAGTGGACAACATGTTCATATGTCATCCATACATTAAGATAAAAGCACTGCAGACATGACCGGTTTAAGTGTTACAAATTGTACATTCAACGCTGTCTAACCTACACACAATAGTTTGAAGCAGGACTTGCTTATGAATGAGCAGCTCATGAAGCTCATACATTATGGACTTTATAAAACATGCATAAATTGAATAAGCATTGGTCCCATATTAAAATACTTCAGTGACATGAATAATATGTAGGCAAAGGCTAGAGAACTAATTATGATGGAACGACTTACTTTTTATTCAGTTACTTTTGGCATCACCTCGACTGCTTTTCTGCTTTATTGTATCTTACTGCTCCTCCTCCCATCTCTCTACTTTGCATAAACAATGTATCAGAAAGCACTTTACAGTGACGCCCAGCAGCTCCTGGCCTTGAAGAGCTTATTCGCCTAATTGTGCACCCCTTGTGGATTTTTCACAATACTTTGCAGATCTAATTTAAATACTTTTACAAATTCATCAAATACATTCTCCAAGGCACATTTACTTAGCTTACTTTTGAAACTTCTAATGAATTCTCTCGATATGTAATTTTATACTCAGCATCATGATTTGAATTAAATATTATTGAACAAGGTGTTCATTATTGGATGTGAATTATAATTAGAGTGATAGGCAACCTTAACTATGATAATAGTTTTAGTCAATTTCCTACGGGACTGCCAGTTTTCAATCCAGTACAAAGACCAATACCCTCTGCTCAATGTCTGTTATAAGGGTTACAAGTAAATTAAGCAATGTCAGTTCCAGCTGCTTAAAAGCGAGGATTAGCAGAGACAATTTAACTCTTGAGAGGCAGACAGCAGGCTGTCGTGGTGCTGCACATCAGCGGCGCAGGCTAGCTGACCTGCTTTGTACGGCAATTCAGCATCCTGATATTGAGAGATGACCTAGATTTTCCAGGAACCACATGTGAACCTTATAAACAGTGGCTGCACCCATCCATTTCACGTACGCACCAAGGGCGGCAAAGAAGGCGGACTGTAAAGAAAATCTGAGCAACTGACACACTTGCTACTAAAATATGTTCCTATCTTTATGTTATCAAGAGGTAGCTTGTGTACATAAAAACCTTCTCTTTTAGTAGTTCTGCTAGAGTGGCAGACATAGGACTTTTTCTTTACAAATATTGAAAAATGTAGGCATTACTCTTAATGTGAAAAATACATTTATAAATGAAGGGTAAGACCTACTATAATCAGATATCATTGATTTATTTCTACTCAGCGAGCATTTTAACAAAATGTGATACACATCTCCAAGAGCATAGTGGGTTTCAGATCATTGAGGCTGGATTGTAAGGGGAGACTCTAATTATCTTTTTAAGTACCTACTGTCTCATTATAAATGACCTAGGACATGCCTTACACATAATAGGTGTTCATTAACACCTTCTCCCCTTTGTGAATAATTATTCATCGGTCATGGTTAGTGAACATATTAATTCTTTCTCCTTTCTATAACTTGGTATCTTCATTTATAATTTAACCACCTGGTGGTAAATGTGCCATTAACTGGACAATACCCCAGTGTAATGTTCACTGGAGATATAGCTCAGAAATAAGAAAGAACACCTGTCAATATGCTACTCTACTCCTTTTAATTGGTATTTTTCACATGGCATGTTGGGGACATTTAGGGATTCACTGCACAGGAGTGGACCATGTTTATGACATTTTTATGACATAGCCTGTCAAAATGGTTTTAAAAACTAAAGCTGGGTCAGCTTAGTTGTATTTCACATCACCCATTTCTTGTAATGTGTCAGCCCATAATCAGTTCTATTTCCTTTTACCATCAGCCTTCTTTCTAAAGGACACTACATGTCCAACCCAGAATTATGTCTCCTCTTTCACCCTTTAATCCCAACTATCTCCATGTTCCTCCATCTCTTGTCATCTCATTTTTATACCAGAACTCAGATGAAAACAAAATTCCTCTTTTTATCTCAACAATATAGTAACAATCTTTCCCTTCCTCATTTTGGATATGCTAATTTGTATGTCAAAGTATATGTACGTGTGTGTGTCTGTGTGTTTGAATACATGTTGCTTTTTATGTAAAGAGACAATATGAGTCTTGTTGGGAGGAAGGAACAATCAGGGACTTGGTAAAAATGTCCCATTCCCAACAACTGGAATAAACCATAAACAGCAAAACTCTAAGATAGTGATGATTAATTCATGCATCTCTTATAAGTAGATCACACTGTGGTTTCTCACACTTAGAGGAAATATATTTCCCCATTTCAAAGATGTGGGTTGATTAGCATAGGAAAAATAAAAAGATTTCCTTTTAGCGTATAACATACCGACATATGACTAATTTGCTTTTTTATGCATTTCTTTTTGTTAAATCAGGAAAGGGGAGCCCAGCATCTGTGACCCAGACCCACTTTATCACCTTCAGAACCTGTATCTCATATTAAGTACTGAATTTAAGGATTTCACAGGAAAGGCAAAGAGAAGAGGCTCCCATCCTCACTGTTTCTTTTAAAAACTCTTTAAAGAGAGAAAAGAAATTCGGAAAATTCGAGCACAACTTCTGTTGCCTGAGTTACCAGAAAAAAATAAAACCCCTGCTTTTCTGCTTCACAGCAGGGTCCCCAGATATGTGGCAGACTTTCCTAAAAAAACGTTTCAGAATTTACAGCAACATGGCAGACCACTTACAATACACAGAAATGTTGTTTAAAATGCAATAAACATTTATTTTATATACATAGATATACTAAAAAAAGAAAAGAAAAAGAAAAAATCTGTAATCTAAGTGCTGGAAATGAAGGAAGAAACTCTAAGACAGAGCTGTAAGTGCATGAGCTGGTGCCTCAGGGACTGCGGAGGCTACAGTCTGGGGTACAAGCCCTAATGCAAGGAGCTAGGTGTTAATATCCACCAGCTGCACCACTGGTCTCTCTCTGCACCAGACAGGCAGCTGGAAGAGAAACCCTTGCACAAGCCACAATCCCAGGAGATGTCTCTTAAAGGAGAAAGAGACTGTCCAACTACAGACTCTGGGAAGCATCAAGGAAGTTTTTCATCTGCTCTGGGTCTGGCTGGAAACTGAAACCTCAGTTTTCTACATATCGAAACCTACTTTACGCAAACTGTGGAGTAAAAGAGGCTAAACTGAGAAATTAACAACAAAAACTTGTCCCAGATTGATGAAAATACTGGGTTCTTGAGAAAAAGAACTGCAGAACTTCTCTACAGAGTTATTCTAGAACTTGGGGAGCAGGATACTTCTGTAGAAAAAAAAACTCAGTGGAGATAAAGCCACAAAAAACATTTTAACCACACGAGTAAACAAACCACCAAGGGATAAGGTATACTGACAATCAATCAATCGACATACATCTACATGAACTTGAGATGACAGAATAATTTTTCAAATCATCCAAAATACTTCTGTTTAAAATGATTGCATATATAGAATACTAGATTCAAGGAGGATATTTGTAGATTTAAACTGGCAAATGTGAAAAAGAAACAATTTATAAACGTGAGAAATATAGTCACTTAAATTCACAATTCAATGGATGAGTTCAAAACACATCAAACACAGCTTTGGAGAGTCGTGAATTTGAAGATAGCTCTGTGAGATTACTCAGAATGGAGCTCGTTTTGATTAGAGATGGAAACTGTGAACTTGCTCCATGGGGGTGAGCGGGAAAGCACAATACACATCTAACAGGTGTTCCAGACGCAGACTACTATCAGAAGTAGAGAGAGGCAATATTCTAGGAGTTATTAGCCGAGAATTTTTTATAACTCAGAAAAAACTGGACTCCTCAGCTTGAAGAAGGCCATTGATCCTGATTAAGATTCATTCTTAGACTCATTTGATAAAACTGTACATCATTCAAGATGAAGAGAAAATGTTTAAAGAGATCATACTCAAAGGAATAAAAAAAAATGAACTGGCGGCAGGCCTATCAGCAGCAACTACAGAGGCCAGAAGCCAAAGATATTCTATCTCCAAACACCTGTTGCGTGTGCTCCAGTCACAGCTCTGGCCTGTAGTTTCCAGCTTTCAAACTAAGAGAAGAGGGACTTTCCTGGCGGTGTAGTGGTTAAGAATCTGCGTGCCAATGCAGGGGACACGGGTTTGAGCCCTGGTCCGGGAAGATCCCACATGCTGCAGAGCAACTAAGCCCGTGTGCCACAGCTACTGAGCCTGTGCTCTAGAGCCCGCGAGCCACAACTACTGAGCCCACTTGGCTGAGATAAGATAGAACAATATGATCAAAAGTAAAGCATTTGGGCTTCCCTGGTGGCGCAGTGGTTGAGAACCTGCCTGCCAATGCAGGGGACACGGGTTCGAGTCCTGGTCTGGGAAGATCCCACATGCCGCGGAGCAACTAGGCCCATGAGCCACAACTACTGAGCCTGCGCGTCTGGAGCCTGTGCTCCACAACAAGAGAGGCCGCGATAGTGAGAGGCCTGCGCCCCGCGATGAAGAGTGGCCCCCGCTTGCTGCAACTGGAGAAAGCCCGTGCACAGAAACGAAGACCCAACACAGCCAAAAATATAAATAAATAAATAAATAAAAATAAATTAAAAAAAAAAAAAGTAAGGCATTTAAGATCTTTGCCTTGTTGGAGGAAAGAATGGAAATAATGATTAACTTTTTACTCTGTTAAAGGAGAATGTTACAATTTTAAGAGAAAACACTAAAGATTAATAATAATTATAACTTCCAGGATTAAAAAAAAGAGGAGAGTGAAGAAAAGAAAATTCAAGCAATGAAATATTTGATAGAAGTCAGAAAAAATGAAAGCATGGTCATTAAAATACATAATAAAATGGAAGGAGTAAGGTCAAATATATTGGTAAAAGAAATCAGTGAAAAAGGATTATGTCACCTATTTAAGGAGCAGACATTCTCATGTCTGATTTTAAGAAGACCATTCAGAACAAAATTAAGCTATACGTTGCCTAAAAGAGATAAACTACAAACAGGATGGCACCTACCTAAAAGATGAATATAGAGCTACAACAAGACACGTGAGGGAAACACCAGCTAAAAGAAGAAGGTGCAGCAATACTAATAACAGACAAATCAACTTGAGACAAAAGTACACTTTTTAGTCTAAATGGGTCATTACTTATTTTAAAAACAGATCAACTCACATGGAAAAGTTAACAATCCTGATTGAACAGTAAGCACCTCAAAGTCTGTAGAGCAAAATGGTCAGAGAAATTGACAACACCATAAACATTAAAATTTTTGAATTTCTGGTTGATAGGTACAGCAGATAAAAAAACAAAACTCACAAATCTAAAGATCTGAACAGCACAATTAACAAAGTGATCTACTGGACAGAAATAGTGGTCTCACAAGGACTGCTTAGACGACATACAAGCTATGTAAGAAGACCACACACATATTATTAAAAAAATGAATCTCCACACTTCCCCAATAATCATTTACAAACAGATCACACAATCTGACCACAATGGAATATACAGCTGACCCTTGAACAGCATGGGTTTGAACTGTGTGGGTTTACTTATATGCGTATTTTTTTCAATAGACATACTGGAAAATTTTTCGGAGGCTTCTTACAGTTTGAAAAAATTTGCAGATGAATCATGTAGCCTAAAAATATTGAAAAAATTAAGAAAAATTTAGGTAAGTTAATGTGTAAAGTATATGTAGATACTAGTCTACCTTTACCTAGGCATAAAGTGAATGATAGTTAATATAAAATTAATAATATGCTTGTTTTCTTACTGTCTTATAACTTTGCTTTCAAAAATTACACTACCATACAGTATCTCTCTCTCTCTTTCTCTCTCTTTCTTTCTCCCTAGTGTATAGGCCAGGCTACTGTGAAGCTATTGTATTGATTACAACAGGCTACCATAAAGCAATTATATTGCTGCTTTTTCATTACCAGTGCATCAATCATGATACCTATAATAGTAAACATGATTTTTCAAATTATCTTTTCATTTTTGATATTTACTGTTAGCAATACGTATAATATCTACAGTGTTTTGTATCAGGTAAGACAATATTAATGTAGGTACTGACAGACAGACAATTCACCTTATAGACAGACAACATAAACTTAATGGTATTGTTAAACACAGTACAGTACTATAAATGACTTTTCTCTTCTTTATGATATTCATAATAACATTTTCTTTTCTCTAGCTTACTTTGTTGTAAGAATACAGTATAACGACATGTGTTATATATAAAATGTGTTCAACTGTTTATGTTATTCATAAGGTTTCTGGTCAACAGTAGGTTATTAATAGTTAACTTTTTGGGGAGTCAAACGCTTTATGCAGAATTTTGACTAGGCAGGGGTTAGCGCCCTTAATCCTGTGTTGCTCAAGGGTCAACTTTAATTTGAAATTGATAACAATGTTATCCCCAAATAATTATTCATTTGAAAATTTAAGAATTCAAAACTAAACAGTTCATGGGAAAAAAGCAATCATAATGAAAATTAAGAAATATTTAAATGAAGTCAATGAAACACTACACATCCAAATTCAGAAATACAGCTAAAGGAGATTTATAACTCAAAATGCATCCAATAAAAATATGATTGATTGAAAATAATGTCAAGAATTAAAGAGGAAAGTAGATAATAAACAACTCAAGAAAGTAGAAAAAAATATCAGAAATTATTTTTAAAAGAGAAAGCACAAAAACATAGCATAAGTAAATGAAAATACTAGATATTAGAAAATACTAATAAACTAGGGAACCTTCTGAAAAAATATGAAAGAATAAGATAAGTGAGCTTTACTAGGAATTGCAAAAAGGACAAAATTATCAATATATTAGAAACATGTAAAGAATGAACAAGTAAGTAATATTTCTGTGAATATATACAAAAACTTAGAGAAAATGAACATTATAGAAAAAGAATTTAAAATACATAAAGCCTTTAAAACCTACAACTATTACTTCAATTGAATCATTAGTGAAAAATTCTAACCCCAAAGCACAATGTCTACATAATTTTAAAACTTTGAAAATACAAATGATGTACATTTTTTTCACACTGTTCCAGAGAATTTTTTTTAAAAAGCAGTTAATCAACTCTTTTTTTAAATCTGTAATAATATTAACACATACGCCACCCAAGAAAATTAGAGCAAAGGAAAATTATTGATGATTACTTCAGAAAATCCTGAACTATTAGCAAGCCAAATGAAAAAGATGTTAAAAGTTATGTTATGATAAAGTAAGAGTTTTCCTAGGAAGTCAAGAATTTTTTAGCATTCAAAAATCTGTTAGTGAAAGTAACCACATTCCAGATAGAGGGAGAAAATCATGGAATCATCTAAAGAGATGTAGAGAAAGAATTTTATAAAGTTCAGTATTTTTCCATGATAAATGTTAGCAAACAAGAAAATAAAATAAAATTTTAAAATTTAATACAGGGATTCCAACAAAACCAATACAAAAAGAATGATAAATAGTGAGCACCCTGCAATGTCTGGTATTACCTTTGTTTAACATTGGACTAAAGATATTAGACATTGCAGTAAGTGAAGAAAAGATAATATACACTGTGAGGATAAAAATAAAAATATTCATTATTACAAATGATTTAATTATCTTTGATGGAAATACAAGAAAATTGATATTCGTTACTAATAATAAAATTTAGCATAGTTCCTGGGCACACAACCATTTCTTTAGACCAACAAAAACCTATTGGATAATTTAATATAAAAACCCCATTAACAAGAGTGAGTAAACTCCTCTAAAATGAGTAGGAATCAATTTTTTAAATGTAGTACAAAATGTTTATAGAGAAATAATAAGAAATTTGAAAAACATAGAAAGATTTCTCTCCTCGATAAGATTAAATATTTAAGATGTCATTCTCATCACATATTCTCTATAATTAATGTAATTGCAATAAAAATTTTAACCGTGTGTGTGTGTGTGTGTGTGTGTGTGTGTGTGTGTGTGTGTACTCGCATGCAGGTATGTGTGACTTGTCAAGCAGATCCTAAAAATCACTCTTTGAAAGAACAGCCAAGAGGATAATAAAGAAGGATAAAGAGGGGGAAAAAAATAGGTGTCTGCTTTATATGTATACTGTTTTTGTCTGTGATTGAATTATTTGATTAGTTAAAATTTCAAACATATTATAAAATATATTAATTAAAATCCATGGAATTGGACAAAGGTTAGAAAAAAATAGCCTAAGAGAACAGATCCAAGAGCTCAGAAACATGCCCATATGTGTATGAAAAGTTGGTTTATGGCAGAAATGGAACTTCGACATAGCAAGATGGATAAGAGAAATATTCAGTAAATAATCGAGAAACTTTGGTTATCCATACAAAATATAAAATTTGATCCCTAGTTCACAAAACATATAAAAATAAATTTCAAATATCTTAGCAGATGCTATGGGCACCCCATCCATATTCCCTGGGCATCAAATTTCAATACATACCAGTGTGTCCTATGCAGGCATCTGTACTCTACCTGTGGGCTTTCACTCACTGATGGAGGATGGGGGGAGGCAGGAAGTACCTTGGAGTTAATACTCCTGGGAGAAGCCTCAGCCAGTGACAGATGGATGTTGGACTTTCCACTTCTGCCCCTCAGGAAGGATAATTCTCAGATTCTACACTGTCTTCTAGGGTTTCCCAGATGGACTTAACCACAGTGGCCCAGAGCTATAATTATTTGAAAATGCATCCTTTATTGGCTTCTTCCCTTTCCCTGTCTCATGTTCTCATTTCTCCATCAGTGCTGTCTTGTTCTAGCTCCCATATAAACTTATTGCAATTTAATCATTGCCTCTGGGCTTGATTTTTAAGGAAGTCCAACCTAAAACAACTCTAATACTTTTAGAAGATACATAACAATATATGATATTATAGTTGGGAGTGAGTTTGTTAATTAGAGAAAGAGACATAGATAATCAGATACAGATATAGAAAGACATAAATTTAGTCAAATTATATAATGCCAAATTTAGAAATTATATAAATGAAATTTTAAAATTTATATGAAACCTATATATAAAAATAACAAAGGTAAAAACAATCTAAAGACTAGAAGGTATCTGCTGCACATATAATTAACCAAGGGTCCATATGGAGAATAGATAAGAATATATAAAAATCAATGACTAACGTGGGGAGGGGGAAGGGCAAGCTGGGACAAAGTGAGAGAGTGGCCTGGACTTATATACACTACCAAATGTAAAATAGATAGCTAGTGGGAAGCAGCTGCATAGCACAGGGAGATCAGCTTGGTGCTTTGTGACCACCTAAAGGGGTGGGATAGGGAGGGTGGGAGGCAGACGCAAGAGGGCAGAGAAATGGGAATATATGTATATGTATAGCTGATTCACTTTGCTATACAGCAGAAACTAACACAACATTGTAAAGCAATTATACTCCAATAAAGATGTTAAAAAAAATCAGTAACTAGAAAAATGAAACATGAGAGAAATGGGCAAATGCTATGAACAGGTACTTCACAGAGAGTGCTAACAACGTGCTGATGAAAACATGAACTTCTCCTCTTCATATGCAGCTGAGCTGGAGTTCAGGGGGTGAAATAATTTCCTCAAGGTCACATAGCTACTAAACGGCAGAGGAAGGATTCATACCCAGATATATTTAACTTCTAATCTTACATTTTCTACTTGTTTCATTATATAGCATATCAAATGTCTTCCCATTACTATGCAACTTCAGAAGTATCTAAGTTGAGGGGTTAGGTTATATACTTAGGATGCAACTAATCATACAGGATATTTGTCTCTCTTGATCTCCTTACTTACGAAAATCTTAAGGATTATAACTTTGCAGCCAAAAGTTGACTGTTGGTACTAGTGAAGAAATGAGACTAAATGAAATTAATAAATGGTACCCAAATGACGTTTAAGCCAATATTTTAAATATTGAACATACTAAACACTTCTCATAAGATTTTCTAGAAAAAAACAAAAGTTGATTTGAATTCCATCTTTTTCCCTACCTTGGGTTTCTCTCTTAGAATAGTAACTACCCAAACAAACACAGGGCTCAGCACTCTGTAAATCCCACAGCAAATTCAACGATACCAAGTAGATGCTTGGCTCTTTCTTAAAAGACGGGAATCTACTGAAATTCGGGATAATTTGTATTTAATTCAACAAATACTGAATGTGTTCTGTATACAAAGATATATAAAAGGTAATTCCCAATCCCTGAATCCTCAGTGTTTCTTATCTAAGTCAGTAGTTAGAATAAGACAAGTACACAATGACTACAGGAAGAAATAAAGCAAAAGAATTGTCAAATAAGGGCACAAATAAAATACTTTTGGAGTGTGAAAGACGGGCCTTTCATTTTGCTAATGAAGCATCATTTTTTATGAATAATATCAGATATTCCTACATCGAGTTGCTGGTATTTTTAAATACAGGCTATCACTGACATTAAAAAAGAAGAAAACAGATCTTACCCATAGAAAATCCATGCAGTGGTATAACCTACAGCCACTAAAAATATGATAGCAATGTGAATTGACTGATTTACTATAAAACAAAATGGATGTAAACGTAAAATGTCAAATTTTTAATCCCATATTCATATTCATAGTGCCCTTCTGCTAATGAACACGTCTCCGCAGTGCAGGGGCCCATAGCAAACCTCAGCCTTAGAAGTAGCACTTCCCCCTCTAAAACAGTGACTTGCTTTTCCCTCCCTACAAGAGAGACATCTAGAATAAGTCAGCATAGGTGGTGATGGTTTATTGTGCTCTGGTTCATCTCATCCCATCTCTTCTTTCACTTTTAATTTGTTCATTTATTAATTAAATCAATGTTTATCAAGTATCTACTATATGCCAGGTCCCATTCTAAGTGCTGGATATACTGTACTGAATGGAATATAAATAGACCATGAAACATATGGCATATTATACACTTAGATAAAAACATCGAATTGCAATTCGTGGTATATACTACAGTGGAAAAGGACAAAATGCTTTGAAAGGGAACAATGGTGATTTATTTTAAATTGAATAGTCAGCAGAGGCATCACTGAGAAATATTCCAACCGTGAACAAAGAGAGAGAAAAAATCATTCCAAGCAAAGGGCAGACTAGATCATGTGTGAAGGTGCTAGGGCAGGACTGTGCTTAGACTTTGGAAGGAGTGGGGCACCGAGAGAAGGGAGAGAAGCCAGGTGGCAGGGCAAGACGGAGACGGGTGTGGAAAGGGCTGGCGAGGAAGCAGGGGCCCCTCACGCAGGTCCTTGATACCAGTTCCTCGGTATTCGAAGGTCAATCATAAGCCATTAGGGGTTTGAATCAGGGACAAGATCCATTCTCTATTTCAAGAGAGCCTTTCATGGTTTGTGGATAATGGGTTGGAGGGAGGCTGGAATGGGAATGAGGAGACTGACGAGAAAATCACACTAGTCCACGGAAGAAATGGCAGCTTGGCTTGGGGTAGTGGCAGTAGATGTGGAGATTAAATGACAGACTTGACACCAAATAATTTGAAAATGGAAATGACTGGACTTCATATTAAAATTCCTGGTGAAAGTGAGATCCAAGAATGAATTCAAATTAGAAATCGGAATTAGAAAAAGAAATTAGAATTCTCTTTCTCAGAATATACCACTAGCCTACTGCTGATGCAATTCTGATTAAACATAGACACAGGCTCTCACTGGAAATAGGTTACACATTCATTATGACTCTTACTCTACCTTTCCTTATCATCAGCAGTAAATCATTCTTCGCACTGTTAATGAGTACTTCTTTCTGAACTTTTTCTTTGGGACCATCATCAAATGCCTCTGCCCTGCTCTGCACGTAATCAGATGACTTCTTAGTTCTCTTTCCTAGAGAGGTCAGTCCAGATGACATTTCTCTGGGATGCACTGGTTTGCTATGACTTTCTTTGTTCCTGCTTTGCAAGGCTCATCGCCTCCCATTTTCGAACATTCTAGTCCTCTTCCCTCTGCTCTACATAAACACCGTTCTTCACTGACCATGTGATACTCACTTGAGTGGCCATCAAATCAGACTGAACCTACAGGAAGACCTACTCAAGGAATTTCTGGATAATTACTAATCAATCTCAGAAATATTTTTGGTTTTAGGGCATAATAAACTCTTTAAATTCTATTGTTCAATATGAACAAGAGAAACTTTCAACAAATTGAGTACTAAGTTTAGAAAATCCTTTTTTTCAAAATCAATTACATCTCTTTCTCTCAATGCAATTCCTTTATTCATCTGTTTAACTAATGTTCACCCAGCAATCAAGTGTTCAATTATTCACACAAAATAATTTTTGCCAGTTACTTTCTTGGCGGATGTAGTGAATTGTTATTCCATCAGCATATAATCCCTCATTTTCATATTCTTGATGGGGTAATGACTTTAGACTTCCCCCCAATAAGATGCATTTGATGTCTTTTGCTAAAATCACTTAAACAGTTAAGATTAGGTTCATATTCTACACCTGAGACCTCCCTTCTTACTCTAGGAAAAAGCACAGTAGCAATAGTTTTGAATATTTATTTAAAATTTCTCATATATTCATATGCCAAGTGCCCTAAGTCTTTTATTGCCTAATCTCAGTTCCCTAGCTAATCAGTAGTATTGTAATATATCCTCAGTCATTTTTTTGTGAAAGAATCAATTCCATTAGGTTGGTAATTTGCCTGAAATCTTAATAAACTGTATTTTAGATTAAAAGTTTATTTACCTGATTAGCGATTCTACTTACACCACATTTTAAAGCTACATAATCATTATTTAAGTAAGAAACATCACAGACAACTTCTGCAAAAATATCAACCATTTTCCTAGCTCACGAATTACCACGCTTTTAAATTCAAAGGGTTTTTCATTATAATTAAAATACCCTTCCTCCCTAGCAATGACCTAGAAGCATTTAACAAGACTATAAACACCACACCCATCAGCAAAGCAGGTTGTTCTGTTGGGAAAAACAACTGTGATGAATCTTCAGCTGTGTTCCTCAAAATCGGAGGCCGTAAAGACCACCTATTGAAAAGATCAGGGTGCACACCTGTGAAGCAGTATTCCAAAGGTCTGAAAGGGACCTATGACTCCATCTTTACAACAAACCCCCTCGAAAGGATTCTCATGCACACCAACATGTGAAAACCCTGGTGTTAGAATAGGCCGCCAGGCAGGTATTAAATGACTATGTAACACGTCACTAGAAAAGAGGATAGGATTAATCTATTAATTCAGCAGAAGACTGTGCTGCTGATATAAAGGACATTTCTAAAGAAATGACATTTTTCTTTACTCCAGTCCTTACAAAAAAGCAGAGAGAGAATCTGTGGAATTACAGTAAAAACAAAAATCTTGTAAAAATAAGTGACTAAAGAGTTATGTTAAAATTTTAGCAATATAGCATCAAACACAGAATTACAAACACTTCTCTCATCAAACGAAATTAAAACATGGAAAGTCTAATGATAGCTGCCTCTTGAAATCAAATGGTATTGTCTGTGATGGCACAACTTCTCCATGATTTAAAGAGTGACAGAGCCACACAGCCACTTGCTGAGAATATTGCCTGTGATTCTACCTCCCTCCTTGCCCATCTGTCATTACTGTGTAATCAAAGAGATATCAAGTTATTCCACTGATGCTCCTTTCCCATTTTTCTGAAATTTGTCCTTTTCTTGTAATGAGTGATGAGTAAAATTCTAAGTGCAGTACTGCTACACCTAAGGAGGTGCTTTCTTAGAAGAAAAAGAAAGGTGTGATGAAAGAGTCCCTTTTCCCTATGCGTACTTGGAAGTAGCAATCTATTTGTAGGGATCTGGGGAAACTGTAGATAATTTTTTGTGCCTTAAAATTCAGAGGGCTCTCACCTACACATAAGATGACAACACAAAAAGAAGCAAGACTCATCTGACATACAATATATGTTTAATGAACGCCTGAAGAATTAATGGATGGAGAAGTAAATGAGATTCGACAGAAATCTAAAAATTAGAAAAATAAAGTCGTATTTTGGATATGACTGGATGATTCTGAAACAGAGAGAGGGATGCCAAACCCCAAAGCCTCTGGACGTTAAATCAACGTGGAGCGTCAGAGCAAAACTAGGGCGCTCATAGCTGGGTAGCAGAAACAGAAGTTTTACCGGTAACAGAAATAGGTCAAAGAGAAGTAAGTTGGTTTCTGGTAAAGCTGAAAATATACATCTTGAGCTTGAGACGACGACATGGCGATATGGAGCTGAAGCTTACAGAAAGATTGGAGCTGGAGAAAAATACAGAAGAGTCATGTAATAACACATGGGAACTACCACGTGCCGGGTGCCGTATTAAGCAGATTCATCCTCCCTCTTTGCCATAAAACCCTTGAACTGGGGTTGCTATCCTCATGAGAAACTAAGGCTTGCTCAGGGCCACACGGTGATTAGTGCTCACACATCACAGGCAGTTAAGACATTCTTTCCAAACATTTCTGGAAAGCCAACATAGAACACACGTCATAGCACACCAAGACCCACCCTCATCCACTTTCCCACACAGCGCCTCCCCCAGTGCTTTTCTGGCAGCATGTTTTGCATCGTGGAGCTGAGATGGCATCTAGTGGAAGGAGAAGTGGCTCTCATGAGCCCAAGATTTAGTTCTACATGTGCGTCTTATAGCGGGCAACACTTTCTGCCACATATTCCACTGATAATCATGTCAGAAGAATTGTTGGGAGATAAACATGAATTAAGCGTAGATTCTCAGCGTTTGGGGAAAAAAAAAAGAGCATAGTACAAATTCAAGATAATTAATATTTATGTGTTTCCATTCTTGCATTAAAAATAAACAAACTAAATAAAACTAATTTAATTATCTCTATATTCACAACATCTAGCATCCACAGAAGAGAGGGAAGGAGGAGTTAAAGCCATTTTCTGCTGTCCAAAGTCATAAGAATTTTAAGATGATTTCCTGTAGGGAAGCACTGTATAGAATATACTGAAAATTTCTGATTAAGAAGCTTCTCAGTGCATTTTCCTTTCATCAACTCCATTGATCACCCCTATACTTTTGGAGCCTTGTATCCTGCTATAATGTTTTCCTAACTCTAAAAGCTATGCTGTCTTCAGACATTTTACATTTTCTCCTTTGTCCACTCTATTCCTTTATTCAGCATATAGGAATTTCTTCCGTGTTTGAGAAACTCCCACTTCATATCCGAATATGCCACTTATAATGGATTCTCAAAATGATCATTATGTTCCAGAACGATTTCTTCAATGAAATGCATTGGGCAACGATTCTGTGCACACAAATGGAAAATTTCAGAAATCTAGTAGCTCAAGTTGTCCAAATATCATACAGCCCAGCACCAGTGTACATATGAAACACTTATTAAAATGTCCAGTGTTGTCAGAGATGTGGAGGAACCAGCAGTCACACCCACCGCTAGCGAGAATTTAAATTAGAAGAGGTACAGCTGCTCAGAGAACAATTTGAGGCACCTCGTCCACAGTGGAAATGTGCGCCCCCTTTGACCAGGCAATCCCACTTCTAGGAACTTCCTCTACCTCAGCATTAGTCTAAGTATAGAAAGATACATGTACTAGGGTTTTCATTATAGAAGATATAAAAATCACAAAATGTCCACTAGCAGAAATGTTAAATAAAATATGGTCATGTAAAGTATGTAATGGGATCATATGTAATAATAAGAAACATATAAACAAATGGAAAGATATCCACAATATATTGCAACAAGAAGAAAAAAAAGCAAATTAGAGAACACATTTTATAGTACAAAGCCAAGAAAAACATCTAGATCTATCTGTACATGTGTGTGTACACGTACACAGACTTGAGTGTATGGAAAAATATCTGCAGAGACACCCAGCAAATCATTAGTAGTGATTACTTCTGGAGAGCGGGATTGGTCGGGAAAATTGGGGTGAGAGATTTCATTGTATACCTTGTAAACCTCTGTATTATCTCCAGGGACAAGTGTTACTTTTGTAATTGAGAAACTCAAAGCCGTATAGGGGAAAATCATGTACATTAAAATTCTTAGAGATATGAGAATGAGAAGATCCAAATCCAAGAATATATGTTTGTGGCAACATGGTGTGGTGTCTTAAACCTCTAGAGAAATCACCTGGGTAAACAAACAGGGGCGTTCAGAAGTTCATACCTAAAGGTGATCCGTACAGACTTTCCCTTGCAGAGCCATCTGCTGAATTTAACTTCCAGGAAGGGGAAATACTGTGATGCCACAGGCAGTTTCTCTCCCTTGTGACAGAATATGGGGTACGATATCAGTAGAGGTGATTTACTTCATTGTGCCAGTGTGTCTCTATTATGTTTCTAGTTTGTTATAACATAACAGTACGGTGTCATACTTTTCCTTTCTTTCTCTCTCTCTCTGTTTCTCTTTCTCTTTAAGGACAAAAATAATGAATTTTCCAAGCTGAAGTACTGAAACACACATTTTTTTCAGACTGGAAAAGTAAGAAAATCACTTCTTCATACTGCATATTTCTTACAGTGTGCAAATCCCTACATCTAAAAACATTAGACATTAAGAATGTTGTCATCAGACTTATAAACACCTTCTTTCTCCTGCAAATTTTAATGTACATTTATCTACATTAAAGAACTTACTTTATGCCATTACTTCACATTGGCACAGGCATATATAAACATTATTTGACAGCAAATAAATTATCCTCGTGCCTTTTCTACTTTCCATTGATTGTCTCGCTCCTGGTCCAGGGCCATGAATCTAGGGCTATTTATTAGTTCTAACTGATCGATTGACTCAGTTACTTAAAGGCTACATCTTGCTAGCTGTTGCTTTTCAAGTCAAGTAATTATAACCTGATTTTGTAAATGCGGCTTTAAAAGTAGAGAAAGAGAAAAACCTTTTTCTTCATAAAAAGACTCAAGTTTGGAAAAGGTACAATTCAATATAATTACAGCAGGCAATTACAAAATGCCTACCTCATGAATCTGAATAGATTACCTATAATCACATTAATGTGATTGTAGCCTAGATTTATAAAGCACAGTTGATGAAGATTTAACATGCCTTCTCACACCAAACCAACCACGGTCTACCTTTTTAAGAACAGAAACAGGAATACATGCCACTGTAACTTCACTCTCCTTTTTCTGCTTCAATCAGTTTGTACATCATTAAGATTTCCTAGGCAGGGGATATTATTGTCTCAGGCTGGAGGCTTTTAAAGATTTCTTTCTATAGCAGCATCACACCTGGCAACTGCTGGGAGGTGGGTTATGGCTTCAAGTTTTAGTTCTCACCACTTTAGGTCTAACAGGACAACTAACAGGTCAGGTGGGATATTCTAAAATGTAATTTTAAAAATTGCTTTAAGTACTCCTGACCAAAACCCATTAACCTTCATACATCTCTACCAGAAAAGCAGAAAAAAGCTCTTCTGAGGCTCGGTCATACTGTGCCAGGCAAGCGCCCCCAGCCCTTGGTGGCAGGTTGGTGGATTTGTGGTAATGAGAAAGATGCCCATTGTGGATGCTCAAATTTTGCAGAGTAGCAACTGAGAGACGAACGTGATTTAAAAGGCAAGCATATATTTGTTTGTGTGCTTTAATTTTTAACAAATGAAATCTGAGTTTTCTAATTTAACTGGCTGGTATAATAGAAAGATTCAAGGGTTTTTTGGGGTATTTTTTTGTGACGCTCTTCAATTATCTCAGTATATGAAGTAAACAGCTCTGGTTGAAATTTTAGAAGTAAGCATAATTATTTCAACAAATGTGAATGTGAGATTTAAACATAAGTGAATATGCTATGTAATTTGCATACTTGCTCATATTCTGTTGTAAAAATTTCTATTTACATTTTACAGACATGAAAATCTGTATCTTGTTACAAAGTACCTAGGAGGTGTAATTATCCTCTTTGTACTTTCTTAAAGTCCCCTAAATACAATGAAGAAACCACCCTCATCAGATTTGCTGCTGTTCTTAGCTCAAGTCACCGTTTGGCTCAGTGTTCTAAATTAATTCATAGCAATCACGTCATAGATGGAGACGTGGTAACCTTTAATGATTAGCTAACAAAGGACAGATTTAATTCAAGCACATGTGGAACAGAACATAGATAAAATGTCCAATTACATGGCAATTCAGAAGTATTGCTAATTTTTCTTGATATGGCAACGTGAATAATAATCTCAAAATTTAAAGAGGCAGTGTTCTAACTAAAACAATTTATAGACTGAATATTTTGTGTAAAAACATAATGTAGACCTCTAAATTATCCGTTATGATTTATATTTAAAATATTGGTGTGATCCTCAGGCTTTTGAACTGAACCTACTGCCTAACATAAGCTCCTTTAATTAGCTAAGTAGATTTGCAGCCTCTCTTTTATTGGGTGAATTCCAATTTTACATCAGTTGGAACATTGCCTGTATCTAAAATCATTTGAAATAGCTGATTTAGTCTCAAAAATATTAATAGGTACTCCAAAACTGCATGTATTACTAATACTGCCTCATGCTACACATGGTCTCTAATACCTTGTGAACAATTAATGAATATTCCTAAAACTGAATTGACACCAATAAACATGAATAGGGATCCTGTTAATGGAACAGTGCCATCCATAAAATACATTGGCTAATCATTAACATCAGAATCCATGTTTTTATCACAAACTACATTGACACAATATTTTATTTTTTTGAAAGTCAAAAAAACTTTAGAACTCTGTACCCTCAGGGTTATCTCTTAATATTTAGTATAAATATGTATAAACCCTAATGAAAGACAGTTCCATTTAATATGATAAAAGGAATTTCACATTTCTTTTACATATTCCAAGTCTACTGTAAATTTCAGGTTAAGAAATCAGAAGCACCAAGATTAGATACAATGAGTCTGATATACCCAAATACTCTAGTTCACTGAAATTCAGATAGCTTCAGTTTTTATATACTCTCCCAAATTCTTGTTACTAAGGTGGCCTATTTAACTGGTTCATTAAATATTTCAACTCCAATCTAGAAGATCCCCTTTTCAAAAGAAATCAGCAGGTATGTATATAGCCCTTACTATGTATTATTTATGTAAAAAAATACAGGTCATTCATGAACTCAAAGGTGAATTTTACTCTAAATATATGTTAGCCAGATGTGTATTTGATTCAGAACAATTTATAACCCCGTTCTAAAGAAGTTCTAATATTTTACTTTTAAAGAGTTGTGCTAAAATGTTCTAATTTTATTAGGTGTGATGGTTATAAGTTAAATATCACCCTTCTGTTTAATTTTAAAGACAGTGACTCAAAAATGTAAATGAGGATTTTCAAGATAAAAATAAGGGTTAATATTCAAGCTTGGCCAGTGTCTCCCAATACCTAGACTATACCTGCTCTTACAAAATGAGGGGAGGAAACACCCATTATTATGTTTTATCTACTATCTCTTTCAGTGTTCCCTTCAAGCATATCCTAAAGAATACCCGTAATTCTTTAATTTTTTTTTTTTTTAAGTCAAATGTGTTCAGGTCAAATGGTGTTAAGGAAATGTCATCTGAGTTCTCTTTTGGAGATTCTTAAGGCCAAGAACACATAAGTTGTGAGAAATCCTCCAATAAAAACCAAAAGCAAACAACAACAAAGAAGCAAAGAGAAAAACCCCTAAAACTAGCTATATTCTATTTTTACCAAATGATTTCCAAATTTTTGAACAGATCTAATATCTGTCTATTAGCAGTCTGATATCTGGGGCAATACCATTCTATAAAATAAGTCTTCAAAATTCCCCAACCAGTTTCCAAGGCTCTTCAGAACTTACTTTATATTTCATGAATGAGGCTCATTTTTATTTATTCTTTCTGATGTCACCAGAACCCACACCCCGATTACTTTTCACGTGGTTTATGGAAATACCCTTTCCTACCTCTCTGCTTCAGCTTTGCAGCCCTCAAATTCATCTCACCAGCACACGTCCAGCTTCATGTTTGTAAAGCAGTATTTCACATAGTTACTTCATTGCAAAGATTCTTATATGTATAGACGCAAGCTCAAATTCTCAAATTTACAATTCTAGACATCCACAACGCAGCCCGTTCTTGTACTTTAGTCCACCAGTTACCACATGAAACCCTGTTCTAATTCCCTGACCACGGTGAGCGCATCCTTCTGGCTTATGCACCTTTGCTCATTCTACCATGTTTCCTGGGATGTGCCCTTCCTTCTGATCCATGTAACCAGGTCTACATCTCTTCTTCAAATTATCTCTATCCAAAGAAGCCTCACCAATCATATTAGTTTAAGGTGCTGGCTCCTTCCATGCCATTCTATTAGAGCTTAACAACTTTACTACTCTTAATTGTTACTTTGAATCATCGGTGGGCATACCTGTCTATTGTTATCTCTTTATTTGTACGCCTTTATTCCACAAACAAATTTGCCTCCTGGAGGCCAGAAACATAAGTTGAATTGTGTCTCTGCATGGGGAGAGCCTCTAACCTTGCACCTTACAGCAGTCACTTAATATGTACTGTTGCTTATACTCTTCACGTATTTATCAATCACTTATCCTTGCATCGTTCACCAAATATTTAGTGCCTATTCGCTGCCGAGTGCAAGGCTTGGCACATTTTATTAAGAGCTGCCAGAAGGTCTCAGACTCTAGCATTCTGTTCATCTTGCTGGAGCGTACGGGTGTAGACTGCTGTTGAAGAACGGAAGAAGAGGTGATAGCAAGCAGTGAAGTATTTGGGAGGGATGAGGGCCACAGTCATGGGCGAAGCTACACAGAGAAGATCATGGTGGCAGCCTTCAGCCTGTGCATAGACAGTGTGGATCACAAAGTCTCCAATTCTTTGCTAACAGTACTATTAGCAATGACCAAATGACACACACTTCTCAGCTAGTGAGATGAGGACGTGGAATTCGGATTAAAGTCTGTCACAAAGTATGCTATAATTCTACAACCACTTAATATGTTTCAAAGGATTTTACATGTATTATTTAATCAAATTTTATATTCGCATCAATAAATCAGAGGGACCTGGCACATTTGGTTGGTCCGATCTTCAATTAAGCAGCTACTCCTCAGTGAAGAACCTGAAATACAACCCCACTATAATTAGACTGTCCTTATAGAACTACTCTCCTCTGAGCAAGTTTATACAGACCCACTGCTGGGTATTAACTCTTCCAAGCACACGGTTATCTTCTATTTAGTCTTTGAAAACAGTATCTTACTCAACAGAAGTCGGGTAAACTAAAGACTTACTGGAAGTTCCCGAGATCCCCACTTTGTATCGTAGGGACCCACAGGACAAGCCTCTGAGAGCTGTACCTTTCAACAGATTGAGATGACATTTAAAATCAGTTCTTTGCGTTATGCTATGTTTCTAGAACAACAGGAATGTTCCTCCAACAGTGTAGGCTAGAACAATTGTGTGTGTTTCTTTAAAGGCAATAATAATACGAAAGCAGAGCTGGGAGTTGGGGACTTTAGTTTACAAACACCAGTTTACTGAAGCTGCTTCATACTAATAACTAAGTTCCAAAATGAGTCAAACAGAAATGGAATGCTGAACAATTAAGACTCTCTCCCCATAAGCCCATCTCTATCATTTTATTAAAGGCTACTGGGAAAACCCTTACTGAATAACTAATTCTAAATTATATTCGATGAAAACAAATTAATGTAATAATTTTCTTTCTGAAATTAATTTAAATCTCTGCGGATGCTGCAACAAATTTAGTCTTTACTATGCATACAAAAAGTTATGAAAAGCCTTATTGCACTCACTGCTTTAGGCAAAGATTCATTGTTTCACAGTCACTGGTAATGGCCATTATTTCAATTTAGCAAACTTGCTTTAATCAATCATTTTTGCCTATCTGGCTCAAATCTTTAAAATTACTCTGTATTTTGTCCATATATATAGCACACTTGCCAAAATGCTATTGGTACAATGTGTACTGTTTCCAAAAGGCTCTATTTTGTTTCTAGAAATCCTCCCCCATGTATATTTTTCTCCACTTTTATTCTTGCCATTGAATTCAAACACAGGAAATACAATCTTCATGCACATTATAAAGTTCAGATGCTGCTTTTAGTTGATTATTTAAGTGCAAAATGAATCTTCTGCACTTACAATGGGGTTATTTAAGTGACGACTCACTTTTGCTTTAGAAATGTTTCAAATTTATATCTGAACATCTACACTAAAATTACCCTTTTCTTCTTGTTAATCAAAATCATGCTATTAGTAGGATTTAAAAATATATTCAAATCAAAAGCACGTTTGCCATGGTTTAAAAAAATAAATCCATTCATAATTAATCTAACAGCTATACATATTAACTCTATAAAATACTGAATACAGAAAAAAATAATTGAAAAGTCACACATATTTTTGATGGTGTGAGGGAAAAATCATTCAGAAATTAATAAATTAGAATGTTAGAAAAATCTATTGGCAGATGCCTGGTGGTCAGGAGAGTGGCCCAAACAGGCATGTGTCCTGTCAATTCATAACCAGGATGGGGCCCTAGAGTCAGGGGAGAGGAAAAGAGAGTCCCATGCAGCTCAGCGATCTCAGGGCAGTTTATGTGACCTCAAGTCAAGTCCTTCAGGTTGTCTCCACCTCTGTTTATAAGAACCTGGAGTGTTCTACTGAGAAGACCACAGACCGCAGAGCCCAACTCCAGATCAAAATAAACCCACGGATGCCCTTAATCAGTGTCCTGACTGCACCACTGTACCTGTCCCCTCCTGGCAGGGAGCTCGCCTCGGCTTCCATTAACTGAAGACCCCCAACTGGGAAAGTCTTCCCAGGCTCTGAAAGCATTTATCAGGGGACTGGCCTCTGCCCAGAGATGCAGTCTCTGCTGCAATGTCCTATGTAGGCAGGTGCTGAAAATCTGCCAGGCTAAGGGAGCATGAGAAGTCCCTAATGAAAGGCGATTGATCCTCTACTGCGATTTTCACCTTTTCTTTTTGCCACTGACACAGTCAGATCTCCACTGAGCATGGGTGCAAGAAAATGTGTGCCACCAGCACTGCTCACTCTTTGCCTTCCTCCCTCCTTCCTTGATGATCTACAGACACATGATCCCTGGCTGTGGGCCAGCTGAAGGCTGAAGCCCCGAAGCCTCTTTCAAGGCAAAAAAGAAGTAACCACTGCGACACATTCAAACAGGGGGTAATGAAGGTGTAAGGACTTTTCAGGGACCCTGAAGACTTTAACAATACTCCATCACTCTCCACTGTGTGCTGTTACCTATTTTATGTCCTAATGCTGTTCTTTCCTCCCTCCCCTCCCTCCCTTCTTCCCTCCCTTCTCTCTCTCCCTCCCTCCCGCTCTTTCTTTCTTTGCCATTGACGCTCTTTTATATTTAGCCTCCCCTTTTTTCCTTCCTGGTTCCGCTCATTAAAAACTACCACTGTGCACCGAGTCTGTGTAGGTCCACTGTGTCAACAAAAAGGAAGAAAAATACCTGGCTTCCGACCTGACCCCATAATGAGCAGGGAAAAAATTTACGTAGTATTCTAAGCATCTAGTTTTCCCAAGAGAGTAATTCAAGCATGAAGTCCATATGAGCAGGAAATTCAAAACAAAATTAAATCTTTTGTTAAAATAGAAACATAGGGTTGGAGGGTCAAAAACTGAGCGAGTCATTGGAAAACCCTAGAAGTATGTGTTTTATAGTTAGCAAAATTTAATAACAATAAATTAAACAAAACTATGTCGTTTATCTTTTTATTGGTAATGATCAACACTGTACAACTACTTTCCATCTGGTATGCCTTACTCAAAGGACATTTTCCAGATCTAGCCCACAGTATAAATACTCCCCTCACAAATTAGTCTACTCTGTGTTAGAAGGTGTGTGTAAAGGCCCTCCTTCTCTGTGTGTGCAAGAGCTTCATCTAAATGCTCAACACTTGTCTCTGTGACTTTACTGTTAAAGGTCTCTAAATATGTGCCTTAATTCAGAATTTAGAATAGCTTGCAGCTTATATACTGAAACAAAGTGCAAGCTTATTAATACAGAGAAAAGGGGGGGAACAGATGATCACAAGTGTTATGTACTTGATCTAATTTTCATTTTACGTAAGGGAAATCTGTGATGGAGGAAGACTAGCATATTTTATTTATTCTAGTTTTGATTACTTGCCTCAGTTTCCTGCACATGAATGGAGTGAAACTACCCAACCTGGTCCTACTCCCTGAGTACTAATGGTGGCATCAGAATGGAGCCGGGTTTCTGGGAGGCATTCACCTTCCCAAACCTCAGCTTCATTTTCTACAGCACTTTCTACTCTTTCATCTGCTTAGAGAGCTGTTTAAAAGTAAACGTGGGTGGGATGTGCATGCTTTGATAAAACAGTGCTACAAAACAGCATATTCTTCCTAGTTAATTGTAGCTTACTTAGATATATGGCATCATATCACTGGATTTACAGTTTGTGAATGAAATAAATACTGATATATTGTGATTTTCTTAGTGACATGGCAAATATCTGGAAGTAATATCTTCAGATACATTTGGAAAAAAAGTAATAAGTTCCCGAATCTGAAAGAAGATGCAGTTTAAATACACTGTCTGATCATCACCGTAAAAGAACTTAACTTCCACACATGCTTTAGTCCCTCTGCCAAAGCAACAGAAAGAATTATCATCATCATCATCAACATCTTTTAGGTAATTCATGAAATGTTTTGTCAATGGTATAGTGGTAATAATTTAGCCAACTGAAAATATATGTGATACAGTTTAGTAAATATAAAATATATATAATTTTCTTCTAATGTGTTAGATTCTGCATATCTTAGGGAAAAATCATTGCATTATATATATTTCATATTCTTCCATGGAATTTTTCTAACTTTTTAAGATGACACGATATAAGCAAAGGACAAATATTCTATGTAACATCCCCCAACCATACTTTATGGCACAGCTTTTGAGACACCGTCTTAGTGGTATGGTAATCGTTCTATCAGTGTGAGCGGGGCACTGGAAAGGGCTAGGAGCATCCACTCAACCCATTACAGAGGCACGGTGACCAGAGAGAAGTAATCCCTGGCTGGATGTGTCAGTTATAATATCACAAAGAATCCAAGAGTCTAGAGGATGGCAAGGGAGTATTTAATAAGGATAGTACATTGCCTTAGTCTACCTAGATTAACTTCGGAAGATTATTTTAAATATACTGAAATGATAAACTCTTAAGGCTGATTTATAAAAGTTTTCATAGTCATCTTGGTCTTTAGCCAGATGGAAAGTTGGATTTAAAAAAAAAAAAAAAAAAAGAAATGTAAAGAGCTCAAGCAAGAGATAATCCCACTTTAAATATGGAAAGTCTGCTGCAGGGTGCATTGTGCTTACAGCAGCGTGCGAAAGTTGGGATTTTGATAAAGACGAAGACAATAGCAGGCCCTCTCTCTTCCCTAAGAGACACTTTACATCCATCAGACTCTCAAAGCGATTGATGAGAAGTAATCTCTCTGCTAACAATCAGTTCTAAAGTTATTCCTACCTATTAAATGAACCAATTTACAACTCTGTATATCTCAGTAATAACTATGTGCTTACTTAACCATAAAATCTATAAAACACACCCACAGAGACAAGCAATTCAGCAGCAATAAAGCTATAGCAATTGCTAGAGGTAGTCGATGAAGTAATGCTCAATCTGATCCCATTTTCATTCAGGTAAATATTGTACCCATTTGTCTGTGAACTACTTTTTTTCCATGCTCTTTCAATTATTTCTCAGTGAAAGAGGACAAATCCCTTTGCTTTAGACCTTTGCTTTAATGGCAGCGTTAATTTGAATTCTCAGACCATTGGTGGCCTTGTGTTAGCATTTATTAGGCAGTAATACACACAGTCACTTCATCAACTGAAGTTAATATTCTCTGTGTATTTAATTAGATTTGAGAAGAAGAGGAAAATCAGGTAACAGTGTTAGATTTACTCCAAAAATACATCCAAACGTGGCCTAGATTAAATGTGGATAGGGAATAAATTGATGATTGCGTGCACTGTGGAGATGTTGAATCATTTAAAAAGGTTTGGTTGTGAAAACTGTATTTCCAGACTCACAACTTCATACGACACCATGTAAAGCCCCAATTCTGGAGGGGTTCTTTTAATTGTAGATTATTACAGTTTTACTTACTATAGATATTTAGGTAAACAGCCCACTGAGACAACCAGAGGACGTTCTCATGGATTCCACGAATACATATGAAAAAAACTGCCAAACAAGGAAGCTATGAAACAGAATTTGCGACATCACAATGAATCATACTTTAGTAATACATCACTTATAACCACGGGTTTAAAAAGATAATTTCTTATGTGAATGTACCCCTTTGTTACCTGAAATGTTACAAACACGGTTTTCAAGCAACAGCGGCCCAGGCCAAGTTCTAGACGTTGCTCAGAGGTCCCCAGTCACTTAAGACAGTGTTCGTGTTGAAGGGTAAAATTAATCAATTAAATGCTGTTAGATCTCATATAAAGTATCACCAACTTCTCATTAAGTGCCGTCAAAGCAAAAAATAAAACTTCCTTTCCTCGGTTTTCCCTCTAAGGTATCAGTTTGCTAACGCAGATGTTACAGACTCAGCTCCAGAGAGAGGAGTTTTATTATCTACCCATCACAGGTTTTCCATAGGATGGGCCTCCTGTGTAGGGTATTTCCGTATAAAATTTTCTTTCCTATATATGAAACCTCATGGCTGAATTCGGTCACCCAAGCTGGGTTTTGTTTTCCTTGACAGTTAATTGTCAAAAAAATAATATCTTACGTGGTATTTCCTTTTGTACCATATAATCTTATTTTCTGGGAGAAGAGGTCAAAATTATTTCCAGGAACTCATTAATAGAACAACAGGTATATGGGAGCCTTTGTCTTATTTCTTTTTAAGCTCAAGCAGTCCATTTATTAGCTGAATACTGACTGACAGTTTATACTATTTCAAACTGTTTCCCAAAGTACTGCTGCTAATACGACTGATACAACTACTACTTCTGTGATTTCCACAAATAATAAAAAGATTCTTTAACTGAGAGCTTAATCAATAAAAAGCACTATTCAAAATATTTATATGGATTAGAATCCTCACAACAATTCTATGACGTTAGTACTGTTATCTCCATTTTATAGATGAAAAAATGAAAACAAGCATTAAGTCACTTGTACACAGCTAGCAATGGCAAAGCATTTGAACCAAGGCATTCTTCCTCCATACTGACATGTTTCATCTCTAAGCTACCTCTGCATATATAACCTAAGAATAAATTGTTCAGGTAAACAGAAATAGAACCATTTCTTCAAATAATGAAATATAATTTATGATTGAAAAAATATAATACTTTTCAAATATTAAATATCAAAAAACAACATAATATTTAAAAGTAGGTTATATGTGACAACTGACATCTTTTTACATAAAAAATGAGGAAGCAGCTGGGGTGCAAAGACATGAAATTATTTTCTTAGTTTCCAGTAATTGGTAGAAAGAACAAAGAGAGAATGCTTACTCTCGGCGGCTGATTTCCCTTCACTGAATTATATCACTATGACTAAGATGCTTCAGAAAATTTAATTCATCTCCAGCAAGTTTTGATCGTACGTGAGAAGCAGCCCTCTAGATGACTCTCAGTGACTCCTGCCTCCTGGTATTCAAGCCTTTATGGAATCTCCTCCCTTAAGAGTATGGGCTAGATTCATACACTCACTTCTAATGAGTGAAATACGGGATGGCACTTCTGAGATTAGGTTACCAAAAGACCATGGCTTCCATCTTGGCGCTCTTTCTCTCTCTCTCTCTCTTTCTATCCCTTTATCAATCAGTCCTCACTCTGGAGGAAGCCAGCTACTATATTGTGATGAGCCACACGGAGAGACCCACATAGCAAGAAACACTCTCTACCCACAAGTGAGTGAGTACCTGGAGACAGTCAACAGGCACACGAAAGAGCTTGGAAGAGGATCCCCCTACTCAAGCCTGAAAATGACCGCAGCCCCAAGCAACACGTTGATTGCAGTCTCAAGAAGAGTCCGAGCCTGAATCACAGAGTTAGGCATTCAGATTCCTGGCCCACAGAAACTAAAATTCTGGAGGTTTTTTGTTTTTTTTTTTAAGCAGTAACACAGAACTACTATACCATGCATATATTTTAAATATATATAGAAAGGCAAGCACAAATACATAAACCCAATGCAAATATACTTAAAACCGCATACCTTCAAAGACAAAATTCTATTATACTTTAGTTAATGAAATTGTCTTTATTCCAAGTTATGTCAACTCATGACAAATCAGACCAAAAAAATAAATTTTGTTTAAAAATGAGGTCTAATTAAGAGTTAAACAGACAAAAGTTATTCTTCAAGGAGATGGAGAAGTAGTTAAAGAGGTTCCATTTTTTCAACACAGAGATAGCCAGATTTCTTCCCAAATGTAAGAATTCATTCTTACACTTCCACATTCAGAAATCAGCCAAACCCATGTTCCTGTCTTTATGAAAATACAGCCACAGTTTAAGAAGTATCTTTTGTACTATTAAAAATACGCTGTAATCTTTTCATATAATAAATGGGATGTAACTATATTGCATTGACTAAGTCTATCTAGTTGGCAAATGTATTTTTAAAGTGATTCGTTGCCCCCCCAGAAAAATTAATCTCTAATAATTTGCACTGTTAATATCTCCTTGTTACTTTTATAAATTCAGCATCTTTTTTTAGAG